>NW_026067931.1:6665183-6818597 GCF_014885135.2 Alexandromys fortis
GAGAGCCCTGACTAACACAGGGGATTTCCTGGTCTGTAATTAATTCTAAACATGAAACCGTAATGGCAAACATGTTAGTGTCATTATTATACATGTGTAAAAATTGAGGCTCGGGGAGAATGGACTTGTCTCACAGAGGTGGATCTCAGACTCAACCCTGAGTCAGAATTACCTGGAAAACTTCAAGACACAGACTTCTTCTATACTACCTCCAAAAATTTCTGATTTAAGAAATCTAGGGTGGGGCATCACTTAAGTTTTCTTCAAAGTTCACAGGCAAAGCCGATGTTGCTGGGCTGGGGCGCCTGTTGGGGACCCCTGCCCTCGATGGTACACAATGATGGGCAGTGAGCCACCATATACCAGATCGTCCCCCCTGCACTCTACAGCAGAGTGTTCGACTAGCTCAACAGTGGGAAGGGACCCTAAAACAGCCACACATAACTCAGTCTGAGATCAGAGCCCAGATGTGTACCCCATCATTAGCTAGTTAGCTCTTATGGTTTCTAAGTTTTTAATTCCAAATGCTCCGTTCTTTTGCTAGTCTAACGCCTTCTCAAGCTTTAAAGATGCGCCATGATCTGGTACTGAATTTATCAGGGTGAAAGGGTGACAGACAGATCCAACTGCATTTGTCTTGTATTAGTTTACAGATTTTCAACCCTGGTCCTTCTTACTAAGTAGTTAAAGTTAGTCCAGACAGGCACCGTGAGTCCTGAATGTCCATCATTCTTTCGATATATTTTTATACACCTATTCTAACACATACCTCCTCAGTTGCCTCAAGGACCAGGCACTAAGGTTTCAAGACTCATCCTCTGGGTCTTCAATAAGAAAATGACATTTCAGTTTGGCTTTAGTAGACCATGCCTGATCATGCCCAGAATTATCTTCACTTTGTCAGCCATAGCAATAAGCTGGACTTCAGGGGTACCAATATATGTATGCATGGTCTTTTTCCTGAGTTGTTAAATGGCCATCCTTTAAAAGCAGGGACTGTATGTTTTGAGATATTGCTAATCCATGACAGCATTTCTCCCGAGTCTGATGTCAGAAAGGCCCATAAAATGACTCTAAGGGAACAAAGCCCCCAGAGATACACACACCCCTTGTACCACTGGGTGTCTCTTTAAGTAAGTGAAAATGTCCACTTTTCACTGTTCTCATCTTTGTGGCTGGTGAGAAGACAGAAGAAAGCAAGCATAAACTACCCTATAGCCATGTGGTTTCATTAACCTCTGCATCTTTCCTTTGAGTACTCAGAGGGAAGGAGGTGAATTCTTTCAACACAATCATGAAGGTTCATTCTTCCAGGAGCATTTGTACGTTAGAGACAGACATGGAAATGTGCATATAAAACCCCAGCTAGGGAAGAAATGCTAGGAAGGAGGAGAGTGACATTACTTTGACCCCCTTTGTCTTTAAGTCACTGTGTCCTTTGAGCAAGGGAGCACTATCATGTCACTGGATGCGGCTTTGTCGTTGGGCAAGTCTGGCTTTTCAGCCTGGGTCAACCATTTACTACAAAGGTAACTTTGGACACTTATCTATGTTTCTTCATTTGAAATGGGGCCAAGGATAATTATTAACTAAGGCTGCTATGAAGATTAGAAAACATATAATCATTCCAGGACAGGCTCCAACACCACAGAGAAACCCTGTCTCAAACAAACAAACAAACAAAAACAAAAACAAAAAAAAAAGAAAACATATAATCAAAGACTTAGCACACCAGTGGACGCAGACTAGGAATAAATTCAATTTAGTGTAATTATTGCTCAAATTTTGAAATTCCTGCCTTACATAAAAATGGATTCTACTACATTCAGCTGATATTGAACTTTTGATTAAGTGATATCCTAATGGATGTGGTTATATTTTCTCAGATTATTCTAACTATGACACAATCCTTACTTTTTCCTTAAATTGGAAAAGAAACACAGGGACAAATTTCACTAGAATTTTCCTTTATAACTAAGCAGTATAAACTACAGAAACTCGGGAGTCGTCCCTTTTCGTCACTCTGAGAGAGAAATGAAGGCAAAGTTCATTCAACAGTGAACTCTCACACTAAGTGCTGAATACGCATTCTTAACACAAAGAGCGTACGGCTCCTACTGCTCCTTGCCAGGTGAAGAGGAAGGCACAGGGGATGATGCTAGGACAAAGGGCGAGCCCTAAACCAGCACGCTACTTCTGGAAGACAAGCAAAGCGAACACACCCTGTGTTCTGAGCCCACAGATGGTTTCCTAGGGAGCTGGTGTCTGTTGTTGAAATATTTGCCCTTACTTCTCTCCAGAGACATGCAAAGGCAGTTGGCCTCCGGGTAGACCTTTTTGTTTCCACTGAGAAAGCCAATAATGAACGGTGTCTCTGAAGGCCATCACAGGTGAACACTGGGTAGTTAACAACAGTTCCCAGCTCCCCCCTCGGCTCCTGGCGGCTGGGGCAGGCATGGCAGTTGAGATGCTGTGGAAGTCATCCTCAGGTCTCATGGTGCCTGGGTCCTTTTGTGTTGCTGGTCACAGGCTGCTGCCATTTTGCATTAAGATTCCAGCACTTCAGCGGAATCAGAAGCCAGGGAGAACCTGCCGCTGCCAGCAGATCTACAGGGCACAGGAAATGTTAGACAGAAGGAACTGCTCGCTTGTGGGCAGGCATTGCTCCCAGAATTCCTCACTGTTCTACTGGTCACCTGGGCTGGATGTGGAGGAATGCCAAGAGCCCTTGTTTCTTCAGAATGAACAACTCCAGTTTCTCTTTCCTTAAAGACACACATCCTAATTTCTAAGGGCATGAGCTAAGAACCAATTAGACATAAAACTAAAAGGAATTCATGTGCTAAAAGGATTCTTGACCAATTCTTGAAAATGGCTCAGCTGGTAAAGGTCTTGCTGCCAAACCTGGGCACCTGAGTTTGGTCCCCGGAACCCACATGGTGGGAGGAGGAGAACCAGCAGCTGACCTCTGACTGCCACAGATGTATGGTAACACACACACACACACATACACACATACACACACACACACACACCATCAGCCACCCATACACTTACAAATAAATAAATAAATGTAAAAAATGAAATATTAGCCCAGTCACAAAATAATGCCACTTCCTCACAATTCTCAGGATGCTTCTTTCCTTTAATGTCCTCTGCCAATCAAGTTACATTTCCACGGGAATAATTTTTTGACTAGTGGGCTGCCTCATGCAGTACATTCTGCTGACTGCTGCCTCCTGTGAAGCATGCCTGTGCCGTCTGGTTGTGGACGTTCCAGCCTCACGCTGTGCAAACCAAGTACAGCCATCCAGTCTCACAACTGGTTACCTTCGCATCTACTGTTTCCGTAAAACAAAGCAAAAGACGGGTGATCAACCCCGTGGCCAAATGCAAATGCTTGCGGGCAGCGAGGCGTTTGTACCCTGTGCTCTCTCGCCTCCGTCTACCCCACGGGTCTGTTTGATCACCGAGACTGTGTGGGAGGAAACTGACTCCCCAGCCTCTCTTCTCCACTCCCAACAGCGTGCCAGCTGTAGCAGGCAGCGTGCGACTGAACACCCCCAACGACTCCATGACGTGGGTACTTTTCTGTCTAGTCTACCGACTAGAAAGCAGCTTTGGGGAGACTTAACACTGGCTAGTGTAAGTTGCTACCAGTTCAGGCAGCTCCATTCTCCAACTGGTTCATCTTTCTGCAGCATCATTGGACTAGAAGATGTAAGGAAAACTTGGTCATGTGAATGAGAACACGGATAGAATTCTCAATTAGAGTTTGAAATTAGCACCATCCAAGCCCTGCCTGCAGAGGCCCTCAAAGAGAACATATCCCAGTGCACACACAGGTATTTTGAACACAAAATCTGTCAGCCACTTGCCACAGATGGAAGCCTGGGGCAGGTTTACAATTTGACTTCTTTCAGAATGCCACGTCATTTGAGCCGCTATGCACTACCTAGAGGACAGGTGGGGTGCTGGCCATGAGTAGAGCGGAGCCCTCCAGAGTCAGGGCCCTGCTGAGATGCCTTCCAACTTCAGGCTGACTATCCATACCCCTCTGATCTCCACAATGCAGCCTTGATTACGCCATGGCTCCATCCAGCCAATGAACAACGGGGCGAAGGCGGCAGATGCACAGATCCCCCATTCAGGTATGGCTTGAGTTTTAACTCTCTGGCCTCCTCTTGGGTATCAGCTATCCATCCCATCTCCCTTCCCTGCTGGTGCCGAGATGTAACCGGGTGTCACCTGAGACACGGCCATTAAAATTACATAGCATAGGCAATAGAGAGCTCAGTGCGGTTCAGATAATTGGCCCCGGTTTCCAGGGCAGTTTCCAGGCCCTCTGGGCTCCCTCTCTGGGTCTCCTAGCATACCCGGGGGTGGGGGAGGAGCTTGGGGGGGCATCTCTTGGGATTTGTTGAGTGGGGATGGTTATTTAACACTGTCCTCATTAGCTCCGCCACCAAGTCAGCCACAGTCTTGGGTTCACTGTGTGGGGGAAGGGCCCTGTAGCTCCACAACAGACCATCCGTTCTCCAATGGCTGCTGGCCAGTTGCAGCAGAGTGGAGTCAGCTGTCTCTGCATGTTGTCCATGAACAAACAACTGAATAAACTTGGGTGGCAACAAAATCAATGGGGAGAGGAGGGGCTTTTTTTTTTTTTTTTTTAAAGAAACAGCACCTTCGAATGTCTATGTTAAAGCACTCAGTATAATCTACATCAGACACAGAGCCCTGGGTATCTTCAAGTTTCTCCATGTGACCGGTGAGAGTCTGCCTCTGGGCATCCCCTAGAAGAACACACTACAGTCAGGAGTAAGCCAGGGATGTTGTTGAATCTCAGCAAAGAACACTACAGACATGAGGGGCTGGCATAGTTGAGAACATGGGTGCCACAGATGTGTTCTGTATTGTTTTATGAAATACCGTGCGAGTTACTGATGCTTTTGAGTCTTAGTTTCCTCCTATGAGAAATGGCGATGATAGTCTAAGACTCACTTAGTTTCCAGGTTAATGGCAGTGGACGACAGAAGCAATATGCGTTCAGAAAATGGCAGCTTTACTGCCATGCCCTCCCAACTAGCAAGTTCTTAGAGCCAAACAGTTTATCGGAGCCCAAAAGATCCATCTCGTAGCCAAAGCTCCGGAAGCTCTTGCCCATTCACAAGCCCGTTTGGGGGGAAACGGGATTCCACCATTGGCAGTGATTCGCCTGTAAAGCAGAAACAAAGCCAAGGGCCACAGACATGCTTTGACAGCACTTAACCCCTCCTTCAGAGATGCAGTTCAAGCCTCCGAGCTGAGCGCTGGCTTTAATGAGTAGACCTTCCTGGGTGTAAGGAGTGGGCTCCGCCCGCTCCGCCCCTGCTTGTCTAGCAAACCTGTGCAAACCTTCTGCTGAGGCTAATTTGACCGGAACACGGGCAGATTTAGCGCTCAGTCTTCTGGAAATCGAGAGGGAGACCCTGACTGGTGGCAATTTCTCCAGAGATTTAGGTGTTCTTCCCTGAAGCCAGGAGTCGCTCTGACTCCTGGAGTTTTCCAAAGGCTGGAGAGATGCCCTTAAGGGTTTGAGATCCTCATCACATCAACAAAGACTGACAATGTCTGTAAATCTTGCTGCGTCTACAAGTCTGTATTATGATTCCACAGATATTGTTCATAAACAGTCTAGCAATTTCCAGGCGTATGGATGATAGTTGCGGAGGTGGGAGGGGAGAAAAGAGAGAGGGGAGAAGAGGAAAGGAGGGCCAGTTAGCACAGGAATGTCTTCAGTGTTCTTTATGCCCCAGGTTCTAATGTGACCCTCCCTCCCCACACTCTGCCACGTTGCCTCGGTTGATCCTTAAAACAGCCTCACGAGGTCAGAATTATACCCTTGGTTCCCAAACAGAGAAATGGAAGCATGACCCAGCAGCGCATGAGCAGCAGAACGAGCTGATTAGAGCCAAGCACTGCTTTCAGCAGGCTGCAAATACATCTCCCCCACACGTCCTATCTTGTCCGTGCCATTCAGAATGACTTCAAAATCTGAAAGCGCAAGCGAGACATCCAATAAGAAATGGAAGGTTAGAATGGAAATGTTAAACATAACTGAGTTCTCAAATCCCAAGTCTGAGATGCTCATCGCTGCGTATGTTTTTATTTATTTATTCTTCCCATGGTATGTTGGAAGATGATGAAATCATAGGTAGGAACTGAACGTGACCCTGGTGGCGCATGTCTTTGATCCCAGCACTCAGAGAAGGCAGGAAAACCAGGTGTTCCAGGTCAGCCTGGGCTGCACAATAAATGTAGTCTCATGAAACGGGTAGTCAAGGGGATACGACTCTTTCCCCAATGCACTCAGAAAAATATACAGAGTGATTTAGAATAACTAGACATCTGGGCATTACGTAAATGGCTCGAGGGCGTGGACTCTGTCTGCTTTGCTCCCAGGGTAACTGAAACAGGACTTGATCCCAGGCACGCACACACTAAGCACTCATGGAATGAACGAGCAAATGAGTAACAGCCAATTCGTCACGGGTCATTGTGAACCAAAGGATGAGCTGGCCTGTGGCCAGTCTCAGAATGGGGCACGGGACATTTGCAGACCCTGAATTGTATTTTCTAGACATCTCAGTGCTGACTTTAGTTTTCTTCTAAAAGAGCAAAAGCCAAAGCCAATCATTTTTAAATAAAAAAAAAATTAAAGAAATTTTCTCTATACTAATCATCCTCCTAAAACTATTGGTTGAGAATCACCCAGCATGGGAACTAATGATATATTCTCCGAATGGTACGGTATGGTAAGCATATAGACTTTTGGCCACCCTTGCTCACACTGACTCCTAAGTTAGGTACCATCTGTACAGTTCAAAGAAAGCCCCTTAGACTCCTGGCGACTAAGATGCAAGAGTCACTCCATTGAGCTGTTGCAAGGACTCCGTGAGATTAGCAGTGGCAGCTACAGTGCAGGCGCTGCAGACAAGAATTTGCTTTCCCTCTAACTTTCACTAATCTTCCCCGCTGACTCCATTTATTCTAAAACTGTAGGTGTAGGTGAGATCATGCAATTGTGTCTTACGAACTCTTCTTCTGCCTTTACAGAGACTTTTTCAAAACCCATGAGTCAGAGGGCTCTGCCGTCTGCTTTTGTCTGAGCATCAGCTCTCCGATGTTCAATCCTGTTATATAACAGGGAAGCAGGGAAGCTGGAACCAGAACAGAGAGGCACTTTTGTAATTAGGCAACAGTGTTTCTTTTAAGTCTGTGGCTTTCTGTTTTCTGTTTGGGTTGTATCTTTAAGAAGTAGAATCAAAGGGAGGTGGTCCTTGCTTCTGCGTTACTGCTCTTATAAGGCTTCAGCAGGGATATCTGCTGGGTTCCCACCAAAGGAGGCTGGAGGAGAGTTCAAGGGAGGGTGGAGGGGCCTGTGGCTGACGAGAGGCTGCATATGTTTGTGTCCCCCATCTGAAAAAGCTTGACTCCTGGCAGCATGCGCTCCTAGTTAAACTGGAATCTAGCAGCAGACGAAAGGCTGGCTTTCTTCAGTGTTTCAGTGGTGGAGATCAACAGCTGTTTACATCCTTCATACCTAACTAAGGGTAAAGCGGCCACATCTGTCACTGCTTTCTGGTTCTACTTCCTTGGATCACAGTGGGGAGGTTAGTTTGAACCCTGCTTGGTTCCTGGGCAGGAACACTGACACGTGCCCAGGCTTCTAATTCTCAGCAGATCTCTCCGTTTCTCATCCTCTCAGGATCAACTGTTTGCCTAAAGTTTTTTTTTTTTTTTTTTTTTTTTTTTATCCTGACACACATCTTGGTCATTTCTGAGAAAGACTCATAACAACACAAAGATCAAAAGCGAGGCAGTAGGATGGACTTGGAAGGAGGATGAAGGGGACACGGTGGAGTGCACTGGAGGAAGCACATCTTCTGAAACACAGCACCAATGCCCCGCTAACACCTGAGAACAAACCTCGGTAGACAACACTCATGATGATGGTGGATGCTGGAGCTTTTCACTGACCCCTCACTTGCCATGTTAGAAATGTTAGGGAATGAAGCCAGGCAGGAGAGAGTTTGCTTGGTACCATGAGAACTGGTTTTGATCTATATGTCAAAACAAAACAAAATAACCCAGACTGATGGCACCTGCTTATAATCCCAGTGCTGGAGAAGCAGAGATGGGTGAATACTTGAAGCTCATTGGCCCAACCAGCCTGGTCTAACTGGTGAATTCCAGGTCAAGAGAGATCATGTATTAAATAGGTAGCTAGGACCTGAGGAGGGATGTCTCAGGTTGTTTTACAACACATGTGTGTGCGCACACGCACATAGAACCACACATGCAGACATACACAAAAGAAAGAAAGGAAGTGTCTTAGAGTTTTCTTGCTGTGAAGAGACACCATGACCATGGCAGCTCTTACAAAGGAAAACATTTAACTGGGGTTGGCTTGCAGTTTCAGAGGTTCAGTCTTTTATCATCATGGCAGGGAGCAAGGTGGCATACAGGTAGACATGATGCTGGCTACACCTTGATCAGGAAGGCAACAGGAAGTAGACTGTGACGTTGGGGGGGGTACCTTGAGCATAGGAAACCTCAAAGCCCGCCTCCACAGTGACATGTTTCCTTCAACAAAGCCACACCTCATCATAGTGTCACTCCCTATGAACTTATGGGACCAATTACATTCAAACTACCATAGAAAACCTCATGGAAACAAGCGCTAGGTTAACCAGAGGGGTGGTGTGGTGGTTTGAATAGGTATGGCTGGTTTGCTCAGCTGTTTTTGTTTTCTTCTTTAAAGATTCATTTATTTTATTTTATGTGTATGGGTATTTTGCCTGGATGCATCTGCAGATTATATAATTTATGCACCACATGCATTGCCTAGTGCCATAAATCCCCTGGAACCGGAGTTACAGACAGTTTGAACTGCCTTGTGGGTACTGGGAACTGAACCTAGGTCCTCTGGAAGATTAGCCAGTGTTCTTAACTCCTGAGCCATCTTCCCAGTACCTCAGCTGCTTTCTTCTAGAACCCAGGAGCACCAGCCCAGGGGTGGCCCCACCCACATGAGCTGGGCCTGCCCACATCAATAACTAATTAAGAAAATGCCCTAAAGGCTTGTCTACAGCTGATCTGATGGAGGAAGTCTCTTCACTGAAATACCCTCCTCTCAGATGACTCAAGTTTGTGTCAAGTTGACATAAAACTACCCAGTAGAGTGACATTTCTCAGCAGAAGACATGTAAGTAAACGACAGGCATGTGAAAACGTAAGACATATGTATTTATGTATTCAATCATCAAATATACAAATGGATGTCTGAATAAAGACAATGTGGCATATATACATAATGGAATATTTTTCAGTCTTTCAAAGGAAGGAAATCGGGGCTGGAGAGATAGTATAGTGGTTAAGAGCACTTACTGCTCTTGCAGAGGACTTGGGTTCTATTACCCAGAACCCACATAGCAGCTTACAACCGCCCATAACTCCAGCTCCTGGGAGTCTGGCATTCTCTTAACATACACACAAATAAAAATAAGGACGTCTTAAAAGGCAATCTTAGCCAGGTATGGTAACACACATTTATGATCCTACCACTTGGAAGGCTGAAGCAGTCCAGGCCAACTAAGGCTATAGAGTGAGTTCCAGGCCAACAGGCCTACACATAGAAACTTGTGCCAACTCTCTCTCTGTCTCTCTCTTTCATCATTTACAATAATATGTATGAAATTTATGAATCATGGACGAACTTAGTGGGGCACACAAAGGCAAATATCATACTATCTTGCTGCCCTATCAAAAGGCCAAGGCAGTTTCTTTGTTCAACCAATGAAAGCAACACATCACTATCTCACATGTAGAATCTAAAAATGCCTAGTTCGTAAGAATAGAGTAGAAAGGAAGTTAACAGGGTCTAGCAAGAGATTTTGTTCAAACGATACAAAATTTCAGCCAAAAAAGGAAAAAGAACAATTGTATAGTATAGCAACTATACTTTTTGTTGTCTGATACTAAATTACAGGTTTTTAAGTCTCATTTGAGAAAATTATTATTATTATTATTGTTATTATTGTAGTTGTTGTTATTATTATTGGCAGGGCTAAAGGTTTAAACCCAGGACCTTGGCTATGCTGGGCAAGTATCCCCTAATATCAGGGAAACTGTGTTTTGAATATTTGAATAGAAGGCCCAGATAATGCTGACAACTCTAATCTATATAAGTTAATATTTCCTTAAAATTAAAAATGCCAGCTGTAAGTAGTGGAACAAGCGTCTAATCCCAGCACTCAGGAGGGAAGCAGGTAGATCCCTGTGAGTTGGAGACCAGCCTTGCCTACAAGTGCCAAACAGCCATAGCCACATAGAGAGACCCTGTCTAAACAATAAACAAATGACACCTCCGAATGAATTCCATTTTAAGAGGAAGAATAAAGCGCCACGTCAAGCATGGAAACACACACACCGAAAACTCTTTTATCGGGGCCAGCAGATAAGGGTGCTTTCCCACAAGCCTGGTAACCTGGTTCTCTCCTGGGATGCACTAGGCCGAAGGAGAGAACAGTTCTTGCAAGTTGTATTCTGACCTCCACACACACACACCTGGCATTTGCCTTTACACACACGCAGACAGACAAAGTGTTTAAAATAACACATTTTAAAGTACTCTTCTTGGAAATTCCTAAAATGCACATTGACATACTAAGAATCCTCAGCTTCCTCCGAATTTCCTGAACTTGTTTTTTTCTCAGAAGGAATCCTGCTAAGATTCCTCAGAACATCGATGCTGTGGAGCAAAGAGACAGAGAATTCAGTCTGTGTGCAAAATGATGAAGGAAACACCTAGAAAAGAAAGCGCTATTATTTCCTATGGGGAACACGGAGACATCTAGTTCTCCCGAGAACACAGTCTAAAATCACCTGTGATGCTCTCCGTTCCCCAAACAGATATCCAGAAGCTACCCTCCCTCTCAAACAATCCAAGGCTGCTGTACTGAGATATCCGCTCTGCAGCTCAAAGTGGCCATGATGGCAGTGCCCAGAGTTCAGAGTACCCTGAAGCCAACATCAGAAGGATGATACCGAATTATTCTTGCTATATTAGATACTCTGCACATGACATTAACAGTTCCTCCTAGCACAAGCAGCCTCTCAGAGTAAAATTAAAGTGCATGAAGATAAGAATGAAGGATTTCCCACCCTTCAGAGATGTGGAATACCTACCCAGGGGAGGGGGAGGGTTCTGGGAAACTCCTAGGCAATACTGAACACCTCGCCACCTTTCTGGCAACAAGGGACAGGAGAGGAAAGCATGAAGGGACTAGACAA
This sequence comes from Alexandromys fortis, assembly GCF_014885135.2. Taxonomy (NCBI): domain Eukaryota; kingdom Metazoa; phylum Chordata; class Mammalia; order Rodentia; family Cricetidae; genus Alexandromys; species Alexandromys fortis. The sequence continues at coordinate 6,676,518 of NW_026067931.1, forward strand.
GTTAAGGCGAAGCCAGGACCCTGACAAACTGGTTTATGTGCTGAATACTTCAAGATGCATCATACAAAAAAAAAAAAAAAAAAAAAGACGCACCATACTGCACCAATCAATTTATGTTCTTTTTTTTCCCCAGTATAAACCTAATTATTTCCATACATCCCTTCTCAACTTGGGGATACCTCTCCATCTGCAAAGATTTCAACAGACTTCATCATGTGTTTTCATGTGCATACATCACGTACTACACACATGTTTTTTTGGTCCTCTCCCGATAGGACAAGAGTCATTCATCTTGGAAATGTTCGCGAATGCCCATGCAGGCTCCTGGCTCTGTGCTAAGAACTGGAGACATGGCAAAAGAAACAGGAGTTCTCATTCCTACTGAGCCTTGGATGTGAAGCAATGAATTCCATACCCAGCCTGTCCATACACAGGAATCCAATAGCTAGCAACAAAAAGAGGAAGGAAAGGCTGAATCCAAACCCTTATGTCGTATGGTTGATAGCACAAAACAAGCCGAAATGTCTGCATTTCAAATGTTCCAGTCTGCCTGGCAGTTAAGAGAGTTAACAAGTATAGCCCGGAAATGCAGTAACCGTGATTAGAAGAGAGGCAAATGCCAGGATCTTTATTTCCCCAGGATATAAACCCCTGTGGGCTTGTTGCCCAACTAATTTGTAGATTCCCATAATGTGATTTTTAGTCTTGAAAAGTTAATACTAACAGTAGTCACATCTCAATCAATGCAACCTTGCATGTCAATTAGCCAAAAAAAAAAAAAAAAAAATCTTACCAGGCTGAGTAGAATTGGAGTCTAGCCCTAAGAAAGCCAAGAAGATCCTATCTAACATTTTCCTAACACTCCCAAGCATGTAGAATGTATACCACTGGACGCCACAAAAATCACAAATAGACAGACCGTGAATGAGCTCCACCCATAGTAATCAGACTCATGCGTATCAGATATATAGCTGATGGAATTTAGGGAAACATTGACGTGGGTGTGATCTAGTTAGTATTTATTCAAAGACAGTGTAAGACTCATACTGTGAAAATTTTATCACCTCTGGACGGAATGGGACAAAATACCAAAACACACACGTTAAAATTTCAAGGCACTCACCAACACATGTCGGAAATATGTCCTCATTGTTGATCTGGACTTCAATCCAATCCATAAGCAGGTTCATGTACTGAGGAGCTGGTAGTGCAGTTGGCTTCTTATACTTGAGGTCATCCTGCCACCGATACTCGTACTTGGGACCCCCTGACATCACGGGGCAGGTCCGCTCAGTGCAGAACTCACAGATGGTGCCGTAGATGAGGTTGATGCGATTGAAGAAGTCCACCACGTGCACCGCCACCCAGTCATTCTGGTCCTCCCCGCTGGGTAACTGCACAGCTGCTCTCAGGTCCACGCCCGAGTTGAGGGATGCCTGAGCTCGCTTATGCAGCTCGAACCTCTGCGTGCCAGGTTCAAATTTCCTCTTGGGCCGGAAGGTCTTGTCCTTGTTGAATACTTGCTTCAAGGCTATGGACATGGTCTCCTCCTTGTCTTCCTTCCTTTTGCAGGAAGCAAAAAGGCACGCGGGACTTTTCAGTGAGAGATCACAGCCCAACAGAGTTTTCCACTGCCAGCCCTCAGGCCCCAGTCTTGCAGCCTGCAGTTTAACTCGATTTTAAATGGCTCCTTCCATCTTCCTCTTGAATGATCTCCAAGGGAACCTCATGTTCCTTCCTAAAGGCGGAAAAGAAAAGGGAACTTATGAGCGCTCAGTTTGCATGTAAGAACTAACAAAGGCTTAGGGAAATTTCCACCTTGCATTCTGGCTGTGCTTAGTTCCTATGGGTCTTGTATATGAATGTGGAGGTTAAACTATTGCCCTGAGGGGTGCACTGGTACTGCGAGCTATGCAAACAACTAAAGAAGAAAGGGTGCTACCCTTTTGTTCTGTGTGGTCCCTTGTCAAATCCTTGCTGGCACTTCTCTGTTTGATCCAAAGCTAAGGGCTTTTCCAAGAGTGTGTTGGGCAATGATTCAGTCCTATTGCATGTCTACTTCTTTTTGGAGACTAATGAGTAAGCATAGATTGTCTCTGACTTCACAAAGAGAGATGGTGGGTCCAGGTGGCTATCATACCAGGAGCCTAAAAGGAGCCAGGGGTCTGCATCTGCTAGACCTGCAAGGAGTGATCAAAACGGTCAACTTAAGCCCTGGTGGGTCATGTATAATGCAGTTGAGGAAGCTGAACTGCAGAGCTGAGAGACAGGGAGAATGAAAGGAACGAGGGCAAAGAGGAGAAGAGAAAGGAGAGGGGAAGGAGGGGTAGGGGAGGGAAATGGGAGGAGGTGGAAATTTTTAGTAAATAAATAAATTTAAGAAAAAGGATAGGAGAGGGAAGGGGAAAAAGAGAGGAGGAAGAGGAGGGAAGAAGGAAGGAGGGAGACAGAAAGGAGGGAAGGAGGAGGAAGACAGGGGAAGGAGGGAGAAGGAGCAGAGGAGGAGGAAGAAAGGAAGGAAAGGGAGAGGAGGAGGAAGAGGAGGAGGGAAGGAAGTAGCGGCAACAGTGGCTATTGAAACAGAAACAAACAGAACACACGTCCAAGTTGCTATGGGGAGAACACAGGAAGAAAGAGGCTCCATTAGCTCCAGGCAATCTAGGAAATAGTCCCATTTCTTACCTTTGAAATACATTTGTTCTCCCAGGATTGGTTGAATAAATCGATTTTAAATTCTGCTGACTTTAAGTTAGTGGTTCCTTTGCAAGGAGCCCTGACTATGACAGCCGCTGTGTTCCTAATACCACTCCCAGGAGCCCTTTGGAACGGAGCTGTCCAGCAGAACTTGCTCTGGCAAGGTACATGTTAGATGCACTTGGGATACAATGTGGCACCCACCATCCACATGTAGTCTTGAGTACTTGGATGTAAACAGTGTGACTAAGGAACAGAACTTTGTAATCTATCTTACTTTAATTAACTTGAATTTATTTGGCCATGCATGTCTAGTGGGTGAAAACTTGAAAGCCTAATGTTGTCCATTATTTCATTTGACTCTCAAAACTCTAGCAAGATCTAGAGAGTCATGGAAGATGCGCAGACTCACAGCAAGTATTCTTCACGGATCCCTAGGTGACAGAATTACCGGCTAGACAATATCCTGTGGCTAGCAGGAGGCACAGCTGGCACCAAATTTGGTTTGTTGGCCCCTTGTAAAGACACTTTCCACAAGGCCCCATACCCTGTGCTGTGATGTATTTTATCCTGCCTTTCCTTTTGGTTTATGAAGCTCCCTATCCAGAGCTCAGTCCCCATTCCATTTTATACACACATTCCCCAGAAACTGCCAATAAAGGGTGGGTTGAGGTGAAGGCTGCCGTGTGGCCTTGACACAAAAGATTATAATAGGTCCACTTGAGCCAAACCACAGCAAAGTGACCTCAGAGCTGAGGCCAGCATTAGAAGAGCTGGCACAGAATCTGTCGCAGAGGACTGGAGGATGAACTTTCTGAGCTGCTTCTTCACACCCAGAGGGGCTTCTGCCACTTCCCACGTCTGAACATGACTTGTTAAGCCATCAACACAGGAATGAGCTCCTGAGATATCTTTTCGAATTTTTAAATTAGCATGCACAGTATTAGGTCCCATCATGGCATTTTTCAAACAAAATTAGTTTCTGTTAACTCTCCCTGAGAGCTCAGATTCCCTCCCACAAAGTTTGCTCTCTGCTCAGCATAGCCATGGTCCTGCTGCCAGGTGCCTCTTCCTGTGTCACCCACAGCCCAGGACACACATCCCCTGTCTTCTCCCATCCTTTTCCTAATAGCTTTGCCCTGAAATGTCACATCTGGGAAATAGAAGTCTTTTCTCCTTTCTCATGGCAGTAAGCATATGCCCCCTGCTCCCATCAGGAAAAAGAAAATCCATGTGGAAAATATCACATGATACCCAGCCTGAGCTCTTCTATGAAGTCATACTCCAGGATACTCTGGTCTGATCTATCAACTGCATGGCTATCAACACAAAAGTCTTCAAACTCTAGAGTGTGGACAGGTGCAATCTCTTTTTAAATGAAAACCTTCTGATGGGGAAGAACTTAGGTGGGAGAGGGGAGACGAAGCTGAATTCTGGGAGGAAGAAAGCAGAGTCGGGGAGACGCCATGGGTCCGCTGCCAGAATAAGACATGCTAGCGAAACTTAGCCGGTGAGCCACTGCCATGTGGCGATACATGGATTACTAGAAATGGGTTAAATTAATGTAAGAGTTAGCCAATAAGAAATTAGAGCTAATGGGCCAAGCAGTGGTTTAATGCATACAGTTTTTGTGTGGTTATTTTGGGGCTAAGCTAGCTGGGCAGCCGGGGCGAACAAGCGAGCTCTCCTCTAGCACTTTGCCCCTGCATGCACATGAAGCTTTCTCATTGCAGCTTTTTAAAATCCCACGGACATTTTCAGGTGCACGTGGAGCGCCTCACATCAAGGACCAGAGGACGTGCAGAGCGTGTGGAGAGCTGGCCTCCTGGCACGGAAGCCAAACCATCACACATGCTGATGTGGGCAGACGTGGGAATGCCTCTGCTGGTTTGATTTTTTCATTTACAATGGAGTTGTTCTGAGGAGTTGGCCAGGTGAGTTTCCCACATGTAAAGACAAGGCAGGCCAATCAGGACGGATGAGAAAACATCCATCACACCTCTGACCGCTAACAGAGCGCATCTTCCACATCCTTTTCAAGGTCCCAGAGCTTTGTTGGTGTACAGACCCAAGAGTTTTAAAGTACAAAGGATGGATGCACCCAGCCTTCCTTTCCAAGCCTTATCCATGTGGAGACCCTGCCCACAGTGTATTCTTCCATCCCATTCAGTGGTTGCAGCTAGCCAGGCTTCTGGTATCAGATATTTGTGAAACTGTCTTGAGGATCAAAAGTTCAAGGCTAGCCTGACTAACTTAGCAAGGGCCTGTCTCAAAAGTTTTTATAAAACAAATGAAAGGTTAGAGATGTAACTCAGTGCCAGGGTACTTTCCCAACAAGTACAAAGTCCTGGGTTCAAGCCCCAGCACTGTTATAAAAACCAGACATAGTATTTATTACACACTAACATGGAGACCTGAGGTTATGTTTAAAGACAGGTGGAAGCTTCAAGGTTTGTACTTCAGACAAGCCCCAAATGACATCAGATCTGCTGATCTATACACAGAGGCGACACTGAGCTTCACAGACGGGGGGTATGTTAAAAAAGGAGGCTCTCTGGCTTCCCCTGTAGATCTAAATCTGCACATTAACATCTCAGAAAACAAATGCTTGAAGCCCTAGGTAGGACATGGCGGGCTGGAACACTAAAGGGATGAAGACATAAGCTAGTTCTTGTGATTTTGCCAACAGTTTGTTCATACACAGAGTCTGCGCTTGAGTGTGCATGGATTGAGGAAGAGTGAGAAGACCCGAATGTTTTCAACTCGGTGGCTTTGCCTGTGGGGGATGGGGGTGCAGGGGGTGGGGGGCATTCTGATCTGGGTGAGTCTGGACAGCAGACCACCGAGCAACTTCAGGCCTCTGGGGAAACCGTTGTGTGATATCACACAGAGAGTGGCTACTGCCACTGCAGCCGTATGCCAGAAGTTTCTTAGGCTAATAATGACATAGTGGTTATTCGCTGTCTTTGTCCAATGTCCAGAAAAAGAAAGAAAGAAAAAAAAGAAGTCATAAGTTTTGAGCCCTGGAAAGTAACACTAAGAAAATTCAGTTATGAATAGCATCCATTGTAATGCTAGTTTTCAATAAATATTTGAAGCCAACTGCTCATTAACTGGAAAACATTGACTAAGGCCCATTTATTCAGAAGACACAGGACTAGGGAGCAAGGGTACAGAATTAATTAAAACTTGGCCTCCAACTCTGAAGACCTCACAATTCAGTGTTCAATTTGGGGTCAGTCTAAACTTTTGCTTTTCGTACCCCAAAGTCTAACACGCAAATGTGTTCATGGATGCTGTCCCTTCAGTGTGTCACTTAGGAACGAAGAGGGCAAAAGGTCTCTGGAAATAGAAAAACAGAAATCCAAACAAAAAGCATAAAACTGACAGCCACTCCATGTGTTCTCCATATTTTCTGCTTAATAAATCAACTTTAGCACTAAAACAAATGCCCAATAAAAATATGCAGAGAGAACTCTGCTGAGCTGTGGGGGGATGTTGACAAGGTAGCTAAGCAACGCTGGCAAGGAAATGGGGAAGGAAGTTCTTATTTTTCTTTTCCTATTGATGTCTTCTGCCACATTAGTTGAAAAATCAGAGTCCTTGCCAGGGATCAAGGAAGAAATAAAACAACTCTCCCACTGACTCCTGGGAAATGCACCTTCTCTGGCAGCGACCTCCTCTAAGGGGCCATCCCAGTGAAGCAGAGGGGTGAGGGTGACCGAAAAGAACAAAGCTGATTGATACTATCAGTCAGAAGTAGATGGTGGGGAAGAAGTCCACGATGTCATCTCTGAGCTGGAGGGTGACTCTGGGCATGACAACTGACTACAGACAAGCCACAAGAAAAATGCCAAGCACCCCACACAGAGGAGGTACAATCTGGCTCTTGCCTTGTTGGGTTCTAAGAAGCTGGGACGGTGATGGGCAGACTTCACAGATTTGTTGAGCACAGGAATAAACAACAGTGAGTAAAAAAAAACATCTTGTACTAAACCAGAACCACAGAAGTTAAACCAAATTGCAGCTCCTGATTGGAGTATTTTAGGGATTCGACCTCAGCCTGGGTAAGCTCACAGTCAGTGACTGGATCTTAATATACCAGGGACGCTCTGTAGTGACATGCCAGTCTCCCCCAGGGCAGGACATCTGTCCACTTACCTTTCTATGGCTCCTCCTGTCCTCACTGCTATTTGAAATTCTAGTCTCGGAGTTAAAGAACAAGTCTGGTATCGCTCTACCAATATATTTTCCTCTCTGTGGCTGGACCAGTCTACAGAACTTTGCTCTTCCTCTGTCAATACTGAGTAAATTGGGTTGTAAGTTGTGGTGGTGGTAGTGGTGGTGGTGGTGGTGGTGTGTGTATGTGTGTGTGTGCACGCACGCACGCACGCACGCACGTGCACGCTTGTGTGCTTGTATGCTTGGAGGTCCGAGAAGGATGTCAAGTGTCCTGCTTTATCATGATCCATCTTATTTGAGAGAGTTTTCACTGAACCTGGAATGAAACTATCACCCAGCAACCTCAGAGATCGTCCTGTTTCCATCTCCTCATAGCCCTGGGGCTCTAGCATCCCAAAACATCAGATCATTTTTGATTTGGGTGTCTTAGTTGTTTTACTATTCCTATGATAAGATACCATGACCAAGGCAACTTGCAAAAGAGAGTGGCTATTGGGGCTTACAGTTTCAGAGGGTCCATGGCAGCAGGCAGGCAAGTGTGGTGCTGAAGCAGTAGCTGAGAAGTAGCTCCTTGAGACACATCCATAAGAGGGACCGGACGGGATGCAAAAATCCTTTGAAACTTTTAAGTCTGCCCTTAGTGAGATACCTGTTCCAACAAGACCGCACCTTCTCACCCTTCCCAAACAATTCCACCAAATGGGGACCAAGTATTCAAAAAGATGAGCCTACGGAGGCCATTCTCATTTACCACAATGAGTTCTGGGGATTTGAACTCAAGTCCTTACACCTGCACAACAAAAATTCTTATTTCCTCAGCCACACATAGCCCTGTGTATTTATAAGTAAAATGGACGTCGCCTGATGTTCGGAGGCTCCTCTAAAAGATGTGTTGGCTGATTTCTTTCTACCAACTTTTATGTATCCTTGCCTGAGAAGTAGCTTTGCTACCCCATCCCATCCCCAACACACCTTCCGAACTCAGCGCTGCTTCATCCACGCCTTTTGTTTGTTTGTTTGATTTTGGTTTTGGTTTTTCGAGACAGGGTTTCTCTGGTTTTGGAGCCTGTCCTGGAACTAGCTCTTGTAGACCAGGCTGGTCTTGAACTCACAGAGATCCGCCTGCCTCTGCCTCCAGAGTGCTGGGATTAAAGGCGTGCGCCACCACCACCCCGCAGTTTGTTTGTTTTTGATTAGGTGAGAGAAACACTGCTGCCTCTCTATAATTTTCAAAGACATGCATGGCTTCAGAACACAGATGAAATCAGTCAGAACGGGTGCAGCCCTGTATAAACCTGTCCCTTGACTCTCATTGACCATCATCCTCAGCTCTTCAACGGCCATTCATACTCCTTGACGTTTTCTCTGTTTATTTACTTGGCCAACAGTACAGATATTCTAACATTAAAAGTTAGAGTATCTCAAATACGAATGTGTCACGTGCCACCAACGTCAAAGCATCAACGCGTAACAGCAACAACAACCACAGGAATGGGTCAGGGCAGGGCAGGTGGCTTAGAAACAACCCACAGTGGTGCAAATGATTCACCATTCTCCAGACTCAGAAACAGCACTGTTCAAAAGGGGACCCAGTGCTGGAAAGAGAAGGAATGAGATACAAGGAGAAGAGGTTCAACACACTGCACATCACAGTCCACAGAAGACAGAATTTTATCTACGTGAGTTCTTAAATAAAGGCCTCGTGGATGCCAAGGTGGGGTAGCTGGGATTGCCAGAAATGAGGATGATGGGGACTCTTTGGTCTAACCTTAGATAAGCCTGATTACTGCAAAAGCTCACTTGGCCGTTTGGATTTTATTAAAGATATTCTGATGATTTTATTACACACACACAGAGAGGGAGGGAGGGAGAGAAAGAAGGGGAGAGAGAGAGAGAGAGAGAGAGAGAGAGAGAGAGAGATTTTGAGACAGGATCTCACTATGTAGCTCTGACTGGCCTCAAACTCAGAGCTCCACCTGCCTCTACCTCCCAAGTGCTAAGATTAAAGGAGTGTACCACTGTGCCCAGCACAGATTAGTTATTTAATGTCTGCTGGTGCTTTGTTGTTGTTGTTTTGTCTGTATGCATGTCTGCACACCACAAGAGGGCATCGGATCCCATGGGACTTTGGTTATAGACAACTGTGAGTTGACCTGTGGGTGCTGGGAGTTGAACTCAGGACCTCTAGAAGAGCAACCTTAACTCTTAACTGTGGAACCAAAAAAATGAAGGTAGGCAAAAATATGTGAGCATTTTTACATTTTGAATTACAGGTATTTTAGCCGGTAGCGTGACAACTCAGAACCTCAACAGATGAGACGAAGCTTGCTGTCAACTATCATTTCCCTCTCTGTTTATGAAACAAGGAATGACAGCTGTTTCTTGGAGAAGTATGGCTTTAGAGCAAAAACGTTCAGACTTAAGAAAGTCAGTTCCTGTGACTGTCAACAGACATATTTACCCTCAGCCATGCTAAGTGAATTTGAGTCTCGGGGGCTGGAAAAGTTTTATTCCTGGTTTGAGGGGAGCTGATGTGTGACATCTGGAACCACTGCAAGAGATCTTTGAAGGGGGCAGGGAAGCCAAAGCAGGCGGAAAGACTGGAAATTGGAAAACGCCGCTCTCATTTTCAAAAGAGCACAGCGCTCAGCTTGGAGGGGCTGGGGAGAGTTAAAACTGAGTTAAACCCTCAGCTAAAACCTTGACAGTTCAACTTTGCATTTGCAGGCAAAGTTTTAAGGCAGTCAGGGCCATTGCAGGTTGGTGGGAGACTCGCGGAAGGCGTGCTCAGGTGTGTCCAACCTGCGGTCCACCTGAGACCACTCCAGCACAGTTAGGAGTCACAGCCTGGCACATTGTGGAGGGCAAGGATGTCTCACTGGATCAAAAGTGAGACAGTCCCGGTAGTGGATTCTGCACATAGCAGGTATTTTAAAAAAAAGTGTTACTATATCATCTGATTCACATCATGATGCGTATTTTCATGCAAAGTCAGGTCCTTAGGGGATCAAACAGACCCAGGGGTCTATCTTAGGATACTGAAAATTCGATTCTACCGAATCACATCACAGCGAGCAGCAGGCTCAGCCAGCATTGATAGACGACTTACTGGTTATTTTAATTGTCACAATCCAATGCACAGGCCTTATAATTAGTCCTATTTTACACTATTTAAAAAATGGGAAGACATAATATACAAACTTTATTGCACAAGCCGGGTGCAGTGACACACTTTTAATTCCAGCCCTTGGGAGGCAGAGACAAACTGATCTCGGGGAGTTCATACCCTCCCTGTTCTATATAGAGAGCCCCAGGATAGCCAGGGCTGCCTACTGAGGCACCGCCTTAAATGACAATCAACAACAACAAGAAGAAACCACAGGTCTTTGACCCACAAGCCAGCAGGATGGTTCAAAAACAAAGAGAGCAGAGGAAGCTCACTCCTGCTGGCTGGTGTCAGGGAAGGAGAGGGGAGAAGCAGGTGAGCCCTCCCTGCTGTCCTGTGTTGCACAGAAAAAAAAGAACTGCAGTCCCGAGTCAGCTGATCCTGAGTCAGCTGGCTACGGCTTTGAACAAGGCGCCTTTTACCAGCTTCCGCTCTGCCTTTGTTAAAGATAATGGTGATATCTTTCAAGGTATTGTGGGAATTAAGAGCTCCTCCTGTCTGCAGGAGTTCAAACACACGGAAACAGCTTGTGGCAGGCACAGTGACTGGCGCTGAGGGAGCAGCACCTTCAGACCCAGCACCAGGGAGGGACACGCGGCGCAGAAGGTGCTTCCGTGCAATGCAGATGTACTCTGGGAAAGGCAGAAAGGCAATGGGGACCTGGAAGGGCTCAAAAGAAGAAATCAAATGCTACCTTCTTGTTTGATTTGGGTGGGCTTTTAATTATCAGGCCAAGAGAAAGAATATTAATCTGAGCAAGATAACCTCAATATTCTCCAACATTTAAGATACATTAGGGCTGGAGAGATGGCTCAGAGGTTAAGAGCACTGGCTGCTCTTCCAAAGATCATGAGTTCAATTCCCAGCAACCACATGGTGGCTCACAACCATCTGTAATGAGATCTAGTGCCCTCTTCTGGTGTATAGGCACACATGCAGGCAGAACACTATGCTTACTAAATAAATAAATCATTTATTAAAAAAAAAGATACATTAGTGGGACTGGAAATGTGGTTTAGTTAAGAGCATATACTACTCTTGCAGAGGGCCTAGGTTCAGCACCTAACACTCAAAGCAGCAGGTGGTTCAAGACTACCTGTAACTCCAGCTTCAGGGGAATGTAACACCTTCTGGCCTGCTCAGATACCTGTGGTGCACATGAATTCACACAAGCATACAGATATGCACATATATTAAGTATATAATATAAATATATATATATATTTAAAAAGCCCTCATTATGAGGGCTTTTCGGTATGTTTTGTCTGTAAGAATCTAGTGTGCAAGGTTTATGTCCTGGATTTGGGTATAGCAGGGCAAATCATATGTCTCCTGCCCTTCCACTAATCCTTCAAACACACTTCTGAGATCTTAACCTTTTTGCACAGTGACAAGCTGCACCTAACCATTAAGCGCAACCCAGCTGCAACCTCCTGTTCTGGCAGGAACAACTCCCAGCACTGTCTGCAAAGTTTCCCTGTTATCAGAAGAGAGGCGGTGCTGGAGGAAGAGGACCACACAGCCTTAGTTAGAAACAGGAGTGAACAGAGGCCGGCACTGCGCCTCTCTGATGCAAACAGATAGGAAGCAGAGAAGCCTGAGCGAAAAGGGAGACAAATAATTCATGGGCCATCCACTCTAGCCTCCTGAACACAACCATAACAAGTAAAACAAGGAAGAAAACGGAGCCCAGCAGTAACTGGCAACCCCGTGACAACCACAAAAGGCTGGGGGGTGGGGTCACCACCCTAATTTCGGAGCCATGCAAAGATGCGGGCTTGAGTCCATGCTGCGTTACTCTTCCGAGGTAAAGTGGTTACCTGGGGTACCACTAGAGGTATCACAGTGTGTTTGGGGGACAAAGCAGGTAAGGTGAGTAAAGACAGGCAAGCACCATGTAGAAATGCATTGACCCAGATTTCTCACGTTCCCGGGTCTCAGGCTTCCTGACGCGCGGGAGCGCCAGCCATTATCTAGACTGTTCTCTGACTCATGCCCTGTAAGACTTCACAGTCTCAGCCTCCAAAGCGCAAAGTCTCAGACAGTGCCGGGGGTCAGCATTCTTTGCTCACCTGAGGTGTTTATGAAGATGAACTTTCCCCCAAAGTCCGCTGCCAGACCACCTCTGCCCTAGCGTTACCTCGGGGGAAGAAGGTGTTTAGTTGCTGACTATGAGAATAACAAACTGGGCATGCTCAGTGACTCAGTCTTACTTTTCTTCCCCTTGGGAAATGTCTACCTTCAGGAAGTATGCTATTTCCTGCCGCCCAGTTCCCTGCTGCCTGCATCGAAGAGGCCGCTGTGTCTGCCTCTGAAAGGAGAAATATAGGTGCATTTGGGATTTGGGTTCCCAGACTACAGATCTAGGGCTGTATTTTCCCCTTGATTTGTTCTAGTTTCAGTTTCTGTTACTGTGATAAGCAGGGCCAACAGGACCACGAAACAGTTCATTCGCCTCACTGGGTTACAGTCCATCATTGGAGGAAGCTAAGGGAGGAACTTGGAGGCAGAACAGAAGCAGACAGCCGAGGTCTGCTTCTTCTGGCTTACACAGCTACCTTCCTTGTATAACCCAGAACCACAATCTCCCCACCTAGAGAAATTAGCAGTTAAGAAAATGCTCCAGAGACCAATCTGATAGAGGCAATTCTTCAGGGGAGGCTCCTTCGCAGGTGTAGCAAGTTGGAAACTGATACTAACTGTGGCACTTCGGGAAGACATAAAGTTGAGGTCAAGTGTGTTAGTGCACACCTGTAATCCACGAGCTGCAGTGACTGAGCCAGGATGATTGAGAGTTCAGCGGCAACCTGGTCTACATAGATAGCCCCGAAATAAAATAAGCAATAAATAATAAATAAAAATGGAAATTTTGGTTTTTTTAAATTGTTGTTGGTGGTGGTGGTGATTAGTTTTTGCAAGACTGGGAAGGTCTATTTTTGCTATTCTGTAGTTTAAATTAGTTTACCATCTGCTTTTCTTACCAACGTCCTCAAAGTCAGGTGGAAAGAAATGGTATTCCTTGTGTATTGGGGGTCCCGGAGACTCCGTGTGAATCTGTACAGACTGGCTTGGCCACACAAACTTACCTGGTTCTCGGCAGAGACTTGGGACAAAACTCAGGGAGGACTTAGCCTTGTAACTTGCTCGCCTGTGGAAGCTCGGTCACCACCCAATAGGAAGCACAGTTTTCCCATCAGTTTTCTTTGTTGGGAGAAGACCTGGTCACAGCGTGCGTTTATCCCAGCTGCTGCCCAGCTGCCAGCACACTGGGTGGGAATACCCAGAGTACCTCTCATCTGTCAGTCAACTCCAGGTATCACAGGCCCATCTGGTCCAGGACCTCCACTCAACAACCTGGTACTGGAAGGGACTGGGGAAACCTTCCAGCCGTCCAGGTAAGGCCACTCCTCTGCTCTGCCTCAGTTTTCTCCAAACTCTCTCAGCTCCAGTCAGTGGTGAAGTAGGAGGGAGGAGGCAGAAGAAGAAAAAGAGACGGCTGGTGCGTGCTGCACGTATCCGGCCAGCAGCATCGTCTGGTCCACTGCACGTATCCGGCCGCAGCATCTGGTCCACGCACTCCTGACTTCACACACCACTATGCGCTCCACTTCCTGTGGCCAATCACTCCTTAGATAACTCCACCACAAGTACCTCACACGGGACAGCACAAACAGAACTCAGGAGCCTTTTGCGGTTCAACTATTTATCTAAATAATTGCTGATCAAATACCAGGCAGATAAACAGTTCTTTCTCCTGCCAACAGAACCACCCGCTCTCTTACTCCTGATTCACGGTCTACAAAAGAAACACTTTCAGAAAACAGACGCCTCCCGAAAAGACACGCTGTTTTTCAGGTCAGTGCAAACAGCTGCATATTTTCACGTTGCAACATTGGGTAAGAAGTCAACCCCTCCGAGCAAATGCACGGCTCAAGACTTGAAAAATACAGAACAAGGGCTGGGAAACGGCTCCGTGGGTAAGAACACGTACAAGCTCCATGACCTTAGTTTGGATCTCCCAAACCCATGGAAAAGCCAGATATGGCCACACACACCAGCAACCTCATCTCTGGGGAGTAAAGCCAAGAGAGTTCATCACTTGGAGTCAGTGGCCAACTAGCTTAGCGTAAAGAAAACACCAAGCAACAGGGAGCTAGCTCCTCCAGGTTCAGAAAGAGACCCTGTCTCGAGGAAACACAGCAAGAACGGTAGAGCGGGACAGAGAGATAGCTCTCCTCGGGCCTTTCTGCCCAAGTGCACCACAACCCCATGCATCACACACACCCCCCAAAACACCACTACCAGCAAACCCTTAGGGTAGATCTTTGTATAGACTTTCTGTGGTGCTGTTTCTACAGGGAGCCTGTCCCCTTTCCTCCTGCTACTTCGGTTACTGCAAAGCCCACTGTATGACTGATTGTTCTCAGGCTGGTTCTTACTGCCTGCTGCATCTGCCTTTCCTCCCACCCCACCCCACCCCCACCGCTGCCCCTAAACAGCATCCTGAAAAATACTGGAGCTTGATCCTTCCACTCACTCCCACAGGCGTGACAGGGAATTGTTAGTGATAAGATTTCACAACAGGAAGGTCTCTTGAAAACTTGTTTAATTCAATCCAACTTCTTCTTTGTCTTTTTTTTTGTTTTATTTGTTTGTTTGTTTATTTGTTTTTCGAGACACTTGTTTCTCTGTGTAACAGTCCTCACAGTCCTGAAACTCACAGTAGACTAGGCTGGCCTTGAACTCACTGCCTTCCAAGCGCTATTAAAGGTGTACGCCACCACCTCCCAGTTCAATACAACTTCTTAATTTGTTTAAAATAAAACCAATCACACCTAATAACCAGAAAAGTGAATTTTTACATGCCAGCAGTTATGACAGACCTGGGGCTGAGACTTTAAGCTAGAGGTTAAACTCAGTGTTCTCCTTCTGCTTCTTCAACACTTAAGGGGAAGGTGAGGAATAATACCCCTCAAACTGCCCAGAGTGGCTTCTCCTTAGGTAAGAAGGTAAGCACCGATTGGCTGGCTGATTAGTTGGCTTAAAGATTAAAAACAAACAAACAAAAACTCTGATGGTTTTTAAGCCATTTAAAGCAGCATAGCTCCCCCCACTTAAAATGAAGTCATACAGAGGACATCTGGGCTATAAAAACGTATCGAAATTCTCTGCTCAGTCATGGCAGCAGAGAGTCCAGCCTCTCCCAGCTCTTACACACCTCCAAGAACCTGAAAGTTTGCCCCTGTCATTCAGATAACCCGTGAGGCCTGTGAAGTCCATAGTTTTCCTCTGCCCTTGCCCAGCCTCCAAGGCCTGCGGAGTTTCTGCCTCCTACGAACGACCTGTCTTCACTGCGCTGTGAGGATGCGGTTCCTGGCTGCTCAGCCCTGAGCACGGCCTGTGTGCTTTTCCTCTCCACCAAACAGTAGAAACCATTCTCTCCTCTCACTCCCAGCTCCTCAAAGTGTGGTCCATATCTAATCAGAGCTCACCTGCCCTCCATCAATCCCCACCCATCAAAGCGCTTTCAGCCACGCCCTGCCTCTTGAGCTGATAGCAATTCTCTCTGGACCCTTCCAGGAGCTGACTTTGTTCCTGGTCCCCCTTTCATTGCTAATTTTTAACCCCTGCTCCTCTGAAAATGTTTGCGCTTTGACTCTGTTCCTGAATTGTACTTTTCCCCAAGCCCTGACTCTGCTTTGCTTTTTCCTCTTTCGCTTTTCTCTTCTCGACCTCTGAGGACTTTGATAGACAGTGGGAGCTGCTGAATTGAAAATCTGTAATCCTTGTTCACC
Source organism: Alexandromys fortis (assembly GCF_014885135.2). Classification (NCBI taxonomy): domain Eukaryota; kingdom Metazoa; phylum Chordata; class Mammalia; order Rodentia; family Cricetidae; genus Alexandromys; species Alexandromys fortis. The sequence continues at coordinate 6,692,355 of NW_026067931.1, forward strand.
CCGAAGCAACTTTCTACTAACAATCAAGTAAGTTTCCTTGGGTCTCTGTCTCTACAGCCTCCGAAATGCGGAGATCACCTGAGGTGCGTGTTTAAAATGCAGCCGTCTTAGGTCCTCCCGTCCCCTCTCTGAATGTACAGACTGGAACGTTTTCGTAGGTCAGTGGGCTGATACAGCAGGCCTGGGCCATCACTCAGACATCCAGGAGAACGGGCAGGATGGAAGAGCCATAGGAGGATCGGAAGTTCCAAGAGAAAGAATGACAGCCAAAGTTCGTGGAGCGTGGGAGGGCTAACCTGAACCACACTGAGAACTAAGTCTGGTCTCCCCGCTGCTGGTACGTCACCTACATCACCCACGGGGGGGGGGGGGGACAGCTCAGCCCTTTCTTGTCCTCTGCATCTGCTGGTCCTTCATTTCCTACAGACTGGATGCCGTATTGTACGCCTGACAGCAGCATGCTGGGATTTGGTTCCCACAGCTGCTGGCTCATGCTTATTACATCACATCATTAATATTTGCCTTGTTCCTCTTCAAAACAGAGCTAATGAAGTTACCTGCCTTGGTGTGTTCTAAGGGTTAACAGCATCCCAGCAAAGCCTTTGCACCCACCTGGCACACTGTCAGAATGTAACCGGTTTAATCCCTGACATTGATGTAAAAGTTAAGTTCCTAAAAGATAAGTGTCTTTCTAGATAGAGGGTTCCTCAGAGGCAGGCAGCAGAGGTTTCCCTTCCCACTCTCTCAGGTAAGACTCTGGGGCGAGTGTACCTCTTGGATGTCAGTGTTGCTCAGCCAAGATGGTAAGTGAAGGCCGGCAGCTGGTCTGAAACACTGTAGACAATCAGCACCCTCAGTAATTATAGAACAGGGCGAGCCACCTCGTTCCCCAACTGGCAAGAGGAACATCACTTTTCCTCTTCCACCCAGCTGGCTGACACCTCCCTTCAGCCAACCACAGTCAAGGAGCCAACCAGTGGTCCCCCACCCCTCCCGGGCAGGAGCACAGGCTAGGAGGCTGCCTTGGCAACCCGGGGGGAAGCTGCCGGAGAGTTTGTGTTTACTGAACACTTGTGTTTATTATTGAAGACCAGGAATTCACACTCCTATGGCAGCACCAGCAAAGCAAGCTCATCCCGAGTCCCGGCATGCTTTTAAAAGGCAAACCATCTTCACTTTGATTTTCTTATGTAACCACGATGGGTAGACTTGCCAAAGAATGTTAAAAATAGGACCAAAAAAAAAAAAATCAAAGAGAAAAAGTGCCTCACAGTTTCTACACTGACTGGCATGGAAACTGTTGCCTCACAAAATCGAGGTGGGTCCGAGGTTTTTCATTGTCTAGGGGAGCTGTTTGGGGTTTTCTCCTTTAGTCTTTGAGTAGTTTTGTTTGTTTTTCCCACACTACTTGTTAGTTACAAGTCAGGGTGCCACCACTCTTCTGAAAAACAATAAAGGCTGCAGGAGGAGAGAAACGTCCTCAAAAGTCTCCAGAGGCCACAGGAACTTTGCCAAGGGAAGTGTCTACTTGGAGCAAGCCACAAAAAAAACAGCCGCTGCAGAACCAGACTCAGCCAAACCCTGCAGCGAGGACTTGCTTTGTTTGGGGTTCAAGCAAGAGTCCAGGAAACCACATGCATTGGATTCTTTTCCATCTAAAAGTCTACACCCACCAATACCAGGTGATAAGGGCGCCTGCATTAGGGTACCCATTGATTGTTCTGGAGGAGGTGAGAGGTTGCCCTAGAGAGCATCCAGCACCTAGCAAGGAGATGCAGGCAAGCGCTAGGTCACGGTCCATCATCCCCTTCCCGCTCCTCTCCTCTTCTTCCCTAACCACTGCTCTTTTTCTCTCCAGAGTCTCAAAATGTAGCCCAGGCTGGCCTAGAACTCACCAGTGATCTGCCTGCCCACCTCTGCTTCCCATGTGCTGGGATTAAAGGTAGGTGCCCCTATACCTGGCCTCCTCTTCTCTTTAAATGACACTTCATTCTTCAAGAAAAAAGTCTCTGGAAGGATGTCATAGGTTTCCACAAAAATTAGGATGACTCAAGCCATTTTTGTTCCAATTTTAGTCAATAAAAACCTCAAAGACCCAATATAAGCAAAAGTGAAGACTTCAGAGCGCCAGAAAGACAAACGAGACTGTCAGACTCACATTAGAAAAAACCAAGTGTCTCAGAGCCACTTAAGCACGTCTCAAATGCAGCTCTTTCCAGAACTGAGCAAGATACAAGCGTTTGCAAACATTTATATTTTAAATCAGATAGCTAGTGCCAGACGCTACAGATTTCTCAGATTCTAAGTGACTAGACAATGAGCTGGTCTCTAGTTGATCCCTTCTGGTATACCCTATTCCAGAGCAGCTTCTAGAAAATGACAAACACTGACAGAGCAGGGCAGTGTGGCCAAGGAGCCCTGATTTATTTCAGCTTTGAAAGGTTTCTACACTTGGCTTCTAGTTTCTTCAGGGAATGCAATCCACACGACTCAGCTTGCTGTCTGAATAAAGTGCATGCTTTTCTCATCTGGCAGAGTAATCTTGGGAAATGCTGAGGACAACCTGTCCTGCAGTCTGACAGAGGCAAACCGGGGAGAGTCAGGTCATGCCGGGACACGAAGGGTTTAGGAAGCCTTGCTCTCTGGACACAGCTTACAGGACATAGACATGGAAGGGACAAGGATCTAGTTTGTAGGGCACCTAGAGAAAGGAGCTGGCTTTCTTTTGTTACTGAGGTCTCGTTAGGTAGCACAGGCTGGTCTGGAACTTGCTGTGTCAACGGGGCTGGCACTATGTGGACCACGCTAGCTGTAAACACAGGGATTCGCCTGCCTCTGCCTAAGGACTGGGATCAATGGTGTGAGCTGCCACAGCCAGTTGGAGTGACTTTCTAAGCAATCACAGGAGAGATGAAATGACACCCTGAGACCTAGGGTCTTAAACTCAGCCTTATCAAAAGGAGCTACATGACCTTTTGGCTTGCAATGGCTCAAGAGTGAAGTGGACCGCAAAGGCAGAATGGGTGGTAAATTGTAACTCCTCCGCCTCTGTTAATCCTTACACAGGGACTGTTGATGAAAGTCCCTATCAAGATGCTTCCCCCAGCTTGATCATAAGCTGTTCAATCCCTCCCAGCTCCATAACTTGCAGACAATAGGAAACGGGAGAAAAGACAGCTTGCGGTTCATTTGGAAGGCTTCTAAGGTAGACCAAGCCCAAAGGCGGGACGTATAACCCAATAGCCACAGTAAATAATATCCATTGATATTTACATACTAAAATTCTTAACCCTGGTAGTGTTTGGATATGAGGTCTTTGGGAAGTAGCCATGTCACAAGGGATCCCCTTCATAAGTGGGACTGGCTCCCTTACAATAGGGGCGCCAGAGAACTCTGTTGCCCCCAAGAAGGCCCACATGAGAATGAAGGCATGTTATCACCCTAATCTTGGAAATATAGAATTAAATTTCTGTTGTCCGTAAGTCATCGGGTTTAGTGCACTTAGCTATAGCAGACTGAACTACGGCCCACAGACATTTGGAATGACAGTTCACATTTTTATGAATAGGGCTTTCGAAAGCTACCTCAAATTGCATGGGAAGAAGATAGAGGAATTCCTACATTAATCTGTATTTCTCTCAACAATCTCGGAGTAAACAGAAAAACAGTAAAACTTAGTTTTGTGACTTATGAGGAAACCCATGTACTCCAGGAAGCCCATGAGCCCTGAGGATTTAGAAGACATGACTCAAGTGGTATTTCCCTTGACATCACAGGTCTATCTGACTCCCGGCCGGGCAGGCCGAATAAACCTAACCCAAAGCTGGTAAACAAGTAAAGACAGGGATTTTATTTCATGGCCCAGTCCAGGTCATCATAACCCAGACTAGCTACCAGGATGACAGGGATGGCATGTACCAGTTGATACTTTTGTATCATACGACACTTCACTCTTTCCCGTTCTAGAACATTTTGGAAGGGTGGGAAGAAGGAAGTCGAGATAATTGTGGTAAAGTCTGTAAAAGGCTGTTTCAAAAGCTCTACCTCTCAGAAGAGCAATAGCAAGGAAAAATATTCAAACAAAATGAACTAGAAGTCTGGAATGAAGCTTTCATAAAGAAAGGTGATATACACGAGGTCTTTCACTTAAGACTTAGGGTTTTATAGATCTTTGGGTCACCTCAAACTTACTGGGGATGACCTTGAGCTTCTTCTGATCCTCCTGCCTCCACTTCCCAAGTGTTTACATTACAAATGCGGGCTACGGTGCCATCCAGATGAAATCTTAAAACCTGAATGTGTGCACGGTGGTGCACACACACACAGTGTGTGTGTGTGTGTGTGTGTGTGTGTGTGTGTGTGGGCAGTCAGAGAACAAGAGGTGTCTTCCTCAATTATTTCTCCACCATATATATTTTTTTTTTTGAGACAAGGTCTCTCACCAAACCCGGAACTCACCATTTCTGCTAGGTCAGCTGCCTGGGGAGCCTCTGCGGCCTGCTTCCCTATGCTCTCCAGCATTAGAGGTGTGTACTGCCAGGTCCAGCTTTTAACCGGGGGCTAGAGATCCAAACTCAGGTATTTATGACTATGCAGCATGCACTTTATCCTCAAAGCCATGTCCCTTACCCCTTTTAAAATGCTTTTCGTTCCCTTGGCAAACCTACCTATTGGAGACGAGTGTATAGGGTTATTGTTGCGAGCAGGTTGCTAAGATGGAACTCAGTGATCTGGGTCTCTAGTATCTACAACCTAGTGTAATCAATCCTCTGTTTAGTGGGTGTGGACCAGTGGCTTCCTTCTGGTGACTGGAATACCAGCAAGATGAAACAATTCAATGATTGGGCTGTAAGAACTGTGGCTTCTGTTTGTTTAAATACTTTCTCACTCTTTCTTGCTTACTTTGAAAAAAAAAATAGTTGTCATGTTGTGGTTCTACCAAGAAACTCACACGGCAAAGGACTGACCAGTTACCGGGCAGTGAGGAACAGAGGCTGACTAGGAGTTGCGTCCTGCTGGCGACCGTTGAGAAAGCCAGACACAGCTTGAGACTTTCTCTCAAGTGATCCTATACCCAAGAGTCAGCGAAGCTGTGCCGTCACTCTTGTGAAATAACCAAGTGTCGCTGTTAAGCCACGAAGTTGAAGGGGCACTGTTTTTCTGAAGTAATAGATACACATACCTATTTAAGCCTCACTGATGACAGCCACTCAAAAAGACGGAGACGACACAGAAGTCCATCTAGAGGGAGCTAGCTCCAGAGTGGTGCAAACACTCAAGAAATACAGCCTAGCTCTCCAAATACAATAAAGTTAACATACCTGCAGCGATACTGAAAGAAGTCCACAAACACTGGGGTGGGGAGGCGGGGGGGGGGAGTACAAAACAACATGCTACTTCTAAAACACTCCTGTGCACGCCAGACAAGCTCCTCACCCAGTTCCAGCCTCAGAAAGAATTCTATACCAGGATAGATTTATATATGTGTGTATATAAACACACACAGAGATGCTCATTCCTGATTCTCCTCCTTCACACTGCTTACCCAGGCTTCCATAAATTATACAGTCTACCTTTTAGTTGACATCACATCTCATGCTCTCATACCACCTACACAGGAACTACTCCCACGTGAACCACCCCTCTCTACCTTCCCTGACTCCAGGATGGACTTCTCTGTATCTGCCTTTCCTCTACCACATCAGGGAACTTTAGAAATCCAAGTGAAATCAGGCCACTGCCCTCTCTGAACCCTGAGAGGATTCCCACCATACTCAGAATAAAAGTCAGAGCCGTTCTGTTAATTCAAGAAGCCTGGTATATAGATCCTATCCCTGACCTGGCTCCTACTTCTCCGGCTCTCCCATTATTCACTTGCCTCATCTTCACCGCCTTCTTCGATGTTTCCACAGCACATAAAATCTGCTACCACTCCAGGGCTCTGTTAGTTTGCTAGGGCTTCTGTAGCACAGCATCGAAAAGCACTTGGCTTCTAAACTGGAAAGGCACTGTCTCATTTATGGAAATCTGAAATCCGTGTGTTGGCAGGACCGTGCTCTCTCTGACGGTGCCAGGGAACATCTGACCTGTGCCTCTCTCCTGGCTTAGGCAGTGGGCTGGCAATGCCCAGTGTCCCGTGGCTTGTAGACTCAGTGCCCCAATCTCTATTCTCATCTTCACCTGGTGTTCTTGTGAGCCTATATATCTTCAATCACCTCACTTCTTAGGGAGACGGCTGTCGTTTGAGATTAGGGACTCGTGCAACTCCAGTGGAACTCACGTCTATTCCTAAATAAAGTCACGCTCAGAGGCACTGCAGGTTCGGTTTTTAACGTGAGTTGCAGGTGGGGCAAATAATCCGACCCATAGCAAGAGCCTGTGCAATAACTGTTCCCTCTCCCTGAAAGGAAACCACGGTGTGGCTGCCACAAGAAAGTGCCTTAGAGTCTTCTAACTGACAGGGAGCCTAAGGGCCAGGCACAGCTGCTGTGCCTCCCAGGGGCCACTCCTAGTGCCGGACTTGGTATGGCGAGGACACCAAAGCAAAGCTGCCTCGGGGAGGTGAGAACTCACCCAACAGGTGGCTTCAGCTCCAAGACACTCCAAAAGCCTTGGCAAAATCTCAGGGCAGTACAACGTGAGGACGCATCCACTCAGTTTTCCCCTTCCCTTACGGCAGTCGGATGGATTCCCCAGTGTCCCCAAAGCTAGTTCCTCCTTTCCTCCCAGGTTCAGACAGCGCATTCAGGAGGACTTTGCACTTCATCCCACACTCTTTAAGAGTCACTTTGAAATTCTTGGTTAATATTTAAAAAGGGGTTTAACAGTTTCCTTTTGCGCTGGCCTCAGGTCTTAACTAAGAGTTTGCTGCTGTAGTAGTTTGAACATAAAAACTTCCCCAGAGGCTCAACTGTTTCAACAATTGGTCCTGAGCTGGCGGCTCTGTCTGGGAAGCTTTGTGGATCCTTTAGGAGGTGGAGGATGGATCATCCGCCCAGGCCCACTGGCTGTTCACTCTGTGTTTAATGATTGCAGATGTAGGTAGCATGACCGGCCTCCCCGTCCTGCGAGCATGCTTTCTTCACCATAATGGGCTGTATCCTCTTGAACCATGAGCCAAAAGGAACCCTCCTGCTCTTACTGCTTCTGGCGTTACAGCAGTACAAGAAAAGAAAAACTCTATTGCATTGTTAATCCCATCTTGGTGCCTCCTTCTTGGAGACCCTGAGCTAATCTCTCCAGTATCTGCATGATGCCTCATCTCCTTATGCAAGCCTTTGACTAAGGGTCCTTTGCCATCCAAAATAAAATACAGTCATCCAACCCGGTTCTTCTTGCTTCATTTCCATGACTTCATCCGATTTTATTACATTTTTACTTACTGATCCTTATGCCTTTCTTTCGAGGGGATCAAAAACTTTTGAGTTGTTCGTGATTGCACCCTAACAACTATAGGAAAGCCAGGAACACTATAGGCAATTAATAGTTTGTGAATATGTTTACTTTATAAAGAAATAAATGTCAGACTCAACTCACCAGCATCCCCCTTCAACTCCAATCATATAAAATAGAACACAGGGTGGCCAGCATAAGAATGTACCTCATAAACTTGGAAAGTCAAAGTAGTAGGCCCAACTACTTTCAGCCCTGTGCTGAGACTGAAATTCCCAAGGGGGGGGGGGGGCAAGTGATATTGCCCTTAGCAGTGCAAGGAAAGCAGGCCTGAATGACAAAACTACAGCATCAGAATTCTGGAAATCCATCTACACGGAAATAGAGTTAGAGAAACTACGACCCTCGCCCAGGAAGCAGGCTAAATCTGCATTGTTTTGTCACAGTCTCATATTTAAATAAGAAGCACATCCAAAGAGTTTGAGGAGGTCACCTACCAAGCACCAAGCCAATGCCATGCATAAGCATGTCACCAAGATTTACACTGTTTAGACTGCACGAGAATCCTGAGCCAATACATCACCACAAAAATGTTCCCTGGACCAGGGAACCCCTTCACAGTAGCAAGCTCACATTGCTTGGCAGGAATACTTCCTTCCATAGCTCAAGGTTCACGAGGCTCCCTCAGGACAAACCGTCTCTACTGAACAAGTCAGACGAAGATCTCAAAAAGCCGGACGAGAAACCACATCCACGGCGAGCCATACAAAGAGCACCCCACAAACTGAGGGCAGGAGAAAAGCCACCACCTGCGAGATCTACACATTAATAATGCTTTCAACAAGTCTCTAACCAAAATGAGAAAACCTAAGAAGCACTATACTGGCTGAGAAAAGGAAAAAGAAGTAAATAGAAATCTTTCGTGTTTACATCTTTATTTGATTTGATTACAACTTACTTATTTGTGGGCAGTGGGGCTGCACTGGGGCGATGTCAGTGAGTTAGTGTGTGGACATGTGTGGCGAGGACAACATGAAAGGGTTATTTCTCTCCTCTACACTCGGTTCCAAGGATTGATCTTAGGGTGGCAGGCAACTTTAGCAGCTGAGTCATCACGATAGCTTGTAAACAGAGTTTAAAAAATACAACGCGAGCCAGGTACTGTAATCATAGCTGTACCCCTAGAGCACTGAGTCACTGAGATAGGAGTGTTGCCTTGAGTTTTAGGCTAGCCTGAGCTACTTAGGGAACTCTAGGCTACGCACTGAAACCCTGCCTCAGAAATATAATAAACAAAGGAAAGAGAAAGAGGGAAAACACAATGTGATAAATTGCATGTTAGCAGCAGTTGAAAGAAAATCAATGTTGTAGAACGCAGACCTGAAGAAAATTTCTTTTTTCTTTTTCTTTTCTTTTTTTCTTTTTGAGACAGGGTTTCTCTGCAGCTTTGAAGCCTGTCCTGGAACTCACTCTTTTTTTTTTTTTTTTTTTTTTGGTTTTTCGAGACAGGGTTTCTCTGTGGCTTTGGAGCCTGTCCTGGAACTAGCTCTGTAGACCAGGCTGGTCTCGAACTCACAGAGATCCGCCTGCCTCTGCCTCCCAGTGCTGGGATTAAAGGCGTGCACCACCATCGCCCGGCTGGAACTCACTCTTGTAGACCAGGCTGGCCTCGAACTCATAGAGATCCTCCTGCCTCTTCCTCCCAAGTGCTGGGATTAAAAGCGCGCCACACCACCACCACCTGGCATGTGCATTGATTTTATAAAAGAAGCTCTTGTAGGATTCTAAAGACACGGAGCCCGAAAACACAGGAGAGGTTAGGATTAGGGTTGGAAGCACACATGGGAAGGGTGTGATTCCCAGGATGTAAAGGTATAGATCACTTCAGAATTTAGAGGCTGGGAAACGCGTGCTGTACCCATTAAAAGAGTATAACAGCTGGCAACCTTCCGAGTGCCTCTAAAGGAAAACGACAAACCCGAGTGACGATAAGGAAACAGGAGAGGAGAAAAAACGTCAGGAATTGTGGCACAAACATGAGGCATAAAAGATCCCGCAGAAGTGAACTGAGAGACAACAGCAATGAGGACAAATGTAGATGAACTCGGCGCTCAGCCGAAGGACGCCCGGAACGGAAATGCCTGCTTGAGCAGAGGGAACCATGGCTAGGAAAGGTGCGCGCTTGTCTTTAGGATCCAGGGCAGCAGGGCTGGGGGTGGCTGAGCAAGGGGGGGTATGGGACAGCAGCACGGACGCTTCTCACCTTCTGTAGCCACTAGAGAGCAAGGCCAGCAAATCGGAACCCCTCAATCAGGAAATCTGATTTTTAAGCTATATTTTCCTTTAAAACACACACACACACACACACACACACACACACACACACACACGGCAGGGACAAGAGGGAGAAATTTTTTTTAAATGTTAATAATTCGGTCCACAGACACAAGAAGATAAAGCTGAACAGACACAGGGGGAAATGCACAGTAAGTAAAACATCAAGATGAAAACAAAGAGTCAAATCAAAAGAACAGCCCTGGCGAACCTCCGCTGCATGAATGGAAGCCATGTCTTCTGCTCAAGAGCCACCGGCGGCCTCACCCTGTAATTTCCACCCTGATCAACCTTATCATTTGGCTGAGAGACCTAACATTACCAGATAGGAAAAATGCTGGATAATTCAAACGTAAAACACATGCAGCCCCGAGTGGTCACTCCAAACCTAAAATAATGTCTGGGGTTCCGCTTACACCAAGGCTTCTCTGGGCCTTCCTGGATACCGGGACTTCGCAAGCTGTTCGGGAACACTCGTGATGTTAAAGGCACCCCACAAGCTGGGAAGCAAGGGAAAGAGAAGGAAGACGGAGAAAAAGAGAAATAAAGAGGAGGAGGAGGCACGACGAACACTTCTGCTTCTTACTTCAGAGCCCTGGGGAGGAACCAATGTTGCGGGAGCTGGCTCAGGCATCAGACAACAACCAAGACGATATTTACTTTTCTTCTGGTTTGATGGGGCTGACGCTGGCAAGTGGAGCAGCCGGGGTGGGATTGGACCCTTTCAGGTGCTAGGAGCTGCCTTGCCGCGGGCCTGCCTTAAACACTGGCTCTGCCCAAGCAGGCATTTTAGTTCCGGGCGTCTTTCGGCTGAGCGCTGAACTGCTCTGCACTTGTTCTCATCACTGCTGTCTCTCGGTTCACTTCCGCGGTTGTCTCTCGGTTCACTTCCGTGGTCTCACATCCCTGCTACAACTCCTCACGTCCCTGCACTCTCCTCTCGTTCCCTTCTAACTACGTGGGTCCAGAACCACTCTGGAAGTTGTCACCTGTTCCCTCTTTTAATAGGCACAGAGTACATTTTTCACTAACTAAATCCGAAAGTGACCTATCTACCTTTACATCCTGGGAACCACACCCTTTCGATGTGTGCCTCCAATAATAACCCTAACTTATCATCAATTTTCAGTCTATATGTCTTTAGAACCCTACATGTTTTTATTTCTTCTTTATAAAGTTAATGCACAAGTTCATTTAACTATCTTTTGCTTCCTTCTGTCTTAATTTTTTTTTATTTCAGTATTATACCTTTCTATATTTTTCTTTAAAATTGGATAACTTTTTTTCATACATATATTTTGATCATATTCTGTCCCCTCCCCAAACACCTTGCAGATCATCCCACCTCCTTACCCAACCAACTACCCTACTTCATGTTCTCTGTCTATCCATCTCTCTTTCAAAAGACTAAACACAAAACAAAAAATAAAAATCAAAGCAAAACAAAACTGCACACACACACACACACGCATGCACGTGCACACATGCACAATAAAACAAAAATGCACACACGCGTGCACACACACTCGCACAAAAACAAAAAAACAAAAACCATGGTGCCTGTTTTATGTTGGCCACTCACTCCTCAGCATGGGGTTTGCCCTGGAGTGCGAGTGATATCCCCAGTGTCACTCCATTGGAGAAAACGGATACCAATTGCAAACACCTTCTTTTTTTTTTTTTTTTTTTTTTTTTTTTTGGTTTTCTCTGTAGCTTTGGAGCCTGTCCTGGAACTAGCTCTTGTAGACCAGGCTGGTCTCGAACGCACAGAGATCCACCTGCCTCTGCCTCCTGAGTGCTGGGATTAAAGGTGTGCGCCACCACTGCCGGGCTAGCAAACACCTTCTTATCTGAGGGTGGGATTTTGTCCACTTCCCTTCTCAGGGTAGGGCTTTGTCTGATTTCAACCCTTTCTGGTCTTACGCCCAGTGTCACTTATCTCTGTGAATTCATATATGTAACAGTCCTGTTGTATTAGATGATATTTTTCCTTGGCGTCATCCATCACCTCTAGCTCTTTTTGTTTTGTTCTTCAAGACAGGGTTGCTTTGTGTTGTGTAGCTATGGCTGCTTGGATCCCACTCTTCAGACAGGGCTGACTTCAAACTCAGAGATCCGCCTGCTTCTATGCACCAAGTGCTGGGATTAAAGACGTGAGCCACCACCTCACTCCCTCCAGCTCTTATTATCTTCTTATTCTTCCTCTTTCACATAGACCCCCGAGCCTTGAAGGGAGGGGTTTGGTGGAGACACCCCATTTAGACCTGAGTGCTCCAAAGTCTCTCACTCTCTGCACATTGTCTAGTTTGGGTCTCTGTGTTGATTACCAGCTACTGCAAGCGGCTTCTCTGATGAGGGCTGCTGAATGAGGCACTAACCTATAGGTATAGCAACATGCTATTAGGAATCATTTTATTGCTATCTTCCTTTAGCACAATAATAGTATTTGGTTTTCCGCTAGTCTCAGGTTCTTGGCCACTTTATTAGTCTCAAATATGGGTTCCATGTCATGGGACTTAAACCAACCATAACCTTATGGTATGGCCAGACTCCTGAAGACACAACTTACTTAAGTCATTAAACACAAAGAAATCGAGCTGGTGCCCAACGAGAAGCTTCACCCCTACTGACCAGTGTTTGTGGTGCTAAAAGGTACTTTGAATGCTACCAGAGGAGAAAAGTGACCATCAACATCACCCAGTTACCAACTTTGAGACTTCCTGCATGCAGGGCATACTGGCACAATAACAGACGTTACTGGAGTAACCAACCCTTTTGACCTTTCTGCATGCTTGCAGCAACTTGTTACAAGTCCTTTTATTTATTTGTAATGTATTTCTATTACATTAAAAACTTGATTTTGTGTATATGTGTGTGCACAGGCAGGCTGGTGTGCACACTAGGACACTTGTATGAAGGTCAGAATACAATTTGCAGGGGTCATTTCTTTCCTTCCACCATGTGGGTCTGAGGCATCGAACTCAAGTCGTTAGGCTTGATGGCACTTCTTTGCTCGGTGTGCACATAAAGATTTGATGGGTTTAGGAGAGACTACTGTCTCTACGGTATAAGAAAAATACCAGGAAATGTCCCAAGATTGAAGTAAATGTCTACAAATATATGATAATTACTTCTTTGCTAAATCTATTATTCAAAAATATTTTATTTTATATGAAAATAATTCACAGGATAATTTTCTTATTTTTAAGAACTCTCGATTGTATAACTCCTGAGAAATCTGAGCCAATCACAAATTGAATGAGATACTTACAGCCCAAAGATTTCAAAAAGCAAATTATAAACACGCTTTTCATTGCCAGAAGCAAAAATCGCATTTAATGTGGGGTGTGGGTAGATGCTGGTATGTTTGGAATGTGTGTGGGGAGAAGTGGACCTAGAGCCTCAGGAAGTCTCAAAGATCCGGTCCCCTTTGTGGTTTGAAGGTGCAGAGGTGCTGGAGAAAGTGGAGCAATGCCAACCAATGTGGGATCATGGGATCATCATGGGATCATGGTGGAGGGGGTCCGTGCTCAGCTGCTCAACCTTCGCGAAATCTTTAATAGAGTTACAAAGCCAAGGAAATGCTATGCCACTGGAAAAGGATCTGACTTTCAACCTAGTCCAAGTTCTAGTGGAAGGAGGGGCAGGCTTGATTTAAGGGCAAGAACAGAGAACAAAGGAGATCGGGGTAGGCATGCTGAGCGCGCAAGACTCAAGCCAAGTTCTACCTTAGCTAGTGGGAAGCAGAAATGCCCCAAGTGAGAAGTGTTAGTTTGCGCGCCGTGGGGACTGTCTTGGGAGTGGGCTGAAATCACAGATGAGAAGTCAGTCCTTCATGCATGCTTGTATATGATGTGGAGAAAGGAGGGTTAAGGCTAGGGAATTTCAGTCATGGCGAACCCTGATCCGACAGAGCCTCCTAAGTTCCCATGGAAGCCTCCTAACCAGGTCCTTCTACAGCTTCCGTGGACGCTTCCTAGCCAGGTTCCTTCTAGAGTTTCAGTGGAAGCCTCCTAGCCAGGCCCTTCCATTTAGATTCCTTAAGCCTTACTCTGAAATCCAAACAAAAGTTGTAGGAGTAAAAAGACAAAGGAAGTAAACTTTTCTCTCTTTGCACAACTGACTAGTGAGATGGAGCCAGTGGAAAGTGCAGGCAAAGCTCCTCAATCTTCCTTCACCTGTGACACTCACACACACACACACACACACACACACACACACACACACACACACACACCCTGAAGAAGCCGGAGAGAAAGTACTGCCATCCAAGCGTGGTGGACTCTCCCTCACCTTTCCACACAAGCGGATCATAGAAAAGCCTCCCTGGGCAGCCATCCCAGGAACTTTCCCTCGAGGTTGCTCCAGGCGTTCTGGCTGCTTTTCAGGCCAGGGCACAACTCCCAGCTCTGCGCTTGCCCCAGGGCCCTATACCTGACCAAACACGTCAACACCTCTGCCCAGGTGGCCTGCAGGTTAGTGTGGGCCTGCAATCTCACTCTCTTCTTCCTCCTCTTCCTCCTCCTCTTCCCCCTCCTCCTCTTCCTCCTCCTTTTCCTTTTTTTCTTCTTCCTCTTCCTCCTCCACCTCCCTCTCTCCCTGCCTCCACTCCCACCTCAGAATCCTAGGCTTCCTCAGACTCTTTCTGCAGGTATCAGGCAGGGCTTCCCCAGGGTGCCATCAAATGAATTCTATGCACACAGTCAGGTTGAGGTACCTGACTTGGAAATGGGCTCTGGGAAATACAGTAACAGTGACCTTTAAACCCTTCTGAATGGAATGTGACTGTTAACCTTTAACCTTGCCAATGCAAGCCATCTGGGAAAATCAGCCTTGCCGTAGGTTTTGAAACAGACCACACATCTAAGTCCTCGGCTGGAGGTTTCTATTGCCAGACGGGCAGTTTCAGCTGGATGACTCAGGTGTTCAGTCCCACAGAGAGATAAATTATCAGTAACAATAAGGAACAGAGAAATCACTTGCACATCTCTTACTGCATGGTAGTGACTTACTTAGTCTTCAGAATACCTACATAGTATTACTATTACTCCCAGGTTATAGATAAGGAAACTGAGAATGGTTACCTAATTTAGCCAAGATTGCTTAAACAGAAAGGAGGAGAGATGGGATTCGAACATTGCCAATCAGGTTCCAAGCTACAGTTCCTGCTTGCCAACTCCAGGTCCACCTCTAACAAAGCCAGCGGCTCTCTCCTCCCCCAATAGCAAGAGTTTCTGGTTTTGAACATCTGCCCTGGCTTACACTGCTAGCTATTTACCCTCCCTATGCCTCCTAACAGCCTGGTAGGGGAGAGATAAGGAAGCTGATCTTACAGAAGCAGGACAAGGGCTTGCGGAGGTTGGACGGTCCCCTTGAAGAGCTGAGCTCTTCCTACAGCTTCCAATACCTACTTTCTTCCCAGGCAGCAAGGCACCCTCCCTGCCCCTCTCCCGGCTAAGAGCTAGACGTGTGCCCAGCACACACCCCTAAGCCTCAGCATTGCCTCCAGCAAATTCCATGCTCCTGGGAGGCCAAGCCTCAGGGACTGAGCCTCTGGATCCGTCCAGTGTAGACTCCCTTCTCTATACCCCACAACTCCTGCCTCAGCTCAGCTCTCTCCAGTGCAAACAGCAGAGCTGCTGTGATACCATTTTTTTTTTCTCCGTGTTCTCTTTAGGTGATTATTGAGTTGGAGGCATTGAGAATATATGGATTTTGTGACAGCAAAAGTATTAAGACAGTATCCAATAGTATAACTATGTATAAAAATGCAGGGATGCTTGCAGAGCGCTTAAATGCGAACTCACTGAGTTGATAGATATGGCTGTATGAAGCGTCAAAAATGTCCAGTGAATTTGTCCAGTCAACACTTGTGGCCTGTTAGATCAGGCTAGGTTTGTTGAGATGAGCAAAACAGGCAGAACTCTTTTCTTAATGGAATTTATAGTCAAGCTGGGAAAAAAAATTAAACATATGCATGCTTGAACACATACGTTTGCACGTGATTTACAGCTACAAATTAGGCCATATGCTAAAAACGACAAGAGAAAGTGTTACAGCAGCGGACAAGGAGGCAGAAACTGGTTTTGATGATGGCCTTGGAAATGTGTCTTTAAATTTTTAAAAATTATTAATAGTAATGTGCTTCTGTCTGTCTGTGAGTCCGTACATGTATGGATGGATGTCCATGGACACCAGAGGTGTCAGATCCCTGAGAATTGGTGCTCAGACAGTTGTGAGGCACCCATGGAAGAGCTGGAAACTGAACTTGGGTCCTCTGCAAGAGCAGCACAAGCTGCTGGGCTATCTATCCAGCCCCTGGAAGGGTGTCTTTGAGAGGAGAACTTTCCATCAGGACTAAAGGTTTCAGGAAAACACTATCACAAGTAAGGCAAAGAGTGGAGGTGCTTTCCTGTGGACCCCAGACAAGCGGAACATCTGAGACAGGGACCCTGAACTCTCCGGAAAGCCTGCAGCCTCAGCACCGTTCCTCCACCACCGCTCCGGCGCCTTCAGCATCTCCTGTTCCCGTCCGACACGTGGCATCCTAAACGCACACCCAACGCTACAGTACAGCAAAGCACCCTCTGAAAGGGCTCCTAAGATGAAGGGTTAGCCACCACGTGGTGGAATGAATTAGCGAGGCAAGACTGGATCGTGAGAGTTCCGGTGGAATTAGTGGCTTAAACTACAGGGAGATTAAAAATTCGGGAGGTGGTAGAAACTGTAGAAGATGAAGCCTTATGGGAAGAGATGAGTTCCTAGGGGTGTGTCTTTGAGAAAGTATCTTGTGTCTGACCCTGTCCGCTCACTTTGCTTCCAGACTGCATAGGGTGGGCAATCCTATCCACCCTTTCCACCACAGTTCAGAAACAGAGAAGACAGTGACCTTTGAATGAAGCCTGAAGCCACAGGCCAGATAAAGCTTTCCTACTTATAGCTGCTTCTCCCAAGTACTTTGTCACGGAGAACTGTCCAGCACGGCACACTTACTTATCCACCAAAACACTTACTTGCCACTATTAAAGACAACTCAAGGGTTTAAAAAACATTGTGACAAATTACTATGGCCAATATTTTAATTTGGTAGTACTTTAAAAAGTGACAATCAACTTATGTTCTATCTATCTATCTATCTATCTATCTATCTATCTATCTATCTATCTATCTATCTATCTATCGATCGTCTACTTTCTTTTCAGTTCTGGGGATATATAGAACCCAGGAATTGTGCATACTTCGCAAAGGCTGTACCAATGAACTATATTCTCAGAACTACCTCTCCTAATTTCATATATATATATACACATATATGTATATATGTGTGTGTCTGTCTGTGTGTGTACGTGTGTACATATTATATATCTACATATACATATTATATATTTACATATAATATACACATTAAATATCTACATATTTATGTAGATACATATATAATCTATGCAGAGATATGTGGGGTGTGTGTGTGTGGGTGTGTGTGTGTGTATGTGTGTGTGTGTGTGTAAAGCCACTTTTCTTCCAGGCTGCCATACTAATGGCCTCCTATTATGTGGCATCCATGTGACGTAAAAATGGATGTGTTGACTGTATTTCTTTTTGCTTTTCCTAATCCCAAACTTTTACTTGTGGTTTTCTTCCCCTGTGATTTCAGCTTTCTCAGCTATGCACGGGAATCCAGCAGAAGCTCTGTGAGACCAAGTGCTAGTAGTTCCCGACTATGTTTACATTAACCACTTATGTATAAAAAAGGGAGTCCAACGCTTTTATACACATCGACGTTTTACTTAATTAAATGGATACAGACTTTTCAAAAAGAGATCTGGAACAAGGAGGTCTGGCAGTAATAGCAGGAGGAAATAAAATGGATTGCCGCTGACTAATTCAAACCCTATGCCCACTGACAGACAGCACATAGAGGTAGCCTACACAAAGGATGCTATCAGTGGGTCCGTCTTGTTTTTAATGAACACACGGGGAGGCAGGCATCACTGAAGCTGGTCCTGAGACATCCGAACTTCAGAGTTTTGGTTAAAATTTTTACTTAACATTCAGCACTCTGAGTGCTACCTAGTTTCTTGTTCCATATTAGGTCTGGTCTTGCAGAAGTGGGGACAAGAAACGCACTCAGGACAGGGTGACTAATGTGTAATGCAAGAAAGAACATAAGGATTTCTCATTAATCCAAAATATTAAAAAAAAAAATAGGGCTTGACTGCGTGTAAAGTCTAAAGAAGCACAGGGCAGCTAGGGAGTTCTTTGTGCTGGGACACAATGTTCTGTGTCCCAGGTTATCTTTTCCTGGATTCCGGCCCGGCAAACAGTCTGGAGAGCTTGAGTTGCCGCTGGTCTGGGGATCAGGGAGCGTGCAGATTTCCCAATCAACACAGTAAAGACAGAGAGAGGTCTCATCTACCCAGAGATGTCTTTACATTCCAGGGTCATAAAGCTAATGGCAGCGAGGCTGTGTAGGAGCCCTTAGAAGACAGGGGTTTTCCCGTCTTGCCGTGGGCAGCTGTGAATCAGAGCCTGTGTGCACAGAACTCCCTCGGCCCGCATCCGTCCCGTGAAATATGTGCGGGCTGCGGGCGGCCCCATGCAAGCGTGGTGGCATGCTTTCTGCTGGACTCGAGTCACAACCTGAATACATGTGACCTGCATTCCGGTGGTTTCCCACTAAAAGCTGCCTTGTCAGAGCTGTCCGACAACTGACCCTCAGACATCAAAGCGTGTGCAACTTCTTGTCTTTTGTGTCTGCCTTCGAAGGGCCGTCCACAGTGATAAACGCTCTGTATACTTTCTCACCTCGAGGCTATCTCGCTTCACTCAGCCCGGGGAGTCTTCTAAAGGGTCAGGGCTCCTGCCTTCCTACCATGACTTCTTAGGTGCACCTGTTCCACTTCCACGGCTGACCACTTTTATTTCTAGAGTTCAAGAGAGACGGTCTATTGTACCAAGTCGTCTGAGTGATCAGAGATTTGCAAACCAGACCAGTCCCCATCCCTGTCATCTCGGAGACTGGCTCTGATGATCACCCCCTCCTGTCTCCTCTACCTCATGCTTGGCCCTGCTGTCTTCTGCTCTATGATGATCTGAGGTTACAAAGTCTGAAAACCACTTTTCTGCCAGGCCGCCATACCTATGGCTTCCTATTACGTGGCATCCATGGGAGGTAAAAGTGGGTGTGCTGACTGTATTTTTTTTTTTTTGCTTTTCCTAGTCCATCTTCCTCTTTTACTTGTGGTTTTCTTCCCCTGTCATTTAAGCCTTCTCAGATATGCACAGAAATCCAGCAGAAGTCTTTCGTGTGGCACTCCCTCACTCTTGGGCAGTTCTGAAGGCAGCTGGGTCCCTGAGCAGAGGCTACTGTACCATACCCAGCTGTAGCTGATCCTGGGCTCTCACTGTCAAAAGCAATAACACGGGTGGAAGTTAACCCCTTCCTCTTGAACTTGCCTTGACTTTTCACCCCATTCACACCATGGGAAGGGAGACTATATTGCTGGTACAGAAAGCAACGCAAACTGGAGGTGGCAAAACATGGACTTTCCTAATTAGGAGATAAAAGGTAAACTATGTGTGTGTACGTGCACGCGTGCACTGGTGGGTGTGGCCTTGGGGGTGGTTTGCAGAGCGCTGGAACCACACACAAGTTGAAGTTCACACCCTAGCTGGAGGTAGGCCCCTGGAAAGGGAGCTATCACATCACTAAAGGAGAGACTGCATCCTTTTGCTCAGCAACGCACTAAGGATCAATATCTTCATGTGAGTAATTCCACCTATATAAGAATATTTGGGTGAAGGCTTCACCCCAGCCCCTGGCATCCATATATCCAAAGAGTCCGGAATGTTCCTGTGGAAGTTCCACCCTAAGCCCCCTCCCCTGGGACTTGCCTCAGTACAAACCCCAGGCCCGAGAAAGTCCGCAGGATGATGACCCCTCCCCAGAGATACTCAAGACCACTCCCACAGGGCATTTAAACTGCCCCCCAGAGAACAAATATGTGGTTTTCTGGTCTTCCTTTCCCATCTCCTCTCTGGGGGGCTGGAAAGCTATCCAGGAGCGCTTGTATCCATTAAACCTGGGCTTTTTCTAATTCAGATTGATTTGGTCTGATTTGGATTATTGTGTTGGTGGAGAGGCTTATTGGGATGCAGAAAGTTTTCAAAGAACAAACGATGTTCTTGCCATCATCAGTGGAGATGAATTTCTGTACTTAGATAAGCTAAAAGAGAATAACTATAAAACTTGATATCACATTCTTTATGGCTTATGGTTTTGCTCAAAGAGTAAAAGAGTAGTAAATATCTAGAAAAAGGTAGAAAGATTGCTCAGCTGTTAAAAGTACTTGTTGCTCTTCCAGAGGACCCAGGCTTGGTTCCCAGCATCCGTATGTTGGTTCACAACCATCTGTATCTCCAGTTTCAGAGGATCTGACACCCCTTTCTCATCTCTACTATCACCAGGCACACATGTGGCACACATACACACATGTAGGCAAAACACTCATACACATAAAATCTAAAAAATATTAAGTATATGGAAACCAAGAACAGCAGCACTTACCTCTAATTCCAACTATCTGAAAGGCCGAGGTAGGACTGGGAGTTCAAAGGTTAGCCTGGGCTACTTAAGTTCTATCATCTAAGTATCTATGTCTGTATGTATCTATCTGCCATCTGTCTGTCATTCTGTCTATCTATAACTACCATCTATCTGTCTGTCTATCATCTATCTAACAGATCAATGCTTCCTATCTATAAGGTAGATGTTAATGTTGGAGAAGGAAACAGTGGAAAAGAATGGGGTTACCCAGGAGAGAGAATCCTAAGTATATATGGCACACTATTTACCCCTGCCAGATGTGAGTGGTGAGCTTCATCCCATCCCATTTTCTAATCCTGTGTATTGGAAACATTTCCTGCTGCAGACGGCCATGCTCGCTCTGAGACTGGGAGAGTGGATGGGACTCTCTCGTTCACACCCCTTCCTTTAAGCTCTGCCAGACGAGACTGACAGAGAACATCATTTTTATGTAAGTTTTTTAACGTTCACTGAAATTTATTGGTGGGGGGAGAAAAGAAAAGCACACGTATGCTTCAAAAATTACTTGCAAATGATGCCGTCCGTCTTCTGCACTGAGCAGGCAGAGTGGTCTCTCTAAATCACAAACACAAGCAAAGGTTCAGCACGTGCTCACCACACAACCCTCACCGCACAGTTAAAGCACTTGGTCACAGCCTTTGGGGCCTCTCTTGATCTTGAGCCATTTATTTCTCTTTCAATTCAGCTCTGCAGTCATATATGCTTCCTGGATACCCCAAGGCCATATTCTCTGACTCCAGGGCCTTGTGCACACTATTCCTGGCTTGTGTACTTCCTCCTCTGGTCCCTCCTGACCCTGCCTGTGGCTCTCTATTGCTCATTCTTCAGATCTGAGATTAGACAAATTCTGGGGAAAACTGTCATTGCTTCCCTGCATACAGCAGAGGCATGATACCTCTGGACCTTCCTCTTTCCTAACTTTTCTCAAGATAAAGGCCTGCTTTCTGATACTTCTTCTCTTTCCCTAAAAGAAGGAGAGATTGATGCTAGAGAGACTGTTATTTTATTGCCTGCTGCTTGCCTAGGACATAGCATAAGCCTGGTACCCAGGGCCCTCTGGTGAAACATCTATTCATAAGTAGGGAAAGCCTATGAATAAAGGAGTGGATCGAGACATGGGACGAGCCAGCTTTCCTAGTCACTTCTAGGACAGTGTCAAGAGGCCCAGTTGTATATTACCTTCTGTTGAATATAAAAGCTCTACTGACAGCCTTTCAACAAGTTTATGAACCCTTAATTTGGTTACTTCCATTTAATTAATCAAACTCAGTCGGTCAACTTAAAATAGCCACAGAGGAGGAGAGAAAATGCAGGACCAGGTGTCTTTGATAGGGTTTCTATTGCTGTGATAAAACACCATGATGAAAAAGCAGTGTAGGAAGAAAGGGTTTATTTCATCTTAGAGTCCATAGTCCATCCTCCAGGGAAGTGGGGCAAGAACTCAAGGCCAGAACCTGGAGGCAGGAACTGCATGAAGCACAGCCCGTGGAAGAATGCTGCTGGCTGGCTTGCTCCCCATCGCATCGGCCTATTTTCTCATACATCCCAGGACCTAGAGGACAAGGGGTTGGGAGGTGGCACCACCCACAATGGATATCACCCACATCAATGTGTCCTACAGACTCCCTTACAGGCCAGTCTGTTGGGGGCCGTTTTCTAAAGTGAGGTTCTCTTGACTCTAGCCCATGTCAAGCTGACATCACAACCAGCCAGCACACTAGGTGAAAGAACAATGTAACATTTTATGAACACATTAGAACAAATTAGCCCGCTGCTTCTGCCTGCCAGGGTAAAATGGCATGGCGCACGAGCTTCTGACTTCACTACACACTTTCCCTCTGTGCTTCCAAGACAAGCAGGGCTCACCACATACTCAAGTCCTCTTCTGCAAGGTCTCTGTGCAAACAGAGTTTCACACAGTTTTTTTTTTTTTTTTTTAAAACAACATCTGGCTCAATCCCCTTATTGTTCATCAATCAGACTACCACCTGTGAGGGAACTGACTGAGATCAGCTCCTTTAGTGAGCAAACACCGAACATTTACAATGTACTAGGGCTGTGGAAAAACAAAGAAGAGCGAGATACAGAGAGGTGTGACAAGGACACAGGGGAGACGTGTTTATGCGGCTCCCCCTCCCAAACTCGTAGGAAAATACTGAAAGCATCATTCCTGCTTGCAGAGTTACAAGACCGCTCAAAGAGGAGGTAACTAATAACAGCTTGGAAGGGGGGGGGGGCTTCACCTTTCAATGGGAGGTAAGATTTGGAATTGGTCATTAAAGGTAAGCGGGAACTTGGTAGGGGTAAGGGAGAACAGAGAGTCAGAAGAAACAGCACATGAAAAGGCTGCAGTGTGTCAGGGGTCGGGAGGGAGACGTGGCAGAGGAGGTTTAGGCAAGTTCCATGGTCGCCCTAAGATTCTATAGATCAGCATCTCCAAGCAGGTTTCTCCCAGGCCAGGATGGATTCTCATGCCTTTATCACCTGTAGCATGAAGACATGTGAAATATGAGTCATTTCTAATAAATGCCATCAAATGTTTGGGGCAGTGAATGGAAGGTCAAAGGGAGGCCAGAAGTGTGCCTACAAACGCAAATTAGAAGGGAGGGTACAGGGCTAAAGAGATGACTCGGTGGTAAGAACACTGGCTGCTTCTGCAGAAGACCTAGGTTCGGTTCCCAGCACTGACACAGTGGCTCACAACCAGCTGTTGCTTCAGTTCCAGGAAATTTGACACCTTCTTCCAGTCTCCTGGGGCACTGTATACTGTGTGTGTGTGTGTGTGTGTGTGTGTGTGTGTGTGTGTGTGTGCATGTGTATGTGTGCGTGCAGACAAACCACTCACACTGTAAAATAAAAATATATAAATCTTTTAAAATGCAGATTTAAAATAGACAACCAGCACAAAATTTTTTTTATCAAAGTCCCATATAGTATACCATATGATCATTTTCTTAAATTTAGAAACGGACACATACCCGGGAGAGGAAGATGATAACAGGAACAATAATTCCGCATATGCCCTCAGTACAGGACTCCCTTTTCAGATCCTTGCTCATAAAAGTCAGCATTTCTTCATGAGAATAAGGTAATTCTACAGTGTAGATAAACTTAATGTGCCATCTATAACTACAGCTTATATAACAAGATACATCATAACTTCATTTGAGACTATCACAGCTGTCAAAATACAAATTAAACACCTTCATGGTGTGGATGTGGCACCAGTTCCAGAGATTAGGGAAACTGAGATTGAGACACACGGTGCTGCTTATTAAAGCTGAAAAAAAGTCTTTCTCAGAAATCGTGGGAAACTTTGAAAATGTGCAAGCACAGCTCAGGAGTGTGCAGGACCTGGGCTCACAATCACTGTGCCTGAACAAATGGTATGTTCTCTCTCCAACTGCTCCAACTGCTCCATTGTGGAGAGGGGGAAAAAGATTGTACACCTGCACCCATTATTCTTTATTCATATTCTAGATGAGAAAGCTCTCTCCTCCAGAATCAACATGGCCTCTTCTTTCTTTCTCTCTCNTCTCTCTGTTTCTCTCTCTCTCTCCCTTCCTTTTTTTTTTGAGACAGGGTTTCTCTGTGTAACAGTTCTTGCTGTCCTGCTTTGTAGACCAAGATGACCTCGAACTCATAGAGATTCACCTGCCTTTGCCTCTCAAGTGCTGGAACTAAAGACATGCACCCCCACTGCTAGGTGACAGGGACATTTTCTATGTTGGGAGTTGCCTTTTATATGATACCTGTAGTGTACACCTTAAACTCCAATCTGAGACATTTAAACTGTCCTATTGGACAAGCAGGACACAAAAGTGACTGCCAAACACTGTCAAGACAAGGAGGGACAGCCCTTCAGAATACCCTGCTTCACAGAAAAGTCTACTGCATATGTAGGCCTGTAGGCTGAAGATGGATGCCCCAACATTGCATAGGAACTATGGGTCGCTGTCCAGGCAGCCAGTTGCTTCTGTCATTTCTCACATTTTTTTTGAAAGTCACTTGTTCGCACTTTCTGCTTACTCAGCTAATATTATTTCCTTCTTGAGTCTCTGCGGGAGTTGAAGACTAGATAGCTATAGTTACCAGACACAGAAAGCAAGTTATGATGGATTGTAAATTAGGTATAAGACTTTGGACTCACCAAGACGTTCTTATTGCCTGTATATATTGTATATAGTTGTTGTACTTATTGTATATAGTTTTTTTTGTATTAGTTATAGCTTTCCTTCTTTTATATTAGACAAAGAGGGGAAGTGTAGTGATATTACATTTGTATTTTAATAAATAAAGCTTGCCTGAAGTTTAGAGAGTAAAATAGCCGCACAATCAGCCTTACAGAACAGGCAGCGGTGACACACATCTTTAATCCCGGCACTAGAGAGGAATATAAAATGGGGGAGACATCTCTCAGACTCAGTCTCATTCTAAGATTCCTGGAGGCAGGATCCCCATTTCAGACTGAGGCAGAGGTAAGAGTCAGTGGCTGGCTGTTTTGCTTCTTTGACATTTGGGTTGAACCCCAATTTCTGTCTCTGGTTTATATTAATGGTACTACAGTTGGGAGACCCTTCTTACCTCCCCCAAGGGGCTGCTACCCTGAGGTCAGATACTCCATTTAGGATACAAGTCAAGAAATGAATGCAGGAATGGGTCCACGGATGTGAGGCATGAAGTTCCAGAAAACAGCTGTTGGCTTTTGCATAAAAAATATGAGTTCCAGCTTCATAGTTTTCAATTACCGAACTAGCTCTGCGCACTACTGTGGCAGATGGGCAGGTTAATTGCCTCCTCACATGAACCAATCTGTTTCGACTCACTCCCTAAATGATAAACCCATAAAATCAGCCCCACCTGAAATGAATCAGGGGCAACTTCAGCCAGAATTATACGACCTCCTAGTCAGTAATCTTCCTGAAGGTTTCTAGGCACCAGGAATGCCTGCTGACCTGTGGACAACACTGAAAGAACCTCCAGAGAACTGACGACCGCCAGAGTCAATGAGCAAGGGCCAGGCGTGGTGGTACTCAACCAGCATCCCACACTCAGGAGGTAGAGCCAGGTGGGTTTCCATGACTTCAAGGCCAGCCTGTTCTGCATAGTGGCTCCACTCCATCTCAACAACCCCAGACCCCACCCCCAAAATCTTAGAAGCATCATTTATGGAAAAAAAAATCTATAGAGGAACACTAGAAAACCCTTATCGGATCTGATCGAGCGGGCGGAGCATGACTTCTGATGAAGGCAGCATTAAGGCTTAACTACTGGCCGAGTCCAGAGTCTCTCCTCCCACGGCTCTGCTCTAGCAAACCGGCACGTCTGGAGAGTATGGTACTGATCTCTCAGCCTCTCCAGATAGGCTCAAAAGCTTAGATTTACAAGATAAACGCCGAAAACTAACTGACTCATCTCTCAACAGACGGTGACGACTTCAGTAAACATGACGCATCTATCTCATCTGCAGCAGGAGACCAGGAACGATGAGTGTTTTTTAAAACTTCAGTTCTGTTTGAAACAAGCCACACCACACAGGCAGACATTGGTCGTTAGGAGTAAAAGAATTTATTCACTCTGAACTCTCCCTAAAGCTCCTGGAGGACTTTAAAATCACCCATTAATGGAGGCTTTCAGCACCCCGGCGGCCTCATTACGCTGTTGTTATGAAGTCCTTATTTTCTGGATCCCAAGGCTTCCCATAGCCAATAGAGCTATTTCTGTATATCCATACATGACAGAAAACAAATGCTCATCTGAGCGATGGTTGAGATGGCCCCCACTGTCTCCACTCTTGCAAACATTTCCATAGCTGGCCATGCTCTATTTTCTTTGCCCTGTTGTCCAAGAAACTCTAGCAAGGGGTTGGTTTTCTTCCTGTAGTGAAAATCCCTGCAGGGAAAGCAGGCTCAGGGAAGGCTGTCTATCTAAGTCCCTGGGCCTCACACAGTGTCAAGGGAGGCTCAGTCCCTAACAGCCTCACTGGAGGGCACTCTGAAGCTCAAATACCCACCCCCTTGAGCCACAAATTATTCTAAGCATCTTTTCTAAGGAAAAAGCCATGGATTCCCACAAAACTCAGTGGCAGAACTTTATGCACCAATTTGCCAAAATTTGTTGGACAAATTTGGAAAACACAAGCTTTCCAAAAATCACGGACTACCCAAATAATAAATTTCTATATAGACATATAAAAACGTCAATGAAATGTCTCGATAGGAAAGTATTTATGATTTAGTATCGCACACAAACACGCACACGGTGATGCAAAGCAGGCTCTTCCCTACCTACTCTGAGTTACTCTGTTTCAGTCTGACACTGAACAAAACCACAAGCGTGTTTGCCATTGCATGCTTGTGTTTCTGGCAGAGCACGCTCAGGAAAGCACGCCTAAAAATTTCCTGGCTTCCTAAAAAAATAGACTTAGACCTTTCCCTGGGACTCAGTAGCAATTACTGCTTACTGCTAATGAGGGTGGTTTTTAAACTTCTTCTTTGTATGTTATTCAAATGTGGTAGTTTTACATTTTCTGCACTAAATATGTACAGCTTCCTAAGTAGACTATAAATATTTCCCTGGGGAAGGAGTTCTGTCATCAGCAAGAAAGTAGTTACCATACAGGTAGAACAAATTAATCACTAATTAGTAGGAAATGAACGGAATTAAGTAACAGCGCTGAAGATGACGTTAACTTACCATACACATTTGGCTTTAACTTCTTGCATTTAAAATAAATTCTTCCCAATAGAGTGTCTCCTAACTAGCTCCAATTTTTACCAGCTTTTCTTTTCTGAATTGGTCCAATGAATCCTTGTAAACCAACGAAACTGCAAGAGGGACCAGGAATGAAAGGTGCAAAGGGAGCCGGCCTTGATGCTCTGCAACACGGAAGCCAGGAATACGAATGGAAGGAGCCTTAGGCAGAAGGAAAGCGGGAGAGAGAAATGCCATTCAGACAGCAGCTGCCGGCTGGCTCTCCCTGCACCGCACCGCCATTCTCCATCTGCCCCCACCCCCTCCGCGGTGCCTTGATCCCCAGTCCGGAGCAAGGCTGCGGTGCAAGCAGCTTTCACGGCGTTCTCACACTCCAAGAGCACAGAGGATAAAAGGCTGCTGTGTTGAAAGCTTGTGCGCCACGGAGTAACAACAGGGCTAAATGTGCTTAAAAATACGTTGCTACTTTTCCTATCAATCACAGCAAATGCCAAGCGGCTCCCCAATCTACTGGGAGGTTCAAGGGTGAGCATTGTTTAATTGGCCCTGGGAATCTTGGGAGCCTGCTAGACCTTTAATTAGACGCGTCGCTGGCTGGCAGGAGGCTTGTGTTAGGGAGGGGCAGACCGGTTCTGCCCTGCTCCTAGTCGTTTGCGAATTCACCTTTGAACAAACTTAAAAGGATTCACTCGTCCTAAATGAAAAATTCAAGGTAACAGCACCGCCTGCTTTTGCTCACAATCCTAGTCACTTTGCATATGAATTAGATTTGATAGCAGTTCGTTTTTCCAATTCAGAATTCCTTATCTAGGGGGCTGGAGAGATGGCTCAGTGGTTAGGAGCATTGCCTGCTCTTCCAAAGGTCCTAAGTTCAATTCCCGGCAACCACATGGTGGCTCACAACCATCTGGAATGAGGTCTGGTGCCCTCTTCTGGCCTGCAGACATACACACTCAGACAGAATATTGTATACATAATAAATAAATAAATATTAAAAAAGACTCTTCTTTAAAAAAAAAAAAAAGAATTCCTTATCTAAGCAGGGAAATCACGCACTTAGCTGTCAGGTGGGTAAAGAGTCATTGGTGTGGGCACAGGCACCTCTAAAATGGGGTCTGTGTGAGGAGCTCCAAGTTCAGCCTCCTTGTGATTCAACATGAAAGCAAGCCTAGTAAAATCCCGCAGGCCCATGAAGCAGCATCGCGGAACCACACTGCTTTCCTAGTAGTGTGCCAGTAAGCTCGACTTTGATTTGGCCACAATGCTACCAGATCAGCGAGACTGGGAGAATATGGCCTTTCATTACCTATGGCAACCTCTGTAGCCACAGGCTCAGTCCCGCGTGACCTAGGATGATCTTACTGAAGCCACAGATCTGTCAAACCAAACACTGTCAAAACCCGGCCAACCAATTACTCTCGGTCATCTCTTTCCTATTCAAATACTTACTTTCAGATTTAATTTATTCCCCACCTCTCTCCTAGAGTCCAGGAATTAAGACAACTAACTAACCCTCACCCTCTAGGAAGCATGTTACCCCTGAATAATTAAAAAAAAAAATTAAAGCATTTCCCACACTGGATTGGGTGTAGTTTTAAAAAAAAATACTCTTCAGTCAATTGTGGATCATTGTGTAGATTCTAGTCCAGTGCCAGGAACATGGTAAATCGGGTCAGGTGACCCCTCTCTCCCCAGGTATACATCCAGGACAGTCTCCCAACTCCCAATCAGAGTGTTTTGGGCTTCAGAATCCTTTTTAATACACCCTCTCCAGGCAGCCATTACTGATGGGTCAGACATAGCTTGTCACAAGACCTCCAAACTCTCCAGCTACCAGGATGCTCAAACTAAATAAAAGCGCAGACAGGAACAGCTACAGTCTTGTAAAAACAGCATCATGAGAACATCAGTCGGCAAATCTCTTTTTCTCTGCTGTTTAGACCAAGTGTTAAGATCGGCGACTATAGAACAATCTGGCAGAAGCCTGTGACAAATTCTTCTATCATCACCGCTGTCTCCTGGCAGCACCCTCAGCCATACCACCCTCAGAGACGCCTTGACTCTTTGTGAATGGGAGCACGCCTTAAAGCCCTGCAGGCGAGTTGATCAGTCCCACCAGAGACCAGAAGGGCTGGACCCCAGGGCAGCGAAGAGGCAGCAGGGCACAGAACATGAATAAAGAGCTGGGGGAGAACAAGATGTATGGAACAAGATGTATATAGGATCTAAAACCAAAAGGGGAAAGGAGGGCAGGGGAGGGGTAGAGAGAAGAAAAAGAAAAATCTCATCTTGTGTTGCCGAAAAACGCCTTAAAAGACAGAAGGAAGGCCATAATGCCCCAACGGGCAGCCACTTCAGGTTCTTGTCACCTCCTCTACTCTAACCTGGAGCCTAAGTGACGAAGTCGGGTAACATGTATGACCTGCACTTTCTCCTGAACTGTGGCTTGGATGTAAATGCCTCCCACAGTCTAAGACATTTGAACACTGGGTTCCCATTGATGACCCTGTCTGGAGAGCTGGAGGAGGTATGGCCTTACTGAAGGAAGTATGTTATGTCACTGGAGGTGGGAGACATGGGCTCTCTGCTTTCAGGTTTTGTCCTTTGTCATCCTGCTTGCTGCTGTGCCTCCCTGCTGCGATAGATCCCTTTGGAGCTGCGAGAGCACACAACCCCGTCCTTCCTGAAGTTGCCTTGCTTGTGGTGTTGCATAGCAGCTGAGAAGTAACTAATGTAACAAATTACAATGAACAGAAATCAAGGGGAGGCTGATCCAGTCCCACGGGCAGCTGCTGTTCTTGGGTCTGAGGGGTGGCTGTCACTTGGCTTTCCCTGCCTTGGCTCTGTGGCCTAGCAACTCCCCACCCCCAATTGATTTGTTTATTTAAATGTGTGTGTGCTCCTGAGTGTATGTATATGGAACCATGTGCATGGAGGTTGTGAGCAGCTGGATATGGGAGCTGGGAACTGAACCCAGGTCCTCTGCAAGAACAGCATGTGCTCTTGTCCGCTAAGCAATCTCCCTGGCTCCTGCTCTTGTCCGCTAAGCAATCTCCCCGGCTCCTGTTCCTGCCTGTCTCTTACTTCTGCTTATTCCAGATCTTTGACTTGAGCCTTGTGAGAAACACTGACTAGCTCTCTGTAAAGCCATAACACCAGAGTCAGGAACTTTCAGAGAAGAGGACCCCATAACCTGCCACCCCTTAGGAACTAGTGACTTTACTCACCCATTAATCAGGAGAGCTGGAGGTTGAAAGCTCTCAGCTGGGAGCCTCTCAAGGAAACACAATGGGTTAGAGGGAGCTGATTGACAGGAGCTGGCAGGTCCATGGGGGAGAGATGGGTAACCTACACACAGGGACTAGCTGACAGAGGGACATAAAGACTAAGCCCTCTTGCCTTGACGTGGGACAACTTTTCTAGGCTGTGTGAACTTCACAGCATCCTGTGCTTCATTCAGTTTCTCCCTTGCCTAATACTGCTGCTCTCATTTACCTGCTGGGGGTTGTTGCTGGGCGTTGTCCCTCCCTAGCAAACCACACACAAATCTCAGGGTCTCGGGATTCCTAGAGAACTACAGTGTGATTGCCAGAAACGAGGTACAACTAGGTACAACTGTGCACTGTTTACTGAGACCTCCATCACTTGGATCTTCCATCCTTAAGACTTGGGCATTCAGGCGATACGTGACCGCACTGGCAGGTTGTGTCTCAGCCCCATTGTAACGGTGGTTCTTCTGGGTCTTTGTCTCTGTTGTTCTTGTGGTCCATGGTTCTGACATGCATGTGTACAGTAACCACAGGGTATTTATTATGCTAGGAACTGAATGAAGTACAAACTCAGCAGCCAACTCCCCAGTCCACAAATCACTCACTGATATGAACAGCAGATGACACCGTGGCCAACGACCAATCTTTCACTACTTTCAAAGCATGTTAGTTACAGGACTGGCATTAGTCCTGACTGTCCGGGGAGTTAGAGAAAGGAAAAGAGGGTTCCTCCGTTAGTGTTCCCACAGGCCTTCATGAGTGTTAGGAGCCTGAACAGGAGAAGGGTCTGAGAAGGGTCCTAGGAGTGAGTTCTTTCATCCACCAAAGGAAGAACGGGGCCTAAGGATGCTTGTTTTTTTTTTTTTTTACTGAACAAACTTCCATAAACATAGGCAACATGTTTTTTAAGCTTAATGCATCGCAGTTCGGGACCTTAAAATAGGGCTGTGCTCCTCTAAGAGGCTGAGAAGAGGGTCCATTTGCTCTCCTTTCCTTGCTGACAAAGGCTATGGGCTTTCTTGACTTGTGGCCAAATATCACACTAACCTCTTATTCTGTCACTATTCTGACTCTGATGACTTCCTATTTATAAAAACCCAGTAATTACAGCGGGCCCACCTTGATAACCCCAGGTGACCATCTACTTTGGTATCTTCACTTGATCACATATGCAAAATCCCTCTGGCCATTCATGAGCATACACTCAGGCTTGATCGATGAGAATGAACAGCTTTGGTGGAATACTGTTCTGCCTTCCACACCCTATCAGCTTTTCTCAAATGGCTGATGCTCTCTGAACAATGTTCTGGATTTAACTGCAGGAAAGACAGACTGCTTGCCAGTATCTGTCTGCCGATGAACCCTCTGGAAACGGGTGGGAGCAAAAGAACGACTTAGCGGTCAGCTTTTCCAGGGAGGGCATCTCAACACACTCAACCCTAGTTTCACTCTGCACTGGAAAATGCCGCAGTGCCCGAGTCTTTCGCTTGGATACTCACAGTTCCTACGAACATACCCAGGGGTTGGCGATGCTGGGCTATAAAGGAACCCTTTCTGGTTTGCTGAACCCCGGGTTCTCTAAATGTGCTTTCTTAAATTCCTGGACGCTATGGCAATGGAGGAGTAGGTTACACTCCAACGCCGGACGGTGTCATAAAAACAGCTCTATAGGACGTCTGCAGGCCTCTCAATCCCCTGAAAAGTCAGTTTCCGGCCAGTCCATACCGCCCTGTGAGACCGGTTTCTTCTCTCACCAGCCCTCGGCTGCTGCATGGTGACTCACCTGAGCCAAGAGTGTGAAGTCACACTCTTCAGGTGCCTCAGCGCTGCCTGGAGATTCATTTCTGGGAAAAACTGTGCCTCCTGTCCCCACTCAGCCCCCTTCTCCTTGAATCTGGCTCTCAAAGCTAATTTACAAAGTCAGGCAGGAAATGATGTGTCCCCCGAAAGACCCAGAAGCTTTCACCACCACTCCCCATCAAATCAAATACTCGGGCAGATTGCCAAGTAAAACTGAGTCCCCCACAAAAAATATTTCTTCTTTCAGAAAACGGATTGCTATTGTCAAAACAGATATGAAGGCATTGCCTTGTGTTAGTGCAACCCAGACTGCAGCTGGGGTTTCTCCTGCAGTGGGATGCCGGGCTCATCTGGTCTTTCTTAGGCACCATTTGAGGCATTGGAATAGCAGAACCTGAGTCAAAAAGAAACCCAGAAATCATTCATTTAATTTTCTTTTATAAGCCTGGAGCCTTCATTCACTACACCTAGTTTAAGTGCTCTTAATTCAGGTTTTGCATATTTTATAATCATCATCTGTCTGCCCTTTAAGAATCAGGTGACTTGCAGGCCTCACGCAGATGGTGTGCCTTGACCCTGTGTCTGATTCCGTTCTCTCATCTGTCCAGATGTTCCATCACAGTAATAGTCCATACTTACTGCATGCATCCATATTCCATGTGGCAGGCGCTATGCCAAACCCCGTAATTATGTCACCTTATTTGTGCTTGCCTACTGTCTTGCAATATTGCGACTTTATAGGCACACTGCCATTTCCTGAACTTTACAGTATTTACTGGCTCTGAGCGTGTGCCACCATTGACAATGTACTCAGCATCTTCTACTTTTACCCTCACACCTCCAACTAAATGCTGTTAACCCTCTTTGGGATGGAAAAGAGGAGGCTTCCATGTGGTAAGACATTGCCATGGTCACATAGCTAGTAGGTGGCAGGGCTGGAACCCAAAGACTGAGGAATCTTCTACTCATCTGTACATCTTCTTCTCCGCTTTCTTTCCAGCCAGTGACTCCCACTGCCTCCCAGTGGCTCTGGGCATCTCTGAATTCACACAGCATTTGTGACATGTCATTTGTGACATTGTAAATAAAAGTTACCTTCTCTTCGCTGTCTCTTGTACTACGCATCCCTTAAGGATGTTACTTGCAGCATTCACTCTGTAAATGCAAATACAGCCAGAACAAATCTTCTATCGACTGGAACTTGAATGAAAATCTACTTTGCTTTGAGGCAGGGTCTCTCTGTGTAGCCATGGCATGCCGGAACTCCCTATGTAGATCAGGCAGGACTCAAACTCACTGGGATCCGTCTGCTTCTGTCTCTCCAATACTGGGATTAAACATGTGTGCTACCCAGCTCAGCTGAAAAATTTGCTTTTGATAAAAGATTCTCGGATCTCGGTGGTTTATTTCTAGAAGCAACTATTCAATGCTTTTCGATACAAGGCATTAAACTGATAGTTGGTTTCTTAAACCTTTGCCTAGCAGCTACCAAATGAGACAGCGTTTTATCACAGCAATAGAAAAGTAACACAGGGGGCCGGCTCTGAGAGGTTGCCCATGCTTCAGTGGATGGTCCCACTCCAGTGTACACACAGCGTACACACAAGTGGCAGTAAGTGGAATCAGTGGGGGAAAAGGAGCACATGGATAGCCAGAACTACATAATGAGACCCTGTCTACACACAGAGACACATACACGCACACGCACGTGCATGCACACGTGCACACACGAGTTTCCTAAGACTGAAACCCAGTGGGACAAACTCCCAATTCTGTAGCTCCGTGTCTGATGTTAGAGGCTTAGATGGCTCTGCCTCCAGCTTTGCTTCTGAAACACACTTGTTTCTCTTAGGGTGGTTCTAGGCCCCAAATGCAGCTCTCCTTGGCAGATATTTCATGACTGGCGCCTGTAACATCTTGGGGTTTCTAATGTATTCCTGGCTTCATTTTCATATTTTCATGCAATGACCTCCCTGGGACTCCATGCAGGGACCCCCAGCCATTAGCCTGACCCTGACAGCTCTCCTTAATCCTTGGAGGAAGATTCCACCAACGCTTTACCCTTTCATGCTTTGGGGGAGCAGAAAATACCTCACGCCTTTCATTTTTACAAGTTGGAAATTTAGCTGGACAGGGTCTTGCCCTAAGGGCACCTTGATTCCATTTTGCATCAGACTTTTTAAAACTTCTCATCTCTTTCAGCATGAGCCTTGTCTCCAGCATCAAGTTTCCTGGTGCTGCTTTTCTCCTCAAACTGTACGTTTTGGATTTCTCTTTGCACCCCGTGCACTGCTTTTATCGTAGGGCTGCACAAGAATGATTGCTGATAACCACAAGGCAGAGACAATGCGAGGCTGTCTGGAAATCTACTTCACCAAGTAAAATCAGTTCATTACCTTTCAACTTAGCCTCAGACAGATTCTTAGGACAGAAGCAAAAGGCAGCCTCATTCTTTGCACAAATATCACTAGAATAGTCTCCAGTCCAGTGGCTAACACTGTTTTCTTTTGAAACCTTCTGAGCCCATCCTCTGCAATCCTCTTTGCTCCAGGCTCCTGCTAGGATAGTCAATCAAACGCCATTTACAGCGTCCAACCATTTATCTAGTCCAAAATCCCAAAGTCTTTTACATTCCTCCAAAACCAGCAGGCTCAGGCTTGTCAGAGCAGTAGCTTACTCCCTGGTTACAGCTTCAGTTTTAGGTCTGATAAAGACCTTCAGCAAAGATGCAGGATGTGAAATCAACATACAAGAACCAGGGCATAGCCTTTGTTGACTCCCCGCAGGAGGCCTTATTCTTCCTGAGAAATAGGTGGGAAGGGGGAAGGGTAGAAGGAGGAGTGGGAGGAAGAATTGTGGTTGGTATCTAAAATGAATAAAAAATAAATAAAAGATGTATCAATACATTAAAAAAAAGAACCAGTGACCACCTGCCGCAGAAGGCAGAAGTGAATCCCAGCTACTCCCTGGAACCATATAAACTTGCTGAGAAAGAAATCTAAGAAAAAAAAAAAATCCTATCTGCAAAAGCTTCAGAAATTCAAAACAAAACAGCATGATCAACAACAAAAATCATAGGAATGAACCTAAGCAAAGATTTATTAGAGGATCAACAATGAAAAAGTTAAGATACTGGAAAAAGAAACTAATGAGACATTGGAAAGTGCAAAGACTTCCTATGTTACTAGATTGGTAGAATTAATATCGCAAAAATCTATATTAGGCACTGCTTCTGGGCCTGCCTACAACTTATCTCTGCAGTAGGACGTCCTTGTGACCGGCTCAGGGTCTTTGCTCTTCTCACTGGGTGCCAGTCTCTATCCCACCTGCCGCAGAAGGCAGAAGTGAGTCCCAGCTACTCCCTGGAACTGTGCACGAGAGGCCTCACAGGCATGAGGTAGGGTCCCACACACGGGTTCCAGCATCCTACTGAGCTCATGAAGAAAGGCCTACGCTGAACATAGAGAGAAGGGGCCCATTGTGTTTAAATCATTTGGTCTAAGCCAGGAAGACCGTAAAATTCTTTCTTACAAAAATGTTATTTTTGACGGGGGAGGGCTGTCATGCTATTAGGTGACAATTTTTTTTATTAAGAAAAACAGAGCATGACATATTCAAGACATTTTTACTTAAATAATAACAGTTTGACAGAGAACCACACAGGCTAGTTTTGTGTGACTTCTGCCAAGTTATGCAAGCTTTTACAGCTGTGGTTTTTCAACTATTCAAACAGCCATCTTGCAGAATTTTTTTTTGTTAGAACAATGTAAGCACACTAGCAGGGTTAGGGTTACTGAAGGGGCCTCTCGGTCCCTGCCCACCTGTCTCAGTCAGGGTGACTGTCGCTGTGACAAAACACCATGACCAAACGCAACTTGGAGAGGAAAGGGTTTATTCTGCTTACACTTCCACATCACTGTTGATCATTGAAGAAGTCAGGGCAGGAACTCACACAGGGAGGAACCTGGAGGCAGGAGCTGAAGCACAGGCCGTGGAGGGGAGCTGCTGACTGTTGCTCCCTATGCCTTGCCAGCTTGGTTTCTTACAGAACCCAGGACCAAAAGTCAGGGAATAAGCCCAGCCACAAAGGCCTGGGTCCTCCACATTTGTCACTAATTAAGAAAACGCTCTCCATGCTTTTGTACAGCCCGATCTTAGGGAGGCATCTTCTCAGTTGAGGTTCCCTCCTCTCATTGATTCTAGCTTCTTTCAAGGTGACTAAAGCCAGCCAGTACACCACCCCTAACTCTCTTTCTGACTGGGGCTCGGCATCACACCCAAGGTCTTGTGCATGAGCTATATGGCCATGGGGTCTAGCACTTTCCCCTCATTCATTCATTCATTCATTCATTCATTCCTTTCTTCTTAGTAACTTTATTATAATTATATTTAATTTGACAAAATGAAGCTGTATGTTTTTTATCATTTATGACTTATGCCACCCCAGACCTGAACCAGCCCATGTCCCTGTCCACATATTTTGCCTGCCAGGCCTTGGTAGAGATGGGCTAGCAGTTCGCCAAGCTACTTTCTCCTTTTCCCATCCAAGCGACTAACTGTCCTGGAACTCCTTGCACTTAGCTGTACATTCTAGCCAAGGAGAGGTGGCTAGCTGTGACCCACACCTAACCTTGTGTAGCTAGGCCACGCGCACTCACCCACACTGCCTTTTCCCTTGGTTTGACAAGCAAAATCTGGGCTATTGAGAAGGTGATGGAGCCACAAGACAGAGCGGCTCTATGTCTGATTGCTGCTTGGAGGAAAGCCAGCTGCAGCTCAGTTCCCTGCTCGGAACTCAGAAGAGCCAGAACCGCTGCTGCGATGTTTGACGTGTTCTCTGTTTCAGACTAGTGTTTGTTTTGTTTTGTTTTACAGTAGTTAGTAATGAAAATCCTGGGATTCTCGAAGAATGTCCTAAGATTATTTATAAAAATAATTAAATCAGTGTGCCAAATCAGATCCCAGCTCTAAGACTAAGATTTCGCTGTAAAGTAGGTTTTATTGATTTATTTATAGATTTGTTTGTTTTCATCTTATGTGTATGAGGGTTCCGTTTGCGCGTTGGTATGCGCGCTGGGCACACACCTGGTGTCCTTGAGCATCAGAAGAGGGTGTTAGGGCTCCTGGAAGTGCAGTTACAGATGGCTGTGAGCCACCACATGGGTCCTGGGAACTGAACTGGCCGGCGGTCCTCAGCTTCTCTTCTCCCACTGAGCTATCTCCTCAGCCCCTGGAGACGAGGTGTTACTTCAGTTAGCCATTACGACAGGCCAAAAGTTTAAGAAAGCAATGAAAGTTTGCTTAGAAATATGGAAACTTCATTTCGGTTGAGTCTCTATGACACAAGGAAAGCTGCTACAGCTTAACTTCAGGTAAACGGAGGTCCTGCCCCCCACAACTGAG
This sequence comes from Alexandromys fortis, assembly GCF_014885135.2. Taxonomy (NCBI): domain Eukaryota; kingdom Metazoa; phylum Chordata; class Mammalia; order Rodentia; family Cricetidae; genus Alexandromys; species Alexandromys fortis. Next base: position 6,729,873 of record NW_026067931.1, read on the forward strand.
TAGCGGGATTTCATGAGAGAATGCAGAGGTGGTTTTCAGGTTTTCTTTTAAAATCAATTTGAAGAAAGTTGTGTTGTAAGATATGCTCATTTATACTTAGTAACAAATAAGGATCGTGCTCTTTTAAGACATTGTTCTTATTGAGTTAATCTATATGGGTGTTTTGCCTGCATGTATGCCTGTGCATCACATGTGTGCCTGGTGTCTGAGGAGGTCAGAACACGGCAATGGATCTCCTGGACTGGAGTTACAGAGAGTTGTGAGCCTCCCTGTGGGTGCTGGGAATTGAACCCGGGTCCTCTGGATGGCTGAGCCGTCTCTCTAGCCTATGATAGATCATGTTCTTAACTTAAGCAATTATATGATTTCTTAATTGTGTGATTATATTCCATTATGATTTGAGGGTAGAATGTCATCCAGAGCTTAAGCACATCTCAAACATATTTTTTAAATGTTAAAATATACAATCTATGCATTTATTTCGTCTTTCTCTAAAAACTACACCAAAAGAATATTCCCAAAAATTTAAACCTGAAGTCACACAGGAAGAAATTCAGTCCCAACCCCAACCTAAGATCAATTAAGTAAATTATTTATGATAATGCCTAAAGTATAAGACACCAAATCTAACTTGAGGTCATCCAGCTAAAGATCCAAGGATACCTGAGAATACTTCTGACTATTAAAAAATAACCATGCTAATTTGGTTAAGACCTTATTATCAAAGGAATAATAACAGTCAATGGCGATCACAGACGTTTACTTGGACCAAATACATCACAGGCAGCTTCCTAAAAACACACCTCAAACTACATCCCATCTTTATCTGAACCCCCCAGGGCTCACCTCGTCTACTGAAACATCTGTCCAGTTTGACCACCTCACTTCCACGCATGCTCCAATTATCCTAACACGCAGCTCCTCAAATTATCTGTCTAAAATTCATGCCACACCATACCAGTAGTTCTCTTGGTCAAACTTCTCCCACCTATCTACACCGGACTGTATCTGTCCTGCCATGCCCCACCCAATGCCAGCTATCCTGGTACCTGCCCCATTTTCTTCCTTCCCACCATCTACTCTCCTTTGCTTGAATACCCCAACTTCTTTGCCCCAACGCCTTGACTTCCTGTCCACTTTGCCCCCAATACTTCTCTTTCAGCTCTTCACACGGCTCTCTGATGTCAAGACTGTTTGGGTCTTGGATTATGGATTATATATGTGTTATATATGGATTATATATGGATTATATATGGACTATGTATCCCTTCGCCCCATTATCCTCTTGCTCTGCTTATTTCCTTCATAAAATTTATAAGACCCTATAACTTTATTTTTACAGTCTGAAGTCCTGGGTATTCATGACATGAACCTCCAGACAGCACCTCCCTCTTTAACACCTTGGTCAGACACCATACCCTCATAGGGCAGATGCACGGATGAACTGTGTCAGCATTACATATTTTCAACTTCGATGACTTAGCAATAGGGACCATCCATGAAAAACTATTATTACCGTATTTGGCAATGACTATCACTGCGCCGTCCTGCTGTACAAGGAGAACGGAAATGTACACTCTTAACTGCATGTCTCCTGGCGATATAAAACTGTCTGGGGCCCTTCACACGGCCCTTTCCACACTGAGCTTGACTCTTAAAAACAACAAAAATGCAGAATTGGTAATCCCAAGATGTATGTCAAAATTTCAGTAGTTACAGTATTTGGAGACATGAAACTATCCTGGCTTTGAACTTCAATTCATGCAACTTGTAAGAAAACAAGAGAGAGAGAAAGACAGACAGACAACAGACAAACACCCACACACGACACCCCCCTACACACACCCAGAGAAAGATGGCGGGGGCGGGAGTATTGTTGCACCCAGGACTATATTCCTTGGAAGGCACTCTTCGCATCAAACCCAGGATGTCATGGAAGTCCAGCGTGCATTTCAGCTTTATTTACGGCCCAGACTCTCTGACAGGGTTGTTTTCCAGGTCTGACTAAATGGTAGAGACTGGTGCCTGCAAATTATTTCCTCTACAGTCCAGGGTGCCTCTAATGGGAAAAGCAGGCTTGGCTCGGACTCTGGAAATGGAAGGGCGGTCTCTCCACTCTAAGAGCCCTTGAGAATGCCAACGTATGAGTACAGTTTTCCCTCCTTCAGATGATGAAGAAATGCTCAACTCCCTTCCACAGCTCAACATGAGAAAAACCACTGAGCCCCTGGGCAGCGACATCAGCCTGCACAGAGCAAAGCTTCAAGAACCAGCTCAGCAAAGTCCTTGGGGGTGGTGGACCCTCACGTAAGAAAGTCAAGGGAGGGATCTTCGCCTAGATGTCCCTCAGAGCTCTCTAGAAGGCCTCTAGAGAACATTCCAGCAAGAAAGCGGCACCAGTGAAAGCTTTGGCTTCTACTGAGTACCCAGCCTGGCTGCCTCTTTTGATTTGAGATACTGCAACCATTTTAACAGATTATATTGTATTTTCTCTTTGTTTGTGGGAAGCCCAGGGACAAATTTCAAACTCTCTAAAATAACAGCATTGGACTTTATGGCATGCACTCATATGTTCTGGTTATATCCCTGACTTCCTCTTATTTTCCCTCAAATATTATTTCTTCGATTACTTTTTACTCCTTTGCATTCTGTATCACATCAAGCAGCTTCAAATCCTTTTAGGAATGAGTCTGCTAATGCAGAGATACAGTGGACGTTAAAGAAAATTCATGACCACCCCACTCTCTGAGAAGACAATGCAGCCTCTCAGACTTGGTTCTGAAGACTCCTTTGGTGGGTTACCACTCTGGTTACCTTGGGCAAGTTGCTTGGTAATTCAAAGCTCCCATTTCCTCCCTTCTAAATGGACAGCAATAATACCAAAGCTGGACAATGGCTATGAGAATTTTTTAAAGCGTAGGTAAAAAGCTGGGAATATAGCTCAGTGGTTGAGTGCTCACTGAACAGCATGCAGAAGACCCCAGGTTTGGTTACCGGTACTATGACCGACTAAAACAGAGAACAAAGACACACACAAACACACACACACACACACACACACACACACACAAAACCCAGGGAAACGTTAGGAATCATTTATTACTATGAAAACCTGCACAGATTACACAGTAATCTGCTCATGTGCCCAAGGTTTTTGTTGTTTTGTTTTTTGTATTTTTGTTGTTGTTGTTTATTTTTGGTTTTTCTAGACAGGGTTTCTCTGTGTAACCCTGGCTTGTCCTGGAACTTGTTCTGTAGACCAGGCTGGCCTTGAACACAGAAATCCACCTGCCTCTGCCTTCCAAGTGCTGGGGCTAAAGGCGCCCGCCATGTTCTCAGACTATGAGCACCAGCACTGATGTGAACTGCTCCTTTAGCTTCATTTTCTCCAACAAACACTCATCACCCCCCAGTTTTGAAGCATAAACAGTTCTATTAAAAGTGTTGTTATTATTATACTTTTGGTTGTGAGCCTAGCCTTTAAAGACTGAGCTATCTCTCCAGCCTAGGATAACCCAAACAATCCTGTACATTAAGGGAACTTTTAGAGGCATCAGAATCCCTGATGTCAAACTCCACTTCAGAGCTACAGTACTGAAAACAGCCTGGTATTGGCATAAGAACAGACAGGAAGACCAATGGAACTGAATAGATGACCCGGATATTAATCCATACACCTTCGAACACCTGATTTTTTGACAAACAAGCAAAGATATAATGGAAAAAAGAAAGCATATTTAACAAATGATGCTGTCATAACTATATCAACGTGTAGAAGAGTGAAAATAAATCCATATCTATCACCATGCATAAACTCAAGTCCAAATGGATTAAAGCCCTCAACATAAAACCAACAACACTAAACCTCGTAGAAGAGAAAGTGGGAAGTACACTTGAATGCATTGGAACAAGAGACCACTTCCTAATATAACCCCAGCAGCACAGACACTGAGAGCAACAATTAAAAAATGGGCCCTCCTGAAACTGAGAAGCTTCTGTAAAGCAAAGGACATGGTCAACAAGACAAAACAGCAGCCTACAGAATGGGAAAAGATCTTTACCAAGCTCATATCGAACAGAGAGCTGATCTCCAAAATATACAAAGAACTCAAGAAATTGGTCACCAAAAGAATAAATAATACAATAAAAAACGGAGTACAGACCTAAACAGAGAACTCTCAACAGATGAATCTAAAATGGTTGAAAGTGACTTAAGGAAATGCTCAACATCCTTACTCATCAGAGAAATGCAAATCAAAACAACTCTGAGATTCCATCTTACACCTGTAAGAATGGCCAAGATCAAAAACACTGATGACAACTTATGCTGCTGGAAAAGATGTGGGGTAAAGGGAACACTCCTGCATTGATGGTGGGAGTGAAAACTGGTACAGTCACTTTAGATGTCAGTGTGGCGATTTCTCAGAAAATTAGGAAACAATCTACCTCAAGACCCAGCAATACCACTTTTGGGTATATATCCAAAGGATACTCAATCATACCACAAGGACATGTGCTCAATTATGTTTATAGAAGCATTATTTGTCATAGCCAGAACCTGGAAACAATCTAAATGCCCCTCGACCAAAGAATGGATAAAGAAGATGTGGTACATTTACACAATGGAGTATTACAGAGAGGAAAAAAAATGACTTCTTGGAATTTGCAGGCAAATCGATAGATCTAGAAAACATATTGAGTGAAGTAACCCAGACTCCGAAAGACAAATATCATATGTGCTCACTCATAAGTGGCTTTTAGACATAAAGCAGAGAAAAACTAGCCTACAATTCACAATCCCAGAGAACCTAGATAACAAAGAGGACCCTAAGAGTGACATACATGGATCTAATCTACATGGGAAGTAAAAAAAGACAAGATCTCCTGAGTAAATTGGGAGTGTGGGGATCATGGGAAAGGGTAGAAGGGGAGCAGGGAGAAAGTGAAGGGAGTGGAGAAAAATATATAGTCAATAAAAACAATTTAAAAAAAGCTTATGGACATAAAAGAAGTGTTGTTATTAAACTGATCTGAAATTTAAAGTATACTCGAGCTAAAATACTACAATATACTTAATCCATATTCATTAAACATTTATGCACACTATATACTCAATGCATAATGAAAACACTGTATGCATAATCTGCTGTATAGGATGATATAATACAATAAAGAAAAAGAAAACAAGCAAATAGATGGATTTCATGTATAGAAGAAAGTCTGGCAACACTCAGGCTGTTTCAGTAAATGACTTTGAGTCCACACTGATATTTCTGTCATATCTCATAAATCTGATACCATGAGGGCTAGGAGTCTGGGAAAACGAGTCTTAATTTGTACAACTCAAAATACGTTTATAGAAATAAGAACTGAGAAGCCCTTGTGACAAAGAGCATAGGTAAGAACAGGAACAACGTGTAGTCTCTAGAATACCTGTTCTTTTATGGATGGGAGGGATCCTACCATATGCAGAGGCAGAAGAAAAGGAGATCCTTATACTATAGCGGGAAACTTAGGTTGATGGAGTCAAGGGGAAGACACCCTGGCTCAGCCCCACTTGACGTCTAAATAGTGCTGTGACCTTAAGCAAGTCATTTCACCCCTTCTTACCTCAAGGGTTTACGTCTGAATGCCCTTCATTGATTAAAAATCAGTGCTTCACCAGGTAGTGGTGGTACACATTTTTTATCCCAACACTTAGGAGGTGAAGGAAGTTGTGAGTTCGAGGCCAGCCTGGTCTACAGAGTGAGTTCCAGGATGGCCAAGGTTACACAGAGAAACCCTGTCAGGAAACCCTCCCCACCAAAAAAGAGTCTGCTTCCATGTTTCGTCAGGTCGGGAGTGTTGTCAGGAAGAAAAGAGCCCTTTCCCCACTCCTGCTGGGACCGAATTATCCCCAGACACTACTCCCAGTGCCACCGTTGCTACGAGAATAAAAAGCTCTGTGATTTGCATCAATGATGCTGGGCTAAAGAAAGCGCCCTTGTGGGTGGAGTAAACAGAACAGAATGCTGGGAGAAAGAAGCTGAGTCAAGGAGTCGCCATGATTCTCCCACTCCAAGCAGACGCAGGTTAAGATCTTTCCTGGTAAGCCAGCTCATGGGCTACACAGATTATTAGAAATGGGTTAGATTAATATGTAAGAGCTAGCCAATAAGAGGCTACAGATAACGGGCCAGGCAGTGTTTAAAAGAAAAAAAAAAGAAAGCGCCCTTGACTTTTTCTACAAAGCCTCTTTGCTCTTCATTCATGACAAGAAACAGGACCAAAAGCAAGCCAACAGTAATTAAGAGAAGACGGTGCCTCATCTGTGGACTGAGCATCTTCCTGCCCATTCCTCAGCCCACCTGTGGCATTTCTCCTCAACTCCCGGCACACTCAGATGTACACCCTCATTCATGGGATCCATTGCGGGAAGGGAAAGATTGTCCTGGTAGGTGCCATGTAGGGCACCCCCAGAGAAGACAACAGGACAAGGAGGAAGCAGAGGGAGGCTATTCTGACAATGCCAGCTCCAACATCAACTTTATTAATGGTGCCTATTTATTTACTTATATACTTACTCAACCACTGTAAATTTCTTTTGCCAAGGGTCACTGGCAAGATCACTCTTGTGCAGGAAGTTATAATGGTGCATTGTCTTCATCAGGGGTGCACAAGAGAACTGGTGTTGACAAGTCTAAAGAGCCTTCCAAGGAATGCTGTGACCAGTAATAGCTGCTGAGAACATTGATGCAAAGGCTCGGTGGAGTGGAGGAAAGGTCTTTGTTTTGCTCATACAAGTGAATGTCTAACCAGACTTGAGAAACACAGGAAAACCCATGGTCCTTCTTATTCAACAAACAGCTGGTATCGTGATTACAAAACTATGTAAGTCACATCTCTAGTCTGGAGGGGGAAGACATGAATCAACCAAAAAAATCTGAACCCAAGATATCACTGGAGTTACCAAAGTGTCTATGACTTAACTCGCCTTGGGCAATTCAAAGAAGGAACATCAAAAATAGAAATACAGACACTTCGGCTGCCGTCTCTCATTCCTCAATCACCCATAATACCCGACTCATCCTCCTTCTCCCTAAACAGAAAGGAAATCAATGCCTAATATCCCATCATTGAACTATTTGTTCTGGGATTCATCTTCAAGAAGAAATTTCAATCTCTGTTTTAAAACCATTACCTGCAGATGACACCAGGTAGTAGTTCTAGAGATGAAGTGTCAATGCCCTCACAATTTTGATAACCCTGTTGTAGCGATTTAAGAAGCAGCGGGTCTCCTAGCCCCACCTGCGGAGGTGGTCCAGATCTCTCAACTTCCGGGGTTCCTGCGGCCATTCAAAAGGCAGCAACCAAGCAACAGCTGCTGCAGCTGCCATCATGGGCTGCATTCAGACAGGAGAAAGACAGCCAAGGCCACGGAGCAGACGGATAACGACAATGTCCCGGGGAAGGGGGAGCATGATGAGAAGCCAAGCGGAAGAGGTGCTTCCTGGCCTCACTTTCCCCAAAGGGATTGGATCTCACAATGTGTCAATATCGTGAATGATGCAGTAGTCATTGACCCCTTTCAGAGGGTGCAGGTGAAGAGCAGCATGATCAGGGAAGGGACAGAGGATCCTGGAGGGGCTGCCGAGGAAGGGAGGCAGTGGAATGACCCAGCAGAGCTCACGAGTCGCTTTGGAATGAACGCCGTCCACAGTCAGGCCCTAGAGTAAGGAAGAAGACTGCCTTAAGGTTTAATTACCTCCAAAACAACTGGAATATACTCATGCTCAGCCCCTGAGTAAAAAGGATGATCAATAAGTTACCAAGACTTGGAAACTTGCCCTTTCATAGGAAGCAAAAAATTTTCACAGGCCATGTGGCCCTTACGGTAAACCCAAACTAGTTTGTCTCCCCTGAAATGTCTTCTTTCTATTTGTCAAACACATTCCATCTTGCTCATTAGTGTTAGCCTTATTATGATCGGAAGGGACTTCACGAAGTTGAGCTGATAACAAGATAACCACTGTTAATGGTGTTCCCTTTGGTGAAAACAACACTCCATACAAAAACTACTTCAGAGCATGCTAGGAAATAAAGACAAGCATCGTGGGCGCAGGGTTGGCACATCAGTGCACATTCTGCTGATGACAGAGGGGACAGAGATAGGAAACCAATGTTTCCTCGATAGCCTTTCCCGTGTTCAGACTGTGAGGTGTAATCAGATGGCCCCAACAAGGGACTGATGACCCAATAATGTTTCCTATCAGGGCAATTAGCAATTACATGTGAGTGCGTCCTTTTTGGAGCAAGTACGATTGTTTGCATCTCTGCACAAGTGATGCCAGCGTTGAGAATCAAAGCTAAATGCAGCTCTCAGGAGATAGAGAGAAGGCAGAGGAGAGGGTTCGTGAAGAAGGAGCGGCCTCCCTGAGCTCCCTCAGAGATCAATGGGAGCTCTCCTGGTCAGTAAGGTTGCCAGATAAAAGAGAGAGAGCAAACTAAATTTGGATCTTAGGTCAGTAGAAGAAAGGGTTTTCTCTTAGTGCCAACATGTCTGAAATATTGCAGGTATAGTTCCAAGATATATTTTTATATTGCTATATAAAGATAGCAGGTTCATTGCTAAATCAGGCAAACCCGATGGCCAGAGAGAGGAGGGCACGAGGCATGCCAACCACCTCTCCTCTTTGTCATGAGCACTCTCAATATTAGCACAGATTGACATTTAAAAACACCCAGAGAATGAGGTCCACCCACAAGTACATGCCTGTAATTGTAAATTCTTTGACATCAGGTAGTAAGTACACTGTATTCCTCCTCCTACAGGACCTGGGTCATGAGTCACATGAGCCAAACCCTTCAAATGAAGTTCTGGATAAATAAGGGTACAAGATGAATGGCAGAAGGGACTTGGGAGAGAGAGCTTAAAAATAACAAAGCTACTCATAGTGGGGGTGGGGGGAACCACGAAGAACTTCCCCATCTCTTACAATCTTCTTCACCTATGGGAAGAAATGTCTTACTGCAGCAAGGCAGCTGCACGGCAGCTGAAGTGTCCTGAGCAAGATGAACAAGTGCAAAGTACACTGAGCACCATATACACATGACTGAAGTAGATGCGCACCACATACACATGACTGAAGTAGATGCGCACCATATACACATGACTGAGGTAGATGAGAACCATATACACATGACTGAAGTAGATGCGCACCATATACACATGACTGAGGTAGATGAGAACCATAGTATTTATATGAGCACCATATACATATAACATGAAGTATGTGAGCACCATAGTCCATAGAACTGGAGAGCTTGGAGAAGAAGATTTTAAATTAGAGATCAACTCTTATACAACCATTTACTTCAAAAACTGATAATTAAGAGAGGCAAGGCCTTGCAAAAGCCCCAAATGATAGGCAGCCCTACTTGGAGCTGCTTGAACTAGACATTTTAGGCGGAAATTAGAGGAGCTGTGCAAAAAAGCAGGGTCCCTCAGAGGTGCTTTGCACTTCATTGACACTGTGTGCACGTGTGATCCCAGATGTTTGTAGATATGCACAAACGTGTTTCTGTGTACAAAGCTACAAGATCGGGCAAGGGGGTGGAGAAATTAAGAGAAAAAGATTACTGAGTCAAAGACAGTGAAGGTTTTGATCAGTGTCACCATCATTTTGTCCCCTGTGACAATCAAATGATTAAAATCAATGCATAATCTTATATAAAAGAGCACCCTTTCCTAATTTTGTTTTTGACAATCAGCCATGCAAAGAAATTGTCTGTGAAATTAGAATTTCTATAGAGAGAGTACAGAGAGGAACATCTGCAATATTTCCTGCTTTCAAGAAGCCAGTCCATAAAAACCAACAGTTTTAAAAAAAGTCATCCACAATTAGGTTTTGATGCAACCAAATGATTAAGAAGAAATCTTAAGCCAGAATTTCAATCGCAATCTGCTATTGCTGTGGAACTGTAGTTCCTTTCCATTTCAATAGAAAACTCATCAATTTCCTTTCCATTTTTTTTTTAATAAGAAAATAAGCTAGGGTGTTTTTAAGTCATACTATTTTACTTTTTTAAAGAAAATAATCCATTTGCTCAACCAGAATCCAAAGATTATTTGTTCAAACAAAAAGTAAGCACCATTGAAGATAGACTACCATCATAGAATGGTCATAGCAACCTAGGTATGAGCTAGCTGGCTGAAATGGGTGACCTCCTACCCAAATGCCTTATGGGTGAGAAACAGGCAGAACAACCAAAATACTTTCCAGATTCCAGAACCACCAAGTAAGAAGGGAAGAGAATGAAGAAAGATAGATTACTATATCTAATCTAAATCTGTATCTAAACTGTGTAAAAAAGAAACTGCGTGACAACAGAGAAACTAATGAAGAAAAAAAAATATTCCCAAATACACACCCCATCACGAGACTGCTAAGATACAGGTATATGAAAGGCAACCCAGAGATGAATATAAAAAAAGGAAAGGATAGCTGTAAAAATATTAATTTCTAATGTCAACAGAAAACTGAGCCAAACTCATCCTGTATTTTCTAAAGCTATGCTAAGTTGACAAACTCAGCTCATCATCCTGCTTGAGATTCAGAAAAAATAAGAAAAAAGAAAGGAAAAAAGGAAGGAAGGAAAGAAGGAAGAAGGAAGGAAGAAAATATCAAAATACAAAGCTTAATTTGTCAAAATTGGGAAAAGCTAAATTATGTTAACGCTAGTAAACTAGTCATCAGAAATCAAGTCATTTGTTTAATGACTAATTCAACAAAAATAAAAATTTGACTATAGGGTCAGGTACAAAAATCTTTTTTTCAGAAGGATCATTATGCCTTTGATATGAGTTGAGTGATTTTTTTTCCCCAGTGTTGGGAACTGCACTTGGGGTCTTACACATGTTTAGCCAACATCCTACAACTAAGCTACACCCTTCTTCAGAGCTGGGATGGGTCAGCTGGGAACCTATAGTAATGCTTTGCTCACTAAAAAAAAAAAAAAATGCCTAGAGGCAAAAGACTGGGGAAATCTAAGAGAGAACTCTCCTCCCACTGAAGATAAACAGGTATAAAAGCCCTTGAAAGAGTAGGCAAAACATCACGATCAACCCAGGGTGTTATAGATTTTTTTACTTTGGAAGAAAAATCCTGACGCACCAAGGCTGAGATGAACCCACAGCGTTTATGGCCAGCGGTCCTTGTGGCTCTGTTCATCATGCCCGTCCAGTCTCTGAGCTGAGCTCACCTGGACAGTGCAACCTTGAAAAGTGTGAGACTTCTGGGAAGCGTCATCCAATCTCCCCTAAAATGTCTAAAAGATATCCAGGATTTTGCGTTTCCTAAAGAAATTCTTCCACACATCCAGCATGTGGAAAGGGACCTGAAGGAGGTCTTCTATCTTGCATCTATTCAGGCACTAAATATTTTCAGTCAGGATAGGTACTTCTCCCCTGTTTTAAGGGAGCGCCTAGAACACATCAGGATGGCACTTTTTGAGCAAATGTGGCGAGCCCAAGACTGCTTCATGGATGAGAACAAGGACAGTAAGATAGAACGCCGCCTACCGATGTACCTCCAGAGGGTATACCTGGAACTGAACAAGTATTTCATCAAAATCAAGAAGTTCCTGTGGGTTAAGAAATACAGTTTGTGTGCCTGGAAGATCGTCGGAGCGGAAATGAGAAGATGTTTCATGATATTTTACAAGTTCAAAAAACTACTCAAAATACAGTCGGGTATGTTTTCAAAATTGTAATTCCCTTTATAGTTTCCTGCTTGATCTTAAGCTCGCCTGTGCTGTGTGTGACGTGGCTGTGTCCTCAGTCAGACTGGCCCTCCACGGGAAGTTTGCTGTCTCTAGGCTTGACCTTGGCACACCCGCCACACTCGCCTCTTTTAAGAAGAGGCAACGCTAGCCACGTTAATCAGCGCCTGGGTAACACCAGGAATTTTCTTAGAAAGTACTGGAGCCAAGTTGAAAGCAGCAGGCTTTCCTTTCTATCTCTCTCTTCCACTTTCCTTTGGCCAATTTCTATTGGCTTTCCTCTAAGTACCATCTCAGAAAGATACCAAGACAGTAAGTTAGCAGATATTGAGCAGAGGAGGTTTGAAAGGGTGACCTTTCAACAAACCATCTCTTGGGCTACACCAAGGTTGTTTATTCTATGAATGTTCACCACGTTAACAGCCTATACCCCGATCTATAGACTCAAACCTTTCCTTTCTTAAATCACCTGCTTTCTAGAGGGGAAAAAAAATGTTGAGATCGTTTATCAGTTTGGTTTCTTTGAAATGATCCAGTTTAAAGAATGGTAAGTTGTTGTTCTAAAAGTATGGAAGGTCCATGGTGAAATTTGGAAGATTGATTCAGTTGATCATTATCTCCTCCTTACTGCTTGAGAGCCTGTGACTCCGATGCAGCACATACATCATGTCTGGAGTATACTGTTTAGTTTCTTTTTTTTATTTTAAATATTTTATTTATTTATTATGTGTACAAGATTCTGTCTGTGTGTCTGCCGGCAGGCCAGAAGAAGGCATCAGATCACATTTCAGATGGTTGTGAGCCACCATGTGGTTGCTGGGAATTGAACTCAGGACCTTTGGAAGAGCAGGTAATGCTCTTAACCACTGAGCCATCTCTCCAGCCCCTTTAGTTTCTATATTTAAAGGTACAGGAAAGGTGGATGTAGCTCAGTGGTAGGCTGTACTTGTCTAGCATGGAGAAGACACTTTGATTGACTCATCAGAACTGCAGCAGGGGTCAGAGGAAGGCCTAGAAAATGCTGGAGACATTAGTGACAGTCTCTCCTAGTGGGTGGTTTCCTTCACCCGTGCAACTAGAGTGAGTATCTAGAGTCACATTATAGGAGACTTTTGCATTCATGTTCGATTTCCCTAGTTGTAAAGTTACCTGTTGTCAGTTAAGTAAATTAGCCATTTCAATAACACTTTGTACTTTGACCACTTTTACCTTTTTAAAGTTACTTTGTATCCAGATTGCCTGGACTATTTACTCTTCTGTTTTTACTTACCATCTGACTAAATTAATTTTCTCCTCCTTCCCCCCCCCCCGTCATATTTCAGATCATTCATCTTCAGGCGAGAATTTAAAATAGAAAATGACTGCTCAGATGCGCTCAGAAACGCTCGCTGTATGTTAAGGCTATTACCTGCATGTTGCTAAACTCTCCAGGCTCAAGACCTTCCAAGTGCAAAGTTCAAGATAGTATACTCAAGGAAAGCCCTTCAGTAAAACAAAAGACAAATTTCAGTGGAAAAGTGAGAAGAAATGTTAAATTAAAAACACAAAACAAGTGTGGGGTGGTGGTGGTGCATGCCTTTAATCCCAGCACTCGGGAGGCAGAGGCAAGTGGATCTCTGTGAGTCTGAGGCCAGCCTGGTCTACAAGAGCTAGTTCCAGGACAGGCTCCAAAGCTACAGAAAAACCCGTCTCAAAAAAAAAACAAAAAAACAAACAACAACAACAAAAAAACCTACAAAACAAGTTGTGGATTATGGCATTTAAGTTACCAGCAAAAGAATCAAACAATAAAACGAGCAATACAATCTATTTGGTGTAACAGCTCATCAATTATGCCATTTTAGACTGGGATGGTGGCAGTGGGGAGGGAGGCAGGACATGCAACTGCAAAGCAACACACAGACACAGTATTTTCCATTCATTTCTCTGATGCCTTCGTCTGACCTCTCTGACGGCTCTACCGAGATGGCAGAAGCTACTGAAGTAAAATAAAGCTGCTGCCCTGCCCTGGCCCTGGGTTTGCTCTGTGCCAGGGAAGAGAGCTGGCTAAGTGGGGTGGGAATGCAGTTCATTGGCAGAGAACAGGCACAGCTGTGTGAGGCGCAACCCTTCAAGAAAAGAAGAGGAGGAGAGTCAGGACAGATTGTTTGACAGAGAGGGACAGAACGAAGTTAGAGCCACACTCTTTTCAGAGAGCACATGTTATCAAAGGAGATCAATTGCGCCAAAAAGTATAAGGGCACAAACAAACATAAAGAAATGTTAGCAGACAATATAAAAAGGGTTTTTTTCCCTCACTTTTGATTTAAAAGGTGCTCAAGAGGGCAGCGATAAAATACTTCTCCCCATCAACAGGCCAGAAATGGAAGACAATGCCAAGCTGGAGGGTAAGAAGAGTGTAGCTTCTCTTATACATTGCTGGGGAGAGGATAAACTAGCATGTGCTTTCTATGGGCAATATTGCAGTCCTCAACAGCCCAAGAAGGGCACCAACCCAGCTATGTCTCCAGAAACGGATTCCAAGGGAAGAATTAGAGAACACTGCCTTTCACTGGAGCTTGACATACAGAGGTTTTAACTTTTCACCTGTGAATTTTCTGTTTTTCCTCCAGAAAGTCTTTGGAGAAGTCTTTTGGTTCTAAAACTAAAGAATTACTGAGCACACTTATTTTCCCGTACAATGAATGATTGGGTTTTGCTTCTTGGCAGAGTGGGGCCAAGTCCTGCCTTTCGCTTTAATCATGCCTTCTGGTACTCCCGGAGCAAACAGAACCCAAGCCGGTCTTCGGCAGGTCCTGTTTCTTACTCTGTTGCTCCTGTTAAATTGCACAGAAATTCACCTTGTGGGTCCCTACTTTTATAAAACGTTTAGAGAGTGTTTTGAGCACTTCAGAAAATTTGCTGGTTTTCTTTTTGGGCACCCACTGGCAAGATCTAGAAATCGCGGGGAAAGTTTCTCCCCACAGTCTCTTCTTGAGTTAACAATCTCTCAAAGAAAGTTAGTGAAGGGCAAACTAGACTTGCGCAGGGCCGAGAACTGTGAACCAGGGGCGCAGGGCCGAGAACTGTGAACCAGGACTGTGTGTATGCGGCTCTGTACAGAGCGCTTGTTTAACAGGCTGAGACCCCACTCTGAGCAAGCACGTAGGACAGGTACATAGGTCACAGGGGGCCCCATTTAAAACCTCCTTCCTCCTCTGAGTTGGAGGGGAGAGAAGTCAAAACTTAGAAGCCAGAAAATCACATTTCCTAGTAGGACTAAGGTTGAGAACCCCACAGGAAAAACTGGCAACGGGACAACTACAAGGCTGGCAAGAAGTGTGGTTCCTACAGGTGTGTACAAACAGACCTGCTCTCGCCGACCCTCGCGAAACCGTTCTGGTTCCTGCGGGCTTTGGAAGGCAACTTAGCTCTTGCCAAGATTTCCTTCCTTCCTTCCTTCCTTCCTTCCTTCCTTCCTTCCTTCCTTCCTTCCTTCCTTCCTTCCCTTTTTAAAAACTTTCTTTATATTTATCCTCTGTGTCTTTCACATCATGCGTCTCGATCCCATCAACATTTCTTAATAAATAATCCACAGTCGCTAACAGCTATGTCTAAGCACCTAATTAATTCCAGGGAAACTCGACTCCTACAGTCTAACAGGCGCCCCCTCTGGAGAACCAGGGCCTACCCCAAACCACCTGCTCTCAGGCCACACCAGGGCTCCGGCCGCCTTAGCCATCAGTACTGCGTAGTCTGGCCTGCTTTCTCTACATCGCTGAGAGAAATCTGGGACTTAAACTTGGAGCCGTAGATAAAGTCAGGAGTCCACAAACATTTCACAGCTAGTCGCGACACCACTATTTCCAGGCCGTCTTTAGCCTTCCCAGTTTATCTCAGTTTCCAC
The DNA here is from genome assembly GCF_014885135.2 of Alexandromys fortis. NCBI lineage: Eukaryota > Metazoa > Chordata > Mammalia > Rodentia > Cricetidae > Alexandromys > Alexandromys fortis. The sequence continues at coordinate 6,745,519 of NW_026067931.1, forward strand.
TCATCCGTGATCAAGGGCCTGCCCCTTGAGAATCTGCCACCCCTGAACTTTCCGTCCAGATGAGGTGCCCTGCCTGCGCCCATCGCCCAATTATGGGCCATCCACAAGCGCTTAGCTAGCCACTGGAAGTCCCTTGGACCCTCTCGCACATCTCCTGGCCTTCGAGAACTCTGCTTCCTCTCCCTCGACCGACACCCGTCTGGGATTCGTTGGGGATAAGATCTAAGAAATGCGCCCTGGGCCACAAGCAGCCTCGGAGGCGGAGTTAGGAACAACTTTCCCTCCGCCCTCTAACCGCAAACCCCGGGTGGGGCGGCCTAGCCCAGTCCCGATCCCCCTTCTTCCGCGGCGGGGATCCCTGACCCCGAGTCCGCGCAAAGGCCGGCGAGGAAGGCCCGCGAGCCGTCAAAGGGGCTTTCCTCTCCGCTGCAGCCCCACCAGATGTTAGAGGCGCAACAATAGTGGAACCGCGGAGAAACAAAAGGCCATTCACCGGAAAGATGAGAATGGCTCTGTCGCCGCGTCTCTGCGAGGAAGGCTTACAGAGGGGTCTCAAAGGGGGGTTGGGAGGGACCCCGAGTGGTCTAGCGCCTCTGCCACGCTACAGGAGGCGGGAGCCACTCTTGACCACTAACCACTCAGCTCTGGGGGGGTCCATGCTGGGGAGGAGAAAGCAAAGCAAAGTTTTAGTTTTCACCTTCTCTAGTGCAGGAAAGGGAGGGGCTGCGATTACAGATGTTTGACAGTTGTTGGCCCAAAAGTTAAGCAAGATTTATTTGTTCTTAAAGACCCTCCCTTCACGAGGCATCAGTAGCCTGGGGACAACCCCAGACGGTGAACTGTAGCCCCACGCAGCCCCACGCTGCTCCGCGTCCCCCCTGCACAGATGCACTTTCGTAAAAAGTTTCTCTTCCCACCGCCTCAGGCCAACGCGCACTCTACCCGTATCTGGGATTCGGAAAGGGTTCGGGGTGAGATCTGCACCCGGAAAGGGGGTGGAGTGGGTGTTTTAAATCAAAGCCCAGGATCCCTGGTTAGGAACTGGACTCCTGTTCCAGCCCGGGAAGTGCGTACCCGGAGGCATAGAGAAGCCAAGGAGCCCGCACCGGTCTAAACCAGACTCCAACCCCGGAAGCTCGCGGACGGGGGTTGAGGACCGGCGTCCTGGCGGTTGATCCGCCTCAGGTGTGCCCCGCACCTCGGTCCTCCAGGGCACAATCCGGAGCGGGAAGCTGCGGGACTGAGCCGCCTGCCCGCTCTTGGAAGGGTTACTTACCGTGGGGTTTTAACCTTCAGCCGAGGGCCCTACTGTCTTCCTTCGCGCGGGTAGCTGCAGCTGGAGCGGGAGAAAAAGAGTGAGCTCCTCCGGCACGAGCAGCGACACTTGGCAGATCCACGCGAGGGGCTTTCTGGCCAGCACGCGCGACTCCAGACGCAGCCGCCGCCGCTCTGTTGCGGCCCTCACATGCACCGAGCGCGCCGCGCAGCCCGCCAGGGCGCCACTGAAGTTCCTCGGCGCAGAGCGGAGTCCCCTGGCGGCCTCCTCTGGAAAGGCAGCTTCGTGGGCGCAAGAGGAGTCTTGCTGCCTTTCGGATCCTCTATCTCCTCAAAGGCCCCCAAGACAATGTGCAGTCTAAGAAATCTCTCTACTTTGATCCGCTGGCCAGCGTAGGTAGAAAGATGCCAGACTAGAAATGATGTTTTTCCTGGTTGGACTTTGTCAACTTGACACGAACCTAGGAAGAGGGAATCTTAATAGAGAAAAAACCTCCATAAGATAGCTTATTGGTAAGTCTGTCCAGCATTTTCTTGATTAATGATTGACGATTGATGTGGAAGGGCCCAGCCCACTGTGGGTGGTGTCAATTTGAGGCAGGTAGTCCTGGGGTGTCTAACCAAGAAGGTAGAGCAAGCCGTGAGAGGCGAGCCAAGCCGCGTTCCTCCATGGCTTCTGCTTCAGTTCCTATTTCCAGGTAACTGCCTTGAGTTCCTGTTCTGACTTCCCTTTATGACGGAGTATGATCAGAACGCACAAGCCGCACACACTCTCTCCTCTCTAAGCTGCTTTTGGTCCTGCTTTTTCTTACATCAACAGAAACCCTAAGTAAAGTCCATAAAAACTTTTTTGTAGCCGCCCAGAAAGGGCCAAAGGATTTAATATTCTCCAAAATGTTTTGACTCAGTTGTAAAATGACTTGGACTGCCTGACACACCTTAGAAACTGCTTTAAACGGTTGAAAAAGAAATGCTTGGAAGTCATGCCTACCTAGCAAGGTGGTCGTTAGGAGTAAACCAGCTATTAAAAAGTATTCTTAGTTCAGGACAGATGTCTTCAAACATGAGCTGACTTTCTGAGAAAAAATAAAGTGAATTTGTTTATATGCCTTTATTCGCTTATAAAACATCTTAATGCATACTAATAGGGTAGTATCAATTGACTAGGTATTGTGTTCCATAATTCCTACTACACACACATATATATCATACATACATACACACACATACATATACATATTCCTATAAATGTGGAAATATGTGTATATACCATATATATCATATATACACACATTTTTATATACACATAATAGTTCCACATCTCACTCTGACTAGCCTCTCCATCACAAACATCTCTCTCTGTCTGATGCCTTTCTAGGCTTACACAAAGGTTTGGGAAGCTCCTGCCACGGGGCCTTAGTACTTGCTAAGCGCTCTGCCTGGAATGGTCTTCTCAATTCCCCAGTCACGGCATGGCTCAGAGACCACCTTTTCCCTCTGGTGCTTTACCCGGAGGCCTTCCATTCCCTACCCACATGCCCTGCACCAGTTTTCTCCGTATAATAAATTGCCATCGGACACACTTTGTTCCCTCCTCATGTTAGTTTTCTATGGAGAAAATAAGCCAGAAACTTAAAGGCTAAAACCAGCACAAGCAGGGTTGAAGAGATGGTTTGGTAGTTAAGAGTAACTGCTACTCTTCCAGAGGACTGGAATTTGATTCCCAGCACCCACTACCAGCAGCTCACAATCACCCATAACTCCAGTTTCAGCAGATCAGACGCTGCCCCCTTCTGACCTCACAGGCCCCTGCACGTGCACAGTGCACATAAACTCGTGCAGGCACACATGCATAAACATTCATAATAAGTCTTTTTTAAAAATATATAATCTTGTATGATGAAACATGGTCCACCAGGTTTCTCTCTTCATGGGAAGGTCAGCTGTTTAGCAAACTCAGTCCCATCTGCAACTGAATTACCCTTTCCCACTGTAATGTGATATCACTACAGGTTATTTATTATTATTATTTATTTATTTGTTATGTATACAATGTTCTGTGTGTATGCCTGCAGGCCAGAAGAGGGCACCAGACTTTATTACAGATGGTTGTGAGCCACCATATGGTTGCTGGGAATTGAACTCAGGACCTTTGGAAGAGCAGGCAATGCTCTTAACCACTGAGCCATCTCTCCAGCCCCCCTCGCCACAGGTTATAAACTTGCACTATGGCCGGGTGGTAGTGGCGCATGCCTTTAATCCCAGCACTCGGGAGGCAGAGGCAGGCGGATCTCGGATCTCTGTGAGTCTGAGGCCAGCCTGGTCTACAAGAGCTGGTTTCAGGACAGGCTCCAAAGCCACAGAGAAACCCTGTCTTGAAAAAACAAAAACAAAAACAAAAAACAACAACAAAATAAAAAACAAAAACAAACCATACACTATGGAATTGGGGGGCACAATTGTGTCTATAAATACCAACTTACTTTTTTGCAGGAGAAAGGATGTAAACAGGGACTTTTGTCTGTCTTGTTCATAGCTATGTGCCTAGACTGTTTCATTTAGCGCGCAGGTCCCTTCAATGGACCGAATTCTATCTCCTCGAAATGCGTCTGCTGAAGACCCAGCTCTCAAGAGGAAGGGTTTAGAGATAAGGCTTTGAGGACTGAATGGGTCATGAGGATGGGCAAGGCTCTAGTATTGGATTAGTGGCAGAGGAAGGAAGACTAAGAGGAAGACTATGATGAACAGAAAGTGGCAGAGGAGCAACGGAGAGAGAGAGCAAGAGAGTGTTTTCTCCACCAAGCAAGGACACGCCAGGTGTTATTCTTAAAAAAACGATTCCCGGGCGGGTTGGTGGAGCCCGCCATGAGAAAGCCGCTACAGGAGGGCACGCTTCCTTGGCCCACGGTGGCGGCAGGTAACAGACACATAAACACAGGAAATAGCCATAAGTATTTATTAAGGAAGAGGGAGAAAGAAAGACAGAGAAAAGAGATAAAAGGAGAGAGGAGAGATAAAAGAAGAGAGAGACAGAGAAAACGTGTGCGCACGTCAAGGAGGCGGAAAGAGGAAGGGTCCCAAGATGGCAACGGGCAGGTCAGAGGTTATGGGAGTGGGCGTGGCTAGGGCAGGGACCGAAAGAATAACACCAGGAAGGCAGCCATCTGCAAGCCATGAAGAGGCCCCTCACTAGGCAGCAGCCTTGCTGCCTTCCAGACCCCAGCCTCCAGAAGGGCTGTCTCAGGATGTTGTCTTCCACCAGCTAGTCTATGGCGTTTTCATATGGCAGCCCAAGCAGACCAACATAACACCCAATAAAAACTCGTTAAGTCAGCCAGTGAAAATGGTGGACTGTAAGCATGGCAGTGTCTAATCTCTACCACACACCTGAAGGGTGGCAAGTGTTTGTTAATGACTTTACATGGAATGCCTCATTGAATTTTCACAAGCTATCTATATACTAGGTACAGGTGAGTGAGCATAGATTTAAAAATGGAGGTAAGTTGCCTGAGGTCAAGATCTAGAAGGCAGCATAGACAGTCTTGGCAGTGTGCCTGAAGCAATGGCTGGAACCCTCACAGCTGCCTGCTACTATCATGGGGCAAGGGGCAGCCCTGGATCTTGTTCTAAAGGTGCTTATAATCTAGTAGGAATGACAAGGGAACACAAAAGCAGCTGGGCAAAGATGACTATGATGGAGTTAGGCTAGCCAAGAAATGACCAGAACTGTCTATGGAGCTTGGAGAAAGGGAATGGAACGACATGGAAGGGATTGTGCAGATCTTGGGGGGGGGGGGCAGTTGAGCTGAGCTTGGAAATGGGAGTCATTGGTTGGAGTTAAACAGAGATGGAGAAAGGCAGAAAAGAAATGGAACGATGCTCTGAGCCCAGTTGTTTGGAGAACTAGTCATGTAGCTAAGTCAAAAGGATTGGGATCCCAAATGACTGAAGACCAGAGGAGCGGCCACGAGGTTTGGAAATGGTTAGTGGGGAAGAGTCACCTGTAGTAACTGCTAAAATGTGATCTGAGGTGGTAACTCAAAAGATGAGAAGTACAAGAGCAACATCAACTTCTTGCTCGGTAAATATTGTCAAAAGACGTAACTGTCATTCTCAGGGATTTTTTATTATTGTTGTTGTTGTTGTTTTATTTTTAGTTTTACATCTATGGGTGCATGTGTGTATGTGTAGCACTCCTCGGACAGTTGGGATCCATCATGTGGGTGCTGAGGATTGAGCCCGAGTCCCCTGGAACAGCAAACAATACACTTTACCACTGAGTCATTACTCCAGCCTCTACTTCAGTCATTCTAAAAGGGTAGGTTTGGGCCCATAATTTGGGGTTTAGAGCACAATTTGATATATCTTGGATCAGTGCCTCTCAACCTTCCTAATATTGTGATACTTTAATACAGCTCCTCATGTTGTGGTGATCCTCAACCATAAAATTATTTTCATGCTACTTCATAACTGTAATTTTGCTACTGTTTGAATTATAATGTAAATATCTGATATGTAGGATATTTGGCATGTTACCCTTGTGAAAGGGTCATTCAACCCCGCAAAGGGATTTTGACCCACAGGTTGAGAACCATGGCCTTAGCTATATAAGGTCTGAAAAGAGCAACAGTTGGCAGTGACGGTAACTGACCGATTTCTGACCTTTGGACAAGTGTTGGTTAGTTTTTATTGTAAACTTGACACAGCTAACAGTCACCTGCAAAGAAATCTCAATATTATCTTGATCAAATTGACCTGTGGCTGCGTCTATAAGAAACTGTCTTGACTGATGATTGACGTGGGAGGACACTCTCCTCTGTGGGCGGAACCATTCCTAAGCAGGTGGGTCTGACCTGTATAAGAAAGCTAGCCGAGCATGGATCCAGTAAATGAGATAGTAAACATTGTTCCTCCACGGCGTCTTCTTTAGTTCCTGCTTGAATTCCTGCCTTGACTTCCTTCAGTGATGGGCTGTGGTCAGGAAGTGCAAGCTGAAATTAAACTCTTTCTTCTCCAGGTTGATTTTGGTCACGGTATTTATCACAGCAACCGAAGACAAGTTAGCATAGCAAGTTTCCTTTTCATGGAGAAAGGTGGAATGGTAAGTGACGTGCCCAACACGACGAGAAAGACTGGAACACTGCATCCAGCTCTTCTGCCCATGATTGCCCCATGGGTCTTCACATGTGAAGAGAACACAGATGCATATTTGTCTGAATTTGCAACATGGTCAGCCCTTGGGCTGCTTCAGAGTCCTCTCTAGGTTTGCAAGGAATATAACTAAGGATTTTGATACAGGGAGAGGACCCATTAAGCTCTTACAGGAGAAGGAATGTGCTCACCTCACGAAAGATTCCAGAGACACGAGGTGGTGTGGTCTTCAAGGGGCAGAGACCGGAGCTGTGAGCCGAACCTGGCTGGATCTCAACTAACTGAAACCACAAACTGTGATAATATTCTAGGTGGTTGTGTGGATTTAATGGCTTAGACCATGCTCAGCCATTGCCTGTCCCCTGATAGGTGCTCAAGAAATGTCACCAGCTCTTCTCAGCACAGGACTCACGCTTTCACATGTTCCAGGCACACTGAATCCAGATGTTTCACCGTCCCTTGGGATGGCAATCTTCAATAACTGACAGCAAAAGGTGAGCATCTTCAAGTCGTTTGGTGCAAGTTAAATAAATTTCCATTGCCTCAGCCCAGGTTATCTCTAACCTTTCCAGCTTGCACATTTTTAACAAGAGGAATGACACACTGGCCTTCAATGGTGTGTGAGCAAAATCTGAGAAAGATTGTTACCAAACCACTGCCCTGCAGCTTCCCCTCCAAAGAACAAAAAGTATTGGGAAAGGATCACCATGGCAACCTCCTAAAAGTCAGATGACAGCAGAGCAAACATAAAGAACAGGCTTGCTTCATCACTGACTGGAGTGGACCTGCGGTCAAACTGCTTGAACAGCAGTTTTTATCATATATGTGTTTGCTTAGAATTTGATTACCCAGTGTTGAGAGCATACTAATTGTAATTGTTCCGGCTGATTAAGAACAAACAGCAAGGCTTCTCAAGAAGGTTTAGCTCAAGCAAAGAGAGCTCACAAATCTAGGTGATTGCCTAGCCAGTATTCAGCAGCAAGGCCACACTTATTCCTTTTCTTCTTTCGCTCCGTTTTCAAGACCCTTGACTAATCACGAGGCTCAAGAGATTAATCTCCCTGTTTCACGGGAGCATCTGTGAGGGCAGAATTTATGGTAATGAACTCTGGGTTACGGAAATAAGTGTGCATGGCTCCTCCTAAGCCCTGAAGTAATGGAAGTGCAAGCACCAGGTAACGTATGCCTATTGTCATGCTCTGAAATGGCTTAAACAATTGATTTATATTACCTAATGCCTATTGTCTGCCAGCACAATTGTGAACATTTACCAATGACACCAGATGCCCACGGTCTGTGAGTGGGGTTTTCTGCATCACTGGGAGCCAGTAATCAAGGCAGTATCCTATATATCCCACACTATACCAACTCCTCCTCCATTGCCTCCCCCACCCACGGCTCCTGTCCATCCAGACTTCTTAGCTATGACATAGGAGTATGGTGTGATTTTCCTTTAAAAACTCCTCCCTTTGAGGGGTGTGTGTGCCAGCCACCCCGCTTTTATGCTACCTTCAATTTCCCCATTCCTCTGTGTATTTTTGAAAGAACACACTGATACTCACTTCCTTTGCCCCACCCCCCACCCCCCACCCCTTACATCACAAGCAGTTTAGCTGAATTGTGTTGAGGCCTATCAGCAGAATTACTCAGCTGACCCAAGGACTCTGGAGCAAGAAAACCTAAGTGGTTTTATTAGTTTATTTATTTATTTGTAAAACTATGGTTCTGGTTTTAGTTACTAAATTTTTTTATTTATTTGATGCCCGGCTCATAAAGAACGCCTAATAAATCTTTTCCTAACTAGACTTAGCTGGCAGATAAATTAATATCTACCACCAGAGGCTGGATTAAATACATTTAGTATAGTTTGACAAGGAACACTAAGCCGCCATTAAAAAATATGAACAGCCATGTGTGTGGCATGTCTGTGATAGAAGAATTTCTTGAACACAGGAATTGGAGACCAATCCCGGCAACACATTGAGACTTTGTGAGACACATCGAATCTACAATGTCCTTCTTGGGCTCCCTAAGTTTGAACACGTAGTCCCCCATGGTGGTGCTGTTTGGGAAGGTCTCATTGCAGAAACAGGTCCCTATGGCCAGGTTACACTTGTTTTGGTTTCTGGGCTCCTTCCTCTGTTTCTGGTTCATGAGTTCCGGGGACTTTCACAGCATGCTCTTCTCTCCCTAGAGTCACTGTGCCTTCTCAGCCCCAAGAAGCTGCTCCTCTCTTAGGCTTTCTGTGTCAGGCATTTTGTTCACAGTGACTAAGTAACTGAGATAGACCCTGGGTGAAACTAATTAATTAAAAAACAAACAAACAAAACCACAAAGGGCTGGAGAGAGGACCCAGGTTCAGCTCACAGCACCAAGTGTTGCTCAGCTCACAACTGCCTGTGGCTGTAGCCCTAGGGGGAGCTGGCTTTTGTGGGCACCAACACACATCACACACACAATAAATCTTAAGATTATACTACAAAATATTCAAACTCCTCCCACCCCCCCCCCAAAAAAAAATCAATGAATAAAAATCTAGTGAGGATAGTTGAGGCTCTGGGCATTTTTCTGGATACACATCATACATCAAGAAAGTATGTTATTAAGCAGCAAGTATTGTAGAATCCTAGTTTTGCTATTTAAAAATGCTACATTGGACCAGCCTGGTCTACAAGAGCTAGTTCCAGGACAGGCTCCAAAAACACAGAGAAACCCTGTCTCGTCCTAGACCTTGGGAGACAGAGGCAGTCGGATCTCTGTGAGTTCAAGGCCAGTCTCATCTACAAGAGCTAGTTTCAGGACAGGTACCAAAGCTACAGAGAAACCCTGTCTCAAAAAGACAAAAAGAAAAAAGAAAAAGACAAGTACATACATGATACTGATAAAAAGTTTATTTTTAGGTGATAGAAATAGGTAATTTTATTTTATTTTTTCTTCTGCTTCTTTACTTAAAAAAAAACTTTCAATTAGGGTTAGTGAGATGGTTCAGTAGAGGAATAGCATTTGCCACCAAGTCTGATGGCCCAATGACCCGAAACCCATATAGTAAACAGAGAGAACCAGCTCCTGCGGCTTGTCCTTTCACCTCCACCTGTGTGCTATAGCATTGAACATGTGCATGCAAGCGTGTGTGTGTGTGTGTGAGTACACGCACACAAGAAATAAAAATGCAATTAAAACTCTCGAAAGCTTTCAAGTATACTTTTACAGTAATTAGTTTAAAAAGTCTCTATGAGATCATTTGGTTCAAGACATCTAGTATGTACTAGCCTGATATGACATTTCCTGTTTCTCTTCCCAAAGGCTGGTTACTTCTCGGAGGAGGGCACAGGGGAAGAGGGTGACACAGCCAGGCTTTGTTTGACACCAGATGAATGTGCTGACTACTCCCATTGTTCCAGAACAGCTCTGTTCAGAAGCGCAGGGCAGGCTACACTCAGTGCCTGGGTGGGACTCTGGGATTCTGCTGGCCCTGCAGAAGCTGTACATGAATCCCGCCTCCCCAGACTGGCGTGACCTTAGGGGCTGGCTCCCTTGGTGAGGATTTCTGTTGCTCTAATATAACACCATGACCAAAAGCGACTTGGAGGGGGAGAGTTTGATTACACTTCCAGGTAACCCTTATAGCACCGAAGGGAGTCAGGGCAAGCACGCAGGCAAGGTAGGAACCCAGAGGCTGGAACTGAAGCAGAAACCATGGAGGAACAGAGCTCAGAGGCTTTGCTCCTCATGACTTGCTCAGTCTGCTTTCTCGTGGCACCCAGAGCCACCAGCCCAGAAGTGGAACTGTCAGTAGTGAGCTGGGCCCTCCCACATTATCGCCTGGGTCTGAAAAAGTCTGGGTTAAAACCGGTCTCGTTGAACATAGCGGACAATGAGGACTACTGAGAACTCAAGAACAATGGCAATGGGTTTTTGATCCTACTGCACCTATTGGTTTCGTGGGAGCCTAGGCAGTTTGGATGCTCACCTTACTAGTCCTGGATGGAGGTGGGTGGTCCTTGGACTTCCCACAGGGCAGCGAACCCTGACTGCTCTTTGGGCTGATGAGGGAAGGGGACTTGATTGGGGGAGGGGGAGGGAAATGGGAGGCGGCGGTGGGGAAGAGACAGAAATCTTTAATAAATAAATAATAAATAAATAAATAAATAAATAAAAGAAGAAAATGTACCACCGTATGCTTTGCCACAAGCCAATACGATGGGTACATTTTTATCAATTGAGGTTCTTGCTTCCAACATGGCTTGTATCAAGTTGATATAAAACTGGCCAGCACAGGGTGACATTCTTATCAACCAGAAGTTTGTCAAGCCCTCTCCTCTCCCACCTCAAGCCCTGTCTCTTACTTTGGATTGATGGCTGGTCTTGGCTGTAACCCTTCCCTAGACCCTCTCCTGGCAGGAACATGCCGCCCCAGACCGTGCAGTGTGGCAAGCTGCAGCGACTTCAGGCCTTCCTCGCTTTCAGGTACAATGTCTGTCACAATCCAGGTGGGACCAACTGAAGGAGCCCTCCCTTCTGGGTATTTATATCTCACCCATGGAGTTCACCGACCGACTGAGAGTGGTGCACACTGGAGCTCTCCCTCCCCCACTCCCCCCCCCCAAATATAGGAAATCTACCACTACTATGGGAAAAGAAGAGACCAAGAGAAGCCACTGAAGGGACACAAGCAGTGTTAAAGACTGTGGTGGTTTGAAAGGCAATAATCCCCAAAGGGAGTGGCACTATTAGGAGGTGTGGCCTTGTCAGAGGAAGTGCGTCACAATGGGGGCGGGCTTTGAGGGCTCTTTTGCTCAAATTTCCCTCAGTGTGGCTTTCAGTCAAATTCCCGTTGCCTGCAAGATGTAGCAATCTCAGCTCCAGAACCACATCTGCCTGCACCTGCTGTGTTCCCTGTTAGGATGATGATGGACTGAACCTCTGAAACCTTAAGCAAAACACCCCAAATAAATGTTTTCTTTATATGAGTTGCCATGGTCATGGTGTCTCTTCACAGCAATAGAAACATGGCTAAGACACTGCTGGAACTTCTATATCAAGTAGCGCCTGGGAACAGCTGAAAAGTCTACTATCCTGTGGTTTGGTTACTCTGAGTAGGATGCCGATGACTTGCTATGGAAAGAGTTCTAATACAATTAGCCTATAGGAGAAATCTCAAAACCATTGAGAGTTGGAAAGACCCCACCCACCAACTCCAAGACCATCCACATCTATTGTAGTTCTAAAGGCTTTGCTGATGGAGGTAGAGAGCTAATGCTTACTGAGCATCTACTATGTGTCAGTGCCTGTGCTGGGCTTTGCCACCTACAATTTAATCTTCCCAATGACTTTGATAGGTAGGATTTCGGGGGATTTGCTCAAGGTTTACCCTGCAGGTTGTTGGTGCTGAGGTTCACAACTTTGTGTCTTCTCTCACCCACCAGCCCTGTAAGACCGCTAGGAGTGTTCTGGGAGTAGGGCTTGGTGGAGTAAACATCCTTGGGGCTTTGTACACAGCTTCCAACGCATTTCTGATTCCAGGGCATTTGTGAAATGGCTGGCTTCCAGGATCTCAAGTGCACATCGGGTATCATTTCACTGTCTGTTACAAGACTGATTCCACAGCTGCAGAAGCTCGTTCAACCCAGGAGCAAGCAGAGTGGCTGCCGTGGTGAGTATACTAACGCCCCCAGGGACAATCAAGGGGGAAATCAAAGTCAGGCAGCGGACAAGGCATCCTTGCCTTTCTTAAAGACCAAAGCAAAATTAGCGCCACTCGCATGAAATGGCTGCTTGCCAAACTCCTTCGAGACAAATGTATTCAGCCGAAAGCCTCAGTTTTTCCTCTGTGTTCCAGTCAGCCTGATCTCTCTCTCCCAGTTCCTAGAATCGCTTCCCAGATAAACAACCTGTCCTGGTTGCTTTGATGGGGAATCCAAATCAACAGACTCCTGGAAATAAACAGCATCCTGTGCTCTGACTTGAAAAGGAAGAGTTTGCTGCTGTGGGGCCCATTGGGAAACAAGCCCAGGCTCCGGAGAAGGCAGGCCCTGGAACGGGAGCCAGCTGCGAGCTGGGGACTCTTCTAAGAAATACTCCCTGCACAGAACTTCTTTGAGAAAACCCGCTGTGTGGATTCAACATGCCTGGAAGGAAACAGAAGAGTGATGACTGTTTTCTCTTCAAGGGAATCTTCAACGGAAGCTCCCCGGATCCTGCTTGTTTTGTGCTACCTAAGAATCTTGGCCAGCCCCTCGAGGAATCTCAGTTCCCGTCACTAGAAATAAGGACTGTTCTCCTCTTGAAGTTAGCTAGAAGAGGATTAGCTATCGTTCTCCACCAGGAAGGAAGCATAGCATATTAGGTTATGCTGTGGCCAGTGCAATTGTGATGTTTGGTCTTGAATGTCAACTTGACTGTATTAAGAGACTGGTACCAGTGAACTGTATCGGCGCCCACAAGACTAGACAATAAATGTACAGCTGACAGAATCATAAAGGCAAACCCACGAGTGGACAACTTATGGGTCAACTTATGGGACAACCATTTTACAGAGCTGCGAGAACACTTGTCTTTTGGAATAGCTGCTGTCACATCTGTGGAAACCTTGTGATGTCATGATTCTTCCCTTTGAAATGGGATTCATTCCCAAAACATCTCAGCAGTGTGACTTCTGTGTGGGCAGTGGAGTGACCTTGCTCCATTCCCCCACACCACGAGGCCTTGGAGTGGTGGCATTCACTCTTTGTTCTAGCAGGGAAATTTACAAAGAGACAGTCCCACAAAACTACCTGCTAACAGACCGCATAGAAATTTCTATAGAAGATAGACACTGAGCAGGAAGGCAGCACGCCCCACCTTTGCTAACAAACAAATCTGGGCGTCCCCAAAGCTCTCACAAAAGAGATTAGGTGAGGAGGACGGGTGAATCCAGGGTTCAGGGATGTTTAGTAACTTTGTCTAATGGTTTGGAATGTCAGGTAATTCCCCTTGAATGCTGGCTCTTTCCTGGGTCAGGCCCCCTGCTCCAGAGTGCTGCTTTGTCAGGTTCTACCTGCCCTCTTTGTGATTTTGATATGCATATTATCATTGTCCTTGCCTATGAAATTTTCCAATTATGTCTGTGAAAACTAGAAACCTTGTGGAGATCACCCAGTACTCTTTCTTCCTCTTCCTCTTCTCCTTGCTACTTCTTCTACTTCTTCCCCTTACTCTCCCTCATTCTTCTCCTCATTCTTCCCCCTATTTTTTTCTTCTCCACGCCCCTTCATTCCACTTTCCCCCCTCACATGAAAAATAAAGAAGATGCAGAGGTAACATTTTAGAGTTAATTTTTTTTTTTAATCCTCAGATCCTCTCCTGCCATAGACATCCAATTCTGAGCCCTGAGGGAGTACTGAGGCTGGTATTCACCCCCCCCCCCAATAGAACTGTGTGTCTGTGGGGATAATTTTAGGGAGGGCTGATATTTAGGAAAGTAATTGAGGGGAAGAGAGAGAAGACCTGCTATACGTGTGGATGGCACCTTCCAAGGGGCTGGACAGAAGTTAGAGGAAGGTGGCTTGCCCGTGAATTGCGAGCGTGATCCTTCTCCGCGGCACAGTGTGCACGCTTGCTGTCACCGTCTGCTGCCGTCACATTCCAGCTGCTTTGAAGTGTGATGGGCCAACACCTGCAATTCTCCAGAGGGCTTCCATGCCGTCAGCACTGGCCTTGTATGGATGAAGGGTTCAGCGCTCTCTGTTCTCCAGCATGCTGTTTGGAATTACTGGACTACCCAGCCCTCATTAGGTATTTACACTTATGAAAGTTAAATGTAAAATTATCTGTAAGGAGCTAGCACCTGGCCATTATTCAGTACCCAAATAGTGTATATGTTGTTAACGTGACTATGATTTTTCTTCATACCTGAAATACACTGCCAAGATTTACCCCAATCTTTCCAACATTTATGGAATACTGCAAATGCTTCAGAGGGTCCTAGCCTTTGTGAAAAACAACTGTCTCTTTTCTCCAAATCTCCCCCAAGTTTTGGTCATCCTAAGACATGGAATTGGCAAAGTGCTTCCCACTTAAAAGGGAACTAAATACCCCTGAAAAGTGAGAAAATACTTAGAAGGAGAGCTTTACAAATAAAAATTATCATTGTACTTCATATATATATATACCAAGTATTATTCTAGTACCTAAACTCAGTGTACGTGCATTAGAACAGCATGGGCTTCATTAGAAAGAACTGGGTACGCGGCTATTATGATCGTGTGGGCTCTGTTGGCCAAGTGTGTTATTACAGTTTCAATGGACCCATTATCTTGTTCACAGAGCACATGGTGAAACCTGCAGGGGCTTCCTGTGACTTCATGAGAGTGCTCGCTCTCTGGCTTTCCCTAGGGAACGCACAGGTCGTCATGCCCACGTCCAGCCCTCTCCACCCTGGCAATAGGTTGGCAACGCCGGCATTTTCAGTGTCTGGCCGTGAGCTTTTCCGTCCTGTTGTTGATGCGTCTGTCCCCCAGCTCCCTCTTGTTCCCAGGCACTGGCCCTTAGTTTTAGAAGGTGTTCATTATTTTTGCAGAATTGGGCCAGGGACTCTTAGTGTTCAGCAAGTGATTCAGCTCATGTAGGCCCTGGGGTTGTTTACATTCGCAGGAGCTGCTATTGCAAAACCCCAGAGTTTATTTTACGTGTAGCGAGGTTATTTTTGCCAGATGAATTCATTTGGTCAAGTTATTTTTAAGATTTTTTTTTTCTTAGTTCCCTAGAGAAGGGCTAGAGTCTAGGGGAAAAAAAAAAAAGAAAGAAAGCAGTGCCTATTTGATGGAAGTCAGAGACAAAGTCTTGCTGAAGTGGATCAAAGGTTCTTAGCATTGAGCAAAAACTCTTCTGTGCAGAGCGCTGGGAGAAAACACTGGTATACCGGTTACAGTGGCTTGATTCTGATGCTGCCAGGGCTGTGCAAACACATCTCAAGCTGCTCCAACAGATGTGCGTGGGAGGAAGGTCAATTGGGTATTCATCCAGAAGGAACACCTAGGACAACCAACTTGCATGGCTTTAGTCAGCAGCAGGGAGACCACTGAGAGCCAACAGGAAGCCAAGGCACAAAACTCGCACCCCACCTGGGGTCAAAAGGCCGGAAATGACTCATCAGAATATGGTGTAAACACTTGTAACAATTGATATTCACATAGAAACTTCAACAATTTATTTTTATTATTTTTAAAAAAGTGTACTGTGTGTGTGTATTTGCTGGGGAGATCCATAAATCCCTTGACTTGAGAGGTTAGGAAGATTTTGATTGAGATGAATAAATGGTACATACACAGTACTCATTCTCTTGTTCAGAACTTCCTGGGGATTCAGGGATGTACATGACAAGGGCTCAGTCATGTGCAGCTCACAGTCTGGAGGGAGACAGACACAAGACAACAGTGCACCACAATGAGTCAAGTGCTAAGCCGCAAGCAAAGAGAGGAAAAAGAGCCCTGGGTGCAGGACCATTAGTTTATTAAGTATTTAGTCAGGTTATTAGTATACAACAGGCAATTAGGTATTAGACGACATGAAGTTTAAAGTCTAAATGTTCTACGTCTACTGTTGGGGAGGCTCTGGAAGATTCACCTAAGTCAGTACTGATGGACAGAAGAAACACATATAGTTCGTGAAGGGGGTGAGAGTCTAAGTAGTGACATCAACACGTGAACATGTTAGTGACAGAGCAGGTGTGAGGGACTCTGGCCAGCCCAAGCATGGCGAGCATGGCTCTGGCAGGTGAGCCCTTCTCCTATCCCCTGTGTCTAGTACATTCCTAAAGCTGACCAAGGTCTACCCCCTTATTTGGCCTCTTCCTTCTCCTGAGACTGACTACCAAAGTCCAGCAATCAAAAGCCCCCTTTGGTTCAGCTAATTAGCATGCCCAATTAAAATTAAACACCTCACCCAAAACAGAATTTCCCCTTTTACCTTTATAAAAAGCCATTTGCCTGTGGCAGGTCTATCCAGAGGCAGTCCTTTGTCTCTGGGGGTTGGGGGTGGGGTAGCCCTGCTCCCTTTCCCTTCTCCCTACTTCCCAGTCCCCTTGACCACTGCGTCCTACTGCGTTCTAACACAGACCTCTTCTCCTCTTTGGAATCACACCTGCAAGGTCATTTGCAGCTGTTTTTCAGCCTGGGACGGGAAACAGCCGCTTTAAATTTTCTTTCTTGCTTAATAAAGGATCTCTCTGTGAAAACAGGTGTTTGGGTGTGGTTTGTGCCTAATCCGGGCTCAGGAGGGACCCCCTACCACTGCCTCCCCGCTGTCCGGCTGTGCAGAAGTCCCCTGCAGGCTGCACCAGGAGAAAAACTACAAGTTCCTGGGTTCCATGTGAATCAGTGAAGAGGAACAGCGAGTGAGTGCTGGCTCCGATCCTAAAGACACAGGCTTCAAGGATTATGGGCTTTATCTGGGTCAAAGGCAAACAACAACAACAAAACAGAAACAAAACAAGAAAACCAAGACAAAGGAAGACAAAAAACAAAAAAACAAAAACAAAACCAAACAAACTCCAGAACAAACAAACACACACAATTGAGTGACGAGATCAGTGTTTTCTATTAGAAAGAGTATCCTAAGACTGGAGCGATGGCCCAGTGGGTACAGCCTTGCAAGACTGATGACCCGAGTTTGAGCCCCAGAACCGACCCTGGGGGAAAAAGCTAGATGCAATTGTTTGCATCTGTAATCTCTGTGTTTCCAACACAACACAAGGGGAAGAGATGTGCTTATTAACCGGATATCTTCAGCTAGCTGTTCTGGAGCGTGTGGCTTCACCAAGGTAGAAAGAATGAACCCCTAGAAGTAACCCTCTGAGCCCCGCATGTGCACGGTGCCACATGCACATCTGTGTGGTTCTGTCTCACCCTGCCTTCTGTGGAAAAAGAAATGGGTTATGGATTGGACAAGGCAGACAGGGAGGTTAGGAGGTGAAATTAAGGGCCAGCAGAAGGAAAGAAACTGCCAAGCTACTCAGGACAAACGACAGGGATCCTGGCACCGGCAGGAGAGATGGAGAGTTGGGAGCACAGAAGTTTGGCCCTCACAGCGAGCACTAGGGAACCAGCAATGTTTTAAACATGCAGACTGTCTCTTCAGCAGAAGAGATGTGCACCTTGTTTTCCACTGGAGATGGCGAATAGCCTAGGTGGTCTATAGGCTCTCTCATGCTCCCACAAAGCGGGACAGGAGATACTAATCCAGGTCACCTCTGTGCTGTCTGTATGGCAACCGGCAACCATGACCATTAGATGATAGCCTGGATGATCTCTGTGCTGTCTGTATGACCGAGATCACACCGGATCCTTCTCATGAAATAACACGTGGAGTTAATCTATAGCACCCATCTGCATGGGAGAGGTCACATGTACTTTAAAAAGATGTAGTCGTGCCTTACGCTTTATTGTGCACCTGAGATCAACTTGTCACCCACCAGGAAACTTTTTTCCAAACTGTACTGTACTTCAGTACACCTAAAATAAACTGCCCGGTGACAGACTCTAGCAACTGAGTTGTGCTGAACTGGACTTCCTCCTTACCTCCCGTGGATCCTTACTCTGCTGGCCTAGTGTTTGCAGAGACCCTCACATGGAGCCCAGTAGACATATCTGAGAAATCGGAGGTCTCTGGATGCTACCTGACACGCGGTCACTCACTTCTCCAGTGATCTTTTTTCTTCCCCTAAAGAAATGCTCCGCACTGTGCAATTGGCAGCAATCGGATCGGGCTAGCAAAATAATCTTGATACTGAGATATGTGTATCGCCTGGAGCCAAGGGGAAAGAATTACTGTGATTTAACTACCAGATGTAGGAACCGTACATTAGATTGCTTGATGTCGATAATGATGCCAGTGACAGCCACTTGCAAAACAATTTCAGAGAGCACTTACTCTGTAGCAGTTGCCTTGCAGGCATTCTGCATGCATTAGACCACTTACTCTTCAAGCCACCCTGTGATGTAGGCTCTAGTCTTATTGGTACAGGAGAGAAAGGATACAGCACAGATTGTTTAAATACCTGCTTAAATCTCTGAGGAAGGAGAGCAACTTGAAAGTCTCATTTCCAGGGCCCCTACATTCAACAATTCTACTTGTCTATGACGACAAACAGAAACAACCCCCACATATAACTCAGTTTGAACATCAATAATGACGTTCCCCGATTTGTTCTGGCATTCTTGAAGAAGCACAACCCAAAGGTTTCTACTTCAGTTGGTCTCTAGAAAAGTCTTAGGAGGGGTACAAGAAGCAAAATGCTGTGCTTTTGCAGATTCCGGCTCCGAAGAATAAGAAAAGGAGAAAAAACAAACAATGGTGTCTTTAAACAAAGAATGTTGTTTTCTTTTAGCCATGAGGGAATTTTAAAACTTGACAAACCCATTCAGTTTTCAAAGCATTCCACATTCCCCACCCACAAGCAAATGCCAGAAGGTGCCAGTTTGAGCCAACTCTGGGTTCAGGAACAATTTTCTAAATCCTGGATCAGATTTCTTCCAAATCCACACAGCACAGATGAATACTCCCATTGTCTCTAACTGGCCTGATGAAATGCGCTTAGCAATTTATCAACTAATTAATTAATTTAAAAAGAACACTTCAGCAAGAGGTGAGATAGTAAGGTACAGATGCAAATCAGAAAATGATAGGGCATTGCTACTTCAAAAAGATTATAATCACTGCCCAGGATCTTCGGAATTTTAGAGTTAGGTTTGGTTCAGTGTCAAATTCAATAAGGATTTTCTGGGGGAGGGGAAAGCCTCTGATTACATAAAGAAAGCAATTGCCTCAATCTGAAGGAGAGTTTTCTTTTTGGAGATGAGAAAGGAAATGCTGATTACAGTTACTATATTCAGTGAACTCCTGCTCACTGAAGTGCACCCTGCGCCCAGACCCAGGCAAGGCACTAAAACACAAAATGTGGAAAGTACAGGTCTCGTTGTCTAGCACATCTGGGGGGAGAAGGACAAGCAAAGGAACGGTGTAATGAAGTGACAAAAGGGTATGGACTGGGAACCTGGGGAAGGAGGCTGGAGGGCTGAACCCACAGTGTTCCTGAGATTTTCAGACTTAGTCTATAAGAGATGGAGAGCTGGTAACAAGAACAGGTAATCAGATGATATTAGAAAGATTGGGCTATTATCAATGAGAATGGGCTAGACCATAGAGAGGCATCAAAGGCAGACTGAGTTCCACTCTTCATAAAAAATCATTCCAGAATGTTCTAATGTCTAATGTTTTCTGTTCTTCAATCCATTTCCCCTTGCCCTAAGGCATAATTGAGAAATTCTTTCCTTTTTTAAAGATTGTGTGTGTGTGTATGTACATGCATATGGGTGCCCACAGAAGCCAGAAGAGGGCACCAGATAGCCTGGCACTGGCTGCTGTGACTGTTCTATGTGGGCGAGAGAGCCAGATTCCAGTCTTTTGCAAAATCAGCAAGAGCTCTTAAGTCTGAGCCCTCTCTGCAGGCCCACTTCTTCCTTTCTATAGTGCTGTCCCATTTTTAGGCTTTTGAGGTTTCCCCAGTGTGGCATGATCAATAAAAACCCAGAGACAGATAGTGGGGTTCAGCTTGAAGGTCAGAAAAGCAAAACAGTCACTGTCTCTTACCTCGACCTCAGTCTGAAATGGTGATCCTGCCTCCAGGAATCCTCAGAATGAGTCTGCCTGAGAGCTGTCTCCTTCTGTCTTATATTCCTCACTAGTGCTTGGATTAAAGATGTGCACCACTACTACCTGGTTTCTATGGCAAACTAGTGTGGCTACTGGGATGAAAGGTGAGTGTTTGGTCTGTAAGGTTGACCAGAGTGGCTGTTTTACTTTCTGATCTTCAGGCAAGTTTTATTTATTAAAAATACAAATGAAATATCACTATACCCTAATATACCCAGTCTAAATTTGAATTTCCCTGTAGTCAGATGTATGCATATGTATTTAGGTATATGTATTAGTTATGTTTCTATTGCTATGATACAACACCATAACCAAGGCTGATTCTTCAGCCACAGCTGACCAGAACCACAGATTTTTTTTTTTTAGATTCAAGATGTCACATGATTGGCCCTTGTTGAGTTTGTGCTGTGCTTCCCTTTGAAACTTCACCAGCCAGGCCTCCTTAGTCTGTATTGCTCTCAGCATTATCTCCTAAGTTCCTACAATAGATCATTAAGTTCAGCACTCAAGGAAAGGCTTTTCCAGCCCAAAGCTCTACAACCATCCCCCAAGCACCAGGTCCACAACCACCCCCCAAGCACCATGGTCAGGTTTGTTACCGCAACATCCAGTGAAACTGGTACCATTTTTTTCTTTGGTTTCTATTGCTATGATAGAACACTATAACCAAAAGCAACTTGGGGAGGAAAGGGTTTATTGGCCTTACATATCCTGGGTCACACTCCCTTAAAGGAAGTCAATGCAGGAACTTAAGGCAGGAACTTAAGCAGAAGCCACCACAGATCACTGCTTACTGGCTCGATCCCCATGGCTTTCTCAGCCTGCTCTCTTTCTCATCGGCCCAAGGGTAGCACAACCCATATGGACCCTCACACGTCAATCATTGACCAAGAAAATGATTCACAGACTTGCCCACAGGCCAACTGATGAAGGGATTGTCTCAGTTGAGGTCCCTTTTCCTAGGAAAACCTAGCTCGTATGAAGTTGACAAAATTCCGTACAAGACAGGTGTTTAAGTTTTAGGATGAGGGACCTAGCTGGAGGAACCAGGTCACTGGAGAGCATTGCTGAAGGTGTATTTTGTCCTTGGCCCCTCCTGTCTGCCAGGAGATACGCTACAGAGGGCACAAGTGCTCACAGATAAGGACTGGAGAAACCAGGAACGTCAATCTCTCAGGGCTGTCTCCTCAAAGGAGCACGTGTATACCCGTTTCCCACCCAGAGTGCTGGGAGTGGATGTTGTTAATCTCCACTTTTGCTATCTGTAGGGCCAGGCCTCATCCAGATCCCTCAAAATGTTTATCCCACTCCCTTCCTCACTACGTCATCTTTGCTTCAGTCAACAGAACCCATCTGTAGGGGAGACATCACATGTAATTCATAGCCTGCTGACTTCCACACTATCTCCATCAGAGACCATGACAGATTCTAAGCCCTTAAGATACAGAAGCCATCTCCATGGTAGAGGACACATGTATGTTGCTAAAGAGTTTTGATGTAGTCATGGTTTAAGCTTTATTGTGCACATGGGATTGGGATAATAGCTACCAGGAAACATTTTTCCAAAATTGCACTATACTTAAATATGTCTAAAACAACCTTGCCTGGTGTCAGACTCACGCTAAACCGAGTTTCCTTTTCACCTCAGTGGTTACTTTCTCTACCAGCAGTAGAGCTAGCAGAGATCCTCAGAATGAAGAGATTTGTTCCTCTGTGCACTCCCGGGCTTGATGTTCTGTCTTCCGTGGGTGTGGAAACAACAGACCAAGTGACTATGGACCCAGACAGGTATTTCTTTCTGAGTTGACTTTTCTCAGGGGTTCTGTCCCAGTGCTGGGATGTTGACTAACAGGATGTAAATCAGTATGGCTACCACGGAGAACAGTATGTAGAGGCTCCTTAAGATGCTATAAACATGGGGGTTGGGGAGATGGATCTGGAACACAAGGACTACAGTTCAGATCCTCAGCACCATATAAAAAGAGCTGGGCAGGCACCCCATAATCCCAGTGCTTAGAAGCTGAAGACAGAAGACCCTTGGGATAAGCTATCTAGAACAACTGAATCTGCAAGCTGCAGGTTTAGCAAAAGACCCAGTGTCAGTAAAAGGTGGACAGTCACTGAGGCAGAGATCCAATGTCAACTTGTCCTCCGCATGAGTGTGCCGTTTGTGTATGCACACACTCAAACACTTATATTTACACATGTGAACACACACACCCACACCCCTAAAAATGGATCTTCCAGATAATCCATCAACCCCATTTCTGGAGATAGAACCAAAGGAAGGGAAATGGTGCCAGAGATAACTGCCTGCCGTATTTATTGCGACACAATCCACAGAGGCTAATAAATCCACATAGATGTTACTCCGGATATCAGTCTTGATGCCATTTGTCTAAGGGTTTCTATCGCTGTGAAGAGATACCACGACCACGGCAACTCTTATAAGGGAAAACATTTAATTGGGGTGGCTCGCTTACAGTTTCAGAGGTTCAGTCCATTATCATCACGGCAGGGAGCATGGTGGCGTGCAGGCAGACATGGTTCTGAAGAACTAGCTGAGAGTCCTCCATCTCGCAGAAACCAGGAAGTGGACTGAGACCCAGAGTGATGCTTAAACAAAAGACCTCGAAACCTGCCCCACAGCGACACACAGGGACAACACATCCACAGTGACACACTTCTTCCAACAAGACCACACCTCCCAATGGTGCCACTTCCTTTGGGGGCCATCTGCTTTTAAATCACCACACCTTCAACAGACGAATACAGAAAATATGATACATACAGACAAATGTGTTATATGGCCATTAAGCAGAATTAAATACTGTTATTTGCAGTGTGATGTATGGAAATGGATCTGGAAAATATCACGTTAAGCGAAATAGCACAGAAAGACAAGAACTGAGTGTTTTTTTCTCACGTGCGGACCTAGAGACTTACCGAAGGTAGAATCAACAGACGCTGGAAAGAGTGGGGAGCAAGGAGAAAAGGCAGCTTTTGACCACAGCATGCTCTGTGCACGTAGGGAAACACTAGTGAGTTCGTGCACAAAATTACTGCGTGCTAATGACAATTTAAAAGCTTACATTATAATAAAAAGTGGTTTTAAAACGAGCCTCGGCAGAGCTCGAGAACATAGACTTGATTTCTCTTCAATGCCCTTCAATTTAACAATGCAGGGGACTCACTACGGGGAGGAATTCGGCTAGATGCTGCCTGCTCAGGAACAACCTTAACAGCTGGGGACAAAATCGAACGGGAGCAGTTATTGGCTGGAAGTCAAGCTCTGGCTTTTTCACATCTAAGATGACAGTTATGACGGTGGCAGACGGAGCCAGTCCTGGGGGAAGTGTTAATTGAGGCCAGTAACACTCTTCATTACTTCAAACCCCACTCAGCAGACTGGGAGAGAGATCGATTTGTGCAATTCCACAACAGTCAGGGTGAAGTGAGGGTGAGCCACTATTTTTCTGTTTAGCTTGCAGGACTTTCACATGGGTTTGCTTCCTAATTTGAGAATCCCGTACTCTGCCGCAGTGCTAGGAGCTGAGGCCAGGGCGTGCTGCGAGCACTCCAGCTCTGGGCTGCATGTCTAGCCCTCTTCGAGACTCTCAATGCTGCGGCGAATCTCTCAGCTCCACTGCTCTACTTGGGAAGAGACGTTTTCTCTTGGAGTGAAAATGTCAATCTCATTTCTTGCTTTTCAAATAAAAGCGCCTGAATGTGCTTTGTTCAGCTTTTGGATTTTAAGTTGGACACCTGTACCAATCACTTAGAAAGAACAAATTCGTTTAGATTCTATTAATATCACTGGAATAGGAATCTTACAAATGTGCGTGCGCACGTGTGTGTGTGTGTGTGTGTGTGTGTGGTCCGTGTGTACATGGCAGGGACAAGCTGCAGGAGTTTCTTCCTTCCACCACGCAGGTCGGTGACTGAACTCAGGTTGTCACAGTTGGCAACAGGGACCTTTACCAACTGAACTATCTCTCTGACCTCCTCAGTAGGGAATTTTTCAAAGGAGAATTTAAGAATTAATTTGTGTGTGAAATATTAATGTATGATAGAAACAAATCGAGATTCAATACTGGAAGTTAAGAGGGTCCTGCAGCCTCATGCAGCCCAGGCTGGTCTTGAATTCACCATGTCTTTGAAGCTGTTGAATTTCCGATGCTCCTGCCCCAACCTCTCCAGTACTGGGATTACCGGCATGCGCTATCCTACTTGGCAGTTTTCTTATTGTTCTTTTAAATGTGACAGCCTCGCATCATTCATAAACTTTGAATATCTTTTTTGAAAGAAAAGATTAAAAACTAAGGTCTAGATTCAACATGATTGGCAGCTCAATGGGGAGCTAATCCCACCCCCCTCACTGCTGTATTTTACCTGAATGAAGAACTAACACAGGCAGAATTTCCAAAGTATTTTATTCAAAATTCCCCATCTAGGAGAAAGGATATATAACAGTGTTTACACATGCTGCAATAACTTATTTCACTGTACAACTTACATTCTCTGTAACAACACAGTAAACCCGTGAAAGAAAACAATTAGCACTTAAAGAAGACTCCTGTGTGCAGCAATGAGTGCGGGACACTAAAAGGTGGGATCTATACATTTCACCACAACTGAGCGGCTTGGAGTTTGGAGTTCATAAGCCAGCCTGGTCAGTGCGTGTTTAAAAATTGAGATGTCTACACTTTTCTGATTTGTAATATCAAAACCACTCTGACCTTTCAGAATAGAACTTTTTTTTCTTGATGAATTTGGTGGGTGAAGAAAGAACTTTATTTTCATCCCTTTTGTAAAAAATAAATATATTCTCCCTTTTATGTTAATCCACAGTTTTAAATAAGATACTACTTGTGTTTATTCATACCTATGCTAACACTGCTCGGGCACAGGGCTCTGCTAATCAGCATTTCACAACCAGCAAGACGCTCAAACATTACAGGAACAAAAAGAGACCACAGAGTTTGCCATAATAGCACCTAGAAAAATAGCACTGGGGGCAAATTTCTCCTGCTGTTCTTGTGATGCAGGCAACATGGCAAACACCACAGAATACAGACAGAAAACGGAAGGAACGAGGAGAGAAGCTTTCCTGACCTTGAGAGAAGATCTTATAGCAAACATATTCTGACGGATTTTACAGGGACTTCTAAGCCAGGCACATGGCAGACTGTGCACAGCGTAGTCAGATGGGGACGACTGAGCAGTGAAATCTGACCCTCCGCCAAGAAATTATATTTCCAAGACTGGGAAAGGCACAGGAGGTGCACATTTTAATTTGGCTCAAAAAATAATGAAAATTAGCTTTAAACTGTTGGCAACAATTACAAAAACAAAAATGTCACTTCCTTTGACAAAATTACAACAATAAACCAACAAAAGCACACCACGGTTCACGATAGCTGGTGAGCACACACGACTGCATGGTGTTTCTCACAGACTGCATCTGAAGGACGAAGTCTATAAAGGAAGGTCTAACACTTGATGTCACCCAAAGCTCTGCTTTATCAACGCCTTCTTCCAAAACTAACCCGTAGTCAAGCTAAGTTCCTTTCTGTGAAACTGAAAACTTCCAAGGTTCTAATTTTCAGTTGTTGCAGAAGCATGTAATCCTACACACGCGGGGACACTGAGGGACAGAAAGTCAACTTACACTGTGTCTGTAAAAGTTAACTAGGGTTTCACTGTGATACACGTAAACCATGAGTCATAAGATTCAAAAACAACAGCAGTTATATCAAGTTTATATCCTACCATTCATATCTTTAAAAGACAGCAATAGTATTTAGGATAACCGTAAACATAAGTCCCTAAGAGAGTACATCTATTCTAGGAAAAGAGACATTCACTGTAACGCTGCACCGAACGCCCCTGTGCAGACCTCTAGTGACAAGTGTAGTGTGACTACCTCCAGAGCACAGCTGGAGGAAGGGCGTGTTCACACCTCGGAGCTACTGCAACGGCATGCCTGGCCGTGATGAGACAGACACGGCAAACCACAAGTTTAAAAAGTCATTAGAACATCACGTTCTTGTACACTAGTGTAGAAAGGTCTCCCAAAGATGAAAGAGTGTAGGCCTGGCTTAATTTTCTCAGCTAGAGCCATTATTATGTTAAGATCGCCCTCTGCTGTTAAATCAAGATCTATCTTCAAGTTCCGAAGAGACTTAAAGGGCTTTTTCCCCTTCTGCCTATAAATAAAACAAAACAAACAAACAAAGAAACCAAACATTATAATACAGACATTGCTCAAAGGGAGTGAAACAGAGACTCACAATGCATAGAGGTTTTCTGCAGAGGAGCTGACTCACGTGTCGTCCTCTATGTACTTGATTAGCGTCAAGGCTTTTCTGTGGAGAACAAGCAGGAACTGTGCGAGGAAGGTGCTCCTGAGAGACAGCCCAGGCTTCAGGTGGAAGACCTGCAGGGACACCAGACAATACAGTTCCGATACATTTGTATGTGGCAGCTTCCACGACGACGCTGACAGCATCTGACACCCGTCACCCAGTACAACCACTTCTTCAGATTCCCAAAGGGCAGCACCGTGGCAATGGCGATGGTCTGGAAACACTGACACTTGACAAGATTTCCGATTTTACTGCTCAAAATGCACTGTAGATTTTGCATTCTACACCAAAATATATCCTTATTTTATTATGAGAAATCCTTCTGTGAATTGTTTCGGGTTGTGTGAAGTGAGGATGAAGGGAATTTCATTTCAGCTTCAGGAACGTGAAATTGCTCGACTACGGATGATCCTCTAACTCGGCACTGTCACCCGTCACACAGACCCGGATCCAGACCTAGCCCTGGTTAACATGAGGATCTCATTATCTAAGCCGGGTCTGGGATACAGGGCCTTGGCCTGGCTCCCAGAATGGTACTGTAACAAAGCTCTAGTTACAGTTAGAAACAAGTCCCATGCAATCATCCTCCTTTCCAAATGTGTAACTCAGAAGAACATTTTAGAACTGAGACAAAAGAGATGCCACGATTTAAACACACATCTACTAAGCTTTGATAACATTTTCAATTCAATTAAGGCAAATAAAAGCACACCCCTCTTCAATGAAAAACCCCTTTAAGGTATAGATAGGGCAGTAGTTAAAACAATTACTGGGATGGGGAATGCTGTTTTTTTAACTGTTAATATACAGGCTATTTCCCATTAATAATTCAAAGGCAACTTCACTTACAGACTTCAGAAAGGGCTATAAACACTTTAGTTCTTTGTATGTATTTTGTAGACATGGTGGGACATAATTTAAAAGAAAACTTGCAATATCACTTCCTCTGGCCATGGCTGGTGTCATGTTTACCTGGTCCAGGAAGGCTTTCACTAGAGTATCTCTGTGTAAGACATCTTGGAAAATATTCCTAAGAAGAAAACAGTCCAAACATTAATGGTTATACAGAGTCAATTTCCATAACCTCTCACTCAAGTCAAAAAATTAATGTTTCATAAACAGATATGTAAGAATACAGATGTGAATATTTGGAATGTATACTTAGCTTGCATGAGCCCCCTGGGTTTAATATTCAGTACACACAAAATGAACACACACACACACACACACAGATACATTTAAACTCAAGGGAACATTTGTCCATTACTGGTGGTTTTTTCTAGCCAGCATAAGCTGAGTATACCCCAGGAAGTGCACATGCCTATCTGTCAATGAGTTTTAGAACCCATCCCTTACAAACTGGGCTTATGTCAAGAGACTCACTACCTGTAAACATGAGCCAGCATCCCAGTAAGTTACTACCTCAGCAATGGCTGGCATGTAAACTGCAGACAAAATGGCCAGTTGAAGTGAGCTGTGTCAGCCTGATCAGAGCAGATGCTAACAGAGAAGACTGTTTTTTCTCAGACCCCATTTCCTTTCATTGTTTCTCTTCCATTTTCCCTAGGCTACTGTATTCATGTCGAGTGAAAGTGTAACGTTTATTATGACAGGATGGATGAAAAGCAAGATCGAGATAGTAGAGATCATAATATGCCTGGATAGGAAGCGAGAGCAGGAGGGGAATACGCAGAAGTAAGTGGGAAGCACTGCAGGTTTCTTAGTCTTACGAGACGAGTGAACCAAGCTAGAGAGAGAAACCAAGAAGGGGGAGCCAGGATTTCATAGCAGCACTGGGCACCAACAGCACCGTCACTGGGCTTCATGGACAGGTTAGGGCTCTGGGCCCCCATTTTCCAATTTCTATTTTACTGAATAAAAATCTGGATCACTAAAGAGCTGGAAAAGCAAAGACTATCTCCAGGGCAAAATATAACTTCCTGGTTGGAAATATTTTGACAATTTTATATTCGAAACATTTACTTAGAACTGGAAATAAAATTCTAAAATCATGACATTATTTTATCATGTTAGAATAGCTGACCAATTGCTTTTGTCAAATCTGCCAAACAAACATTCAAAAACAAAAACACGAACAGGCTGCAGATCTATTTATGTCCACATTTTTCTGAGAAGAGATTCTAAACAATCAAATAAAAAACAAAACAAAACAAGACAAAACAAAAAACAGGACCTTGGGCCCATTAGTTATGAGAAAGACGCTGGCACGCGGACTCAGTGAGAAGAGTTGCACGTTTTCCAAGACTGCCAGTATGTGAACTAGTGAAAGGGAATTCAAGCCGGGCGGTGGTGGCGCACGCCTTTAATCCCAGCACTCAGGAGGCAGAGGCAGGCGGATCTCTGTGAGTTCGAGACCAGCCTGGTCTACAAGAGCTAGTTCCAGGACAGGCTCCAAAACCACAGAGAAACCCTGTCTCCCTTTTCTGAAGCAATTCCTGTAACCTTTCAAAGCAATCCAAAGAGCACAGGAGAGCTAAAAGGGTTCATCTACGTGTTAAGAGCTCTGGGCATGATGCTCTCATCTGTGCAGTTTACTGTGGCTACTGGTGCGCCCCATGTTTCTCTTTTGGCTGTTTTCTTCTTCAGAGACATAAGATATACCAAACAGTAAATCTGCTCCAAATTTGCTGTTGCCTAAAACCCTTCAACCCACATAATCACAGTAAACATATTTTGAGTATATTCTAAGGACTATCCCGATTTTAAGCACTTCATTGATTCAAGAGAACAGAAATACCATATTGCAATTCTTTTTCAGGATTTAGAACATCATTTAAATACTTTTTTGAAGTTTTGAAATTCAAGATGATAATTTTTATTGTAATCAATAATTATTTCCTTTACTTGGCTGACTACATTTTCTGGTAAGAAATAAGAAATAAGTAGCAAAATGTACAAAGCAAAGGAAACAGGTGCTTTTTTCCCCCATATATATCAGCTGTTTTTTTTTCTAGGTTTTATATTCATATCTAAGAAAAAAGGCTTAGAACTACCGCAGCTTAGGATACAAGAATGTTCAAGGATCATTATATACTAAATTACCAGCAGGGCTGCCATTTTCTGACTGATCCTTCTTACCCCGGCAATTCACTAAGTAACTAGGAGTTCAGTACATATTTACCAAGTGTAGCAAGCAGCATAGAGTCACACCTGATGGAGATGTATAATCAACTCCTGAGATGGCTAAGGCCTGACCTATGCTATGATCACGCAATGATTATCAGCTGCCTGCATATGCGTGAACCTATGGGCAGTGCCCACCTGGCAGTTCGGGGTTGGCAGCCCATGCCTGCTTAAGGGCTGGGAGAGGTTTGCCAGGGGAGAGGGGAGAGAGGTCAGAGAGAGAAGAGAGGGAGAGAGAAAGAGAAGGAGAAGGAGATAGATTGCTGTGAATAAAGTCCTGAAAACTGCTGCAAGAAGAGCTCCGGGTGTTGTGTTTTTCCTTGCTGGTAGAGGGTGGACGTGACAACCAAGTGTTTAATTTTTGAGGAAATCTTAATCTGTATTACAGGAAATAATATTTTAAGAAATGAAGATTTAAGCCAGGTGTGGTGGTACACACCTTTAATCTTAGAACTTGGGAGGCAGAGGCAGGTGAATCTCTGTGAGATTGGGGCTAGCCTGGTCTATCTAGTGAGTTCCAGGCCAGTTCCAGTAAGTTCTCAGTGGGCCATATAGATCTCCCCAGTGAGACTGTCTAAAAATAATAATAAATATTTAAAAATAAAGAAAATGTGGCTGATTAAATGCTTCTTCAGGCATCATTATGCTTGTCACGTCTTTCCTTTTAAGTACAACTTGCACTGTTTTTACCCGTAAATGACAAAAAGTTTATGTTGTTTGACAATGACGCCCAAGACCAAGTGTCACTTACAAATCAGGGGTGAAGCTCTCATCCGTGTAGATGATGGTGTCCTGAGCCATGTCCTCTTCTGAAGTTGCCCTCCAGAAGGCCGTCAGCTCCGATCTCATGTACCTGCGTTGATTGTAGATGTGCTCGTGACACGGTGGCATCTGCTTGACGGTATTGACATCCACGTCAATGTGCGTGGTGGGGTACGGGGCATACATCACTTGCCGGAAGGGCAGTACAAAGCTTCCCGTTGCATCCTGTCAAAACGAAGAGAAAGCTTACTGGCCACATGCCAAGTGAGAAGCCATTTTAAAAATAAGGTAATAATGATAATGGAGATGCATCCCCCTGCACATCTGGTATAAGGCCCTCTCAGAAACAACATTCAAGAGGTTACTATATAAAACTCCAGTCACTACAGTTTGTGCTTATAGTGAAGTGAAAGGAGTGTACAGTGCACCATTTAAGAAGTGGGTCAGAACATGCCAAGTGTAATCCAACAGCAGAGCGTGGCACAGAATACACACAGAAGAAAACGGCTACAAAGACCAGTGCCAATCGTTAACGGTGATTACTTGCTGGTCTTTTTATCCTTCCTGTATCTAAATGACTATGTACATAAATAGGAAAATACTTGCCCCTTTCTAGCTGGCCGGGCAGCCAGTTACCATGTAACTTAACCGCTGTGTATGTGATAACATGCTAAGAGGTGTGAACTAACAGAAGATAGAGACTGCCTAAGCCTTTCACTCTGAAAAGGCTAGGATAATGACTGTCTCCCAAGGTATCTCTGGAAAGCTCTAGAGCTTAGCTTTGCTTGGTGAGCTCTCAGTGTTTCACTCAGTCAGGCTTTGCATTCCCCTGGGCACGTGGCACAGAGGCTCTGTCAGAAGTTACAGTACATAACTGAACAGGGGAACTTCATTGTGCCGTTACAGAAAATTGGTAAAATTGGGATTTGTAAAGTTTTCTTCAGTTCTGAGCTCATGGCAGGTGCATGATTTGAAACCCAAAAGCTGATTTTCATTTTGGGGGTGAAAATGGAGATTGAAGTCAGGACCTTCAATTTTCTAAGTCAGGAGTTCTCAACCTTTGGGGGTTGGGATCCTTTCACAGGGTTCGCGTATCAGATATCTTGATATCAGATATTTACATTACAATTCATAATAGTAGCAAAATTATAGTTAGGAAATAGAAATGAAAATAATTTTATGATTGGGGGGTCACCATATTTGAGTCAACAAATCCCCTTTATTTGTTACATTTAATTTTTAAATAAATATAATCCTAACACTCAGGAAGTTGAGGCAGGTGGATTACTGTGAGTTTAAGGCTAGTCTAATTTTAGACCAACTTGACACAAGCTAGAGTTATTAGAGGGGTTGGGTCAACAGAGAAAATGCCTCTGTAATACTGGGCGATAGGCAAGCCTGCTGGCATTTTTTTAAAAAAGAGATCCTGAGGGAGAGGCCAGTCCACTGTAGGTGGGGCCACCCTTGGGCTGGGAGCCCCGACTTCTATAAAGAAACAGGCTCAGTGAGCTATGGAGAGCAGGCCATTAAGAAGCATTCTTCCATGGCCTCTGCATCAGCAGCTGCCTCCGGGTTCCTGCCCGGCAGGAGCTCCTGTCCTGACTTCCTTTGGTGATGAACTGCAATGCGGAAGAATAAGCTAAGTAAGTCCGTTTCTCAAAGTGGCTTTGGTCATGGTGTTTCCTCACAGTAGTAGTAACCCTAACTAGGACAGAAGTTGGTACCAGGAAGTCACAATTACAGTGCCAATTAAGTGGTATCAGCCTGAACGGCTGGGACAGGGTTCCCCAGAAGGTGGGAGATGCTTTGAATTAGTGTCCGATATATGGTAGTTTCTCCCGCTAGTGAGGATCCACAGGTCCAGGAAACAAGGGATAGAAAAGAGAATATTTCCATCCACTATCACCCCTAATGAACCACTAGGAATTCTTTGCTTCCTGTTTCTGTGACCTTAAGTTCTGTTGGCCTGGCAGTTTTGGTTACTGAGGGAGTGCTCCTGCCAGGAGACACAATGAACACGCCACTCAACTGGAAGCCAGATTCTCCGGACCACTCTGGGCTTCTAATGCCCTTAAGTCATCAGGCTGAAAAGGAATAACAGTGCTAGGAGGGTGGGCTGCTCCAGATTACCACAGAGAAATTGGATTGCTTCTCCACAATGGAGGTAAGGAGGATTATGTCTGGAGTGCAGGAGATCCTTCAGCGTGGCTCTTGGTGCTACCATGTCCTGTGATGGAAGCTAATGGGAAACTACCACAGCCTAATCCAGGCAGGATGTTTCCTTTCCTCCATGTCTTTATAATGTCATATAACACCAATTAAGAGAATATCAATGGTTATCAAGTTTGAGACACTACAAGAATGTCCCTCATGGAACATTGCCATCTCTTCTAAATTTATGTTTACCGCTGTATGAGGGATAATAATAATAATGCATTTCTGATTGTATGTGGGATGGTTATATCATGTTTAGGTTGTTATGACCTGGTTATTGTTTTTATATGGAAATTAATCATGAGGAGATATGGTTGTGTGTCAAGTTGACAAGGGGTGAACTTGTGATGGATACTTTTGGTTGTTAATTTGATTACATCTGGAACTAAAATCCAAAAATGGAGGCACACCTGTGGGGTATTTTTGCTTAACTTAAAGTAACTTCTAATCCGAATCTTTGAGGTAAGAAGATATGCCTTAATTCAGATCATTTGAACTAGGAAAAAACATGCCATTTAAGGCCATTTAAAAATTTAATTCCTCCCCCAAATTAATACATTTTAAAATACATTTAATCCAGATCTTTAATCCAGCTCTAATCTGAGCCACACCTTCTGCTGGAAGCCTATAAAGGACTTGGAAGATGGAAGCTTTTGCTCTCTGCCTGCTAGCAAGTTCATTCCTTCACCGGCCTTAGAGCCTGCTTCTATGGGATTCCAGTGTGTACTGAAGACCAGCTGAAACATCCAGCCTCATGGACTGAGAAACTTCTAGATTCTTGGCTTTCTATTCACAGCCCTCTATTGTGGACTAGCTGGACTGCACCCATAAGTCATTCTAATAAATTCCATATAGATAGATAGATAGATAGATAGATAGATAGATAGACAGACAGACAGAGAGATAGAAAGATAGATATAGAGAGACATTGAGATTAATCCTATAAGTTTTGCTACCCTAGAGATCCTTGACTAATACCCATCCACCCATCCATCCATCCACCCAATCAACACAGAGCAATTGTATTTGCAGGGCACAGTGTGACATTTCAACACAGGTATACAAAGTGTATGATTTACTCACGATGTCATACCTATCACCCCTGAAAGTTATCATTTCCTTTTGCAAGGAACATTAAAAATACCCCATATGAGATATTTTAAAAAATAAAACTGGAGTTGAGGCAACGGTTCAGTGGACAAACTACTAATTGCTGTACAAACAGGAGGCCCCAACCTATGTGAGGATCCTTAGTATATCTATAACAGCCGCTGCAACAGCCTGTGCCTATAACCCAATGTGGGGGTGTATGTGTGGGCAGGCAGATGTCAGGACCTCACGACCCAGCTAGTCTAGTCAGTCATCCCAGGTTCTGTGAGAAACTCTGCCTAAAAAACACAGTGGAGAGTGATAGAGTCGGACACCCTATATCAACCACTATCCTGCACGTTTCTCCCCCTCTTTCCACCTCTCTCTCCTAAATAGAAAAATACAGTTGACTGTCATAATTTTTCCATTTTGCTATGCTTACATCCTCAAGAACAACTATGAAAGAACCCTGCAGTGATCATGAAAAGCTATTTCTTTCTGGTTTTGTGTGTGTGTGTGTGTGTGTGTGTATGTATATAGGCGTGTTTATACACACACACATCTATGGATATAAGCGTGGTACACATTCATGTGTATATGAGTGTTCATGTGTTGAGTATATGTGTGAATGCATGCGCACATGTATGCTTATATGCCTGAATGTGGAAAACTGAGGTTGATGTCTGGAATTTTCTATGGTTACTCTTGCACCTTATTTTTTTTTTTTTAGGTAGGGTCTTTCAACCAAATCCAGAGCTTCCTGGAAAAACAGTTATTTCTACTTCATTACTGAGAAAAGTGCTAATTTATATTTATCTGTTTTCCTTCTTGAAAATGAACCAAATTTAATACAAAAAATAAAAATAGGGCTGAAGAGATGGCTCAGCGGTTAAAAGTATTGCCTGCTCTTCCAAAGGTCCTGAGTTTAATTCCCAGCAACCACATGGTGGCTTACAACCATCTGTGGTGAGGTTTGCTGCCCTCTTCTGGCCTGCAGATATACACACAGACAGAATATTGTATATATAATAAATAAATATTTTTAAAAAAATGTAAGTACTAGAAACAGACATTTTGCATAAGCTTTAAAAGACATTTTAATTTTTAAAAATGAGCAAGTATGTACATATGGTACATATCCAAATCTCCTCAGTAAGAAAAGAAACATTACCATTTCAGAGGCTCAGTCTGATTCAAGCATATATTTAAAAAGAAAATACTGAGGCCAGACACATAGCTAGAGGGAACCAAGTGAAACAGAAACACTATCCCACGGGGCTTCATGGACGACACTAACTACAGAGTCAAGGACATACACTCCGTGCTCAGAACTACTAAAGAAACCCGTTCTCAGACAACAAAAACTATGCTACATTAAATGCTAACAACATGCCTTACAAAGATTCTCAGTACTTATTCCTAAAGTTCACTTTTACTTATAGCTTCACAGGTGATAAGGCACGGCAAGCACACCTTTAGCAGGCCTTGGACAAAGAGTCCCGATTCGTACTTAAAGGATGCGTCTGCTTCACATAGCCTGGAGCATTTCCTCTCGGCTGGAGTCAGAAAAAGGCACAACGTTCTCACTATCTAGAGAAGAAAAGATTTGGCGTTGAAATGTGAAGTTAAAAGACCACTGTTTGTTTATGGGAGAAACTTTAAATAGAAATTTTTGTTGCTGCCACTAAAACAGTTCCCAAGTAAGGAGCATCCCTTGCTTACCTGAACAGGCATGGTCAGAACACGTACTGCTTACAGAGGGATTCTGTGGCCAGTTAAGTTTAGGAAGTAGTTGGTAAATCAACTGCATCTCAAAACTGGTTACATTTGAATAACTATGGTTGTTCTCTAAGTGAGCAATATTCATTTATAAATTTAACTATATCAAATTGATTTGACCATGGAACCTTTATCTCAGTGAGAAATAACAACCTAATACATTAACTGACTTCACCTCCACCCATCAACAACCACTTTTCAAGTGAGCACTGGGAAACTCATTTCATGCGTTTAAATGAGGGCAGCACCCTGTGATGCGAACGGACAAACTCGGTTACAATGAACAAGAGGGACTTCCACACCTTCCACAGAAAGAACTACTAAATTTCACTTGAAACAACTGCAAGTGGTGGGGGTTTAGAAGTCGGGCACAGCAAGAAGAGCTGGCTTAGGGCTGTATTAGGGGACAGAAGAAAGCCAGGTAAGCGCGACTATGTGGGACTTGGACCACATCCAGAGACAGTTTGGGTTTTCAACTAGAGTAGTGCAACTTGTCTCTCAAAATGAAAAGATGGAACACAAGCTATTCACCTAAAAGAAGATGAAAAATGAAAAAAAAATTGATAAGTGAAGCCCAAACCATAGAGCCTTTCCCTTCATAACGCCAATCAAGATGTCTGCCCCGTGGAACTTAAGGCTTCCAGCATCTCAAGTGGAAAGCTACTTTTGGGGTCACACGTAACAGCCCCAAATGCCTTGATAAAATATAATGAGAGATTTATTATTCTCTCATAAACGGTTGAATGAGAAACATAAATGTGGCAAATTAAACTTCATATAAGTACACAGGATGGTTCAAAAAAAAAAAAAACCCGATAACTCTATAAAGCAAATGCCATCCCTAACATGTAAAATTTTTGAAAACGAAATGAAGTTTGTTACAATTAATATAAATATATATTTATGTACCTTTAGTGACTATAAAGATAGCTGCATACTTTTAGCACTAACCTTGAGGAAATATCTGATCACTTATCTTAGAATTCTCCCTACATGTGTGTCTTTTTTTAGGGAGCTACCCTGAAAACGTAGACACACCTACATCCAAGCTGTTCAATTCTGTTCAATGCTATCTTTCCTATAACTTTCCTGTCAACAGGAAAATTGTTTCTGTGTTCCCCATTATGCCCACAGTAATAACCTCATATATTTTGCACATCACCTCCAGAAGCTGAATGAATTATTTAACTTCCTCTTTTATATTATCTATCTTTGGATTCTCTCAAATATTTGTCCTAAAATTTATGTGCTCACTCTCTACTTCCTGATTCTATTTACCAATACAGTTTCCTAGTTGCTCACATACCCTGTAACAAATGGTTTAGTAGGTAAAGTCATACAGGAATACAAAACTAGATATTGAAAAGTATCTCATTTAAAGGCCAGGCAAGGTAGTGCAGACTCTAATCTCAGTATTTGGGAAGAAGAGGCGAGTGAACTGTGAGGAGTTTGAGACTAGCCTGGCTTACAGCCCAGACTATACAGTGAGACTCTATTGCAAAAAACAACAAAGCATAAACAAAAAAACTCATTTAAAGGTTTTTTTCTCAAAACAATTTATGATACAACTAAGAGTGATGAATTATCAAAATTAAAGTGGTAACTGAATTCTTACACATTTTACCATAGTCATTTTTGTTAGAGGTATCAGAGTAATTTGGTAAAATTACATTGCCTCCTTATACTATAAGGCTATTTCAATTGCAAGCTAGTATTTGAACGATAATTCATGAGGTGCTAGTAGTGTTAAGTCCGATCTTATCTGCACTACAAAAGGAGTTACCTTATTTACTTTCTCAGCACTGCTGCCTACGACGACGGAACAGCCGCAGGTCTGCAGATGTGAGCTGATGGCACTGCGGGTAAATGAAAACATCACAGGATGACAACTCCACAAGGAGAAAACCAGTGAGCTTCCAACAGCACACAACAGCCTTACCTACAAACACCAAAGCTATCACTAAAATGTCATCTTTTATTTGTGCAAAACTGCATTTTCTAGGGGCCTTTCACAGACTTCTTATTACCTGAATCTTAAGACAACCCAGGGCTGGAGAGCACTTGCTGCTTTTGTAGAGAAGATCCAGCACCCAAATGGTGACTCACAACTATCTACTTCCAAGGAACCCAAAGCCCTCTTCTGGCCTTCGCAGGTACCAGGCACAGGTATACATGTGCTCATACAGGTACTCATGCACATAAAATTAAATAAATTTTACAGAATTTTTTTTTTTTTTTTGGTTTTTCGAGAAAGGGTTTCTCTGTGGTTTTGGAGTCTGTCCTGGAACTAGCTCTTGTAGACCAGGCTGGTCTCGAACTCACAGAGATCCGCCTGCCTCTGCCTCCCAAGTGCTGGGATTAAAGGCGTGCACCACCATTGCCCGGCTAACACCATCATTTTATAGTAATTTCTTTAAAAACATATTTGAAAACAACATATGAATGGCTCACACCAGCATATAGTGCTTCCAGTTCAAGCCGGTAAGACCTTTTCTCCTAAAGATGCTCACACCAGGCATTGTGAGCTTAAAGGAAGAGAATGTAGACCTAGAGGTAAATACTTATTTAAAAAAAATACTTGGGGCTGGGGAGATGGCTCAGAGGTTAAGAGCATTGCCTGCTCTTCCAAAGGTCCTGAGTTCAATTCCCAACAACCACATGGTGGCTCATCTGTAATGAGGTCTGGTGCCCTCTTCTGGCCTGCAGGCATACACACAGACAGAATATTGTATACATAATAAAAAAATAAAAAAATACTTATTCGCTTCTCATTTTTACAAACAAATGCTGGTGACAATCTGCAACTTGTGCAGTAAGATCAGCACAGGAGATGGGGCCCAAGTGCCGAACACTCACTACTGCAGATGACACACAGGTGCTCAGGAAGTACAGGCTGTTCCGCCTTTCACCCGTCGCAGAGCAAATACAAATGGAAAGCAGTAGCTATGGTTACGGAGGGACTGATGTGCCTGGCACTGTGCTAAGTGCTTTCTGTGATTCACCTCATTCAGTGCTCACAAGGGACCTATACAACATCTGTTATTGGCAGGCGGTGGAGATGCGTGCCTTTGGTCCCAGCACTCAAGAGGCAGAGGCTGGTGGATCTCAGTGAGTTTGAGGTCAGCCTGGTCTACAGAGCGAGTTCAGGACAGCGAGGACTGTTATATAGAGAAAACTTATCCAGGAAAACAAAACAAAAAATTAGACAAAAAAATAGCTGGTATCACTGTTCACATTTTATAGATAAGAAAGCTGAGGTACACCTTTGGGTGGCTTCACCATGCTGACCCAGTTGTACCCCCCACAGTTGTAACTAGTCTGGTTTGAGAGTTCATGCTCTTTAAGTATTAAATTCCACAGTTAGATAAAAAATACCAGTCCAAAATATGAATGATTTCTATTTCTAACCTACAAAATTCACAAAAACTTATGATGCAACTCAATTTGATAGCTTTCTATGGCTTTTTTTTTTTTTTAATGAGAAATACAAGAAGAAACCAGACCCAAACAACAGGCCAGCACTTCTCTGAGTAGTATGGGAACTCAGCCTTGTTAGACTGCGGAAGAGGTCACATCAGAGATGTCACTGTATGAGTGAACACAGTACACATATGAGCAACAGTTCAAATGTGCAATGCTCTCTCTAAATAATTGGAGTAATAGTATTCTATTCATTTTTTCCATTAAATCTCATCATGGGTGAGAATTAAGATTTTTATCTCCTTTACCAAGCATTCAGAAAAAGAAGTAAAATTCTTACTTGAGCAGAAAGCCTTCATGACAGCTGTCACCAATGTCGTCATCGTTGAGCACTGTATCAGCTATCTAAAAGGCACAGACACACAGTCAGTCTGTTTACAGCAGGGTGAGAGAGCTCGTAGGAGTGAGCGTGCTGACGTCTAGAGTAGACACGACACAGCACTCTCATTATGAGCATCAAGAACACCTATAAAACCGTGCTGTGCACGTACTTTTCAGAAGAACAAAGGGGAAAGTTGGCCAGGCAGGTTAAACAACAATTTTTAC
Organism: Alexandromys fortis; assembly: GCF_014885135.2. Lineage (NCBI taxonomy): Eukaryota > Metazoa > Chordata > Mammalia > Rodentia > Cricetidae > Alexandromys > Alexandromys fortis. The sequence goes on from NW_026067931.1 coordinate 6,785,016, forward strand.
AGTGGGCCCCTCTATCAGAATCAGGGGCCCAAGCTCAAGGACAAGTCAGCATTATGAACAGTGTCTAAAGACAGCTACACATGGAAAATGTGTGAATGAAGTATCTTCAACAAGTGATTAAAGAAACTGCTGAATGAGGAGCTGGAGAGATGGCTCAATGCTTAAGAGCACAAGCTGTTCTTCCAGAGGACCTGAGTTCAATTCCCAGCACACACATGGGAGCTCCCAGCCGTTTGTAAGTCCAGTGTCTTAGGGATCTGACACCCTCTTCTGGCCCCCAGGGCACTGTATGCAAATAGCACACAGGCACACATGTAGGGAAAACACCCAAGCACATGAAAAATAAAAAAGAAAATAGAGTAAGAGGCCCCCCTCACAGCTTCATTGGCACACTTCTCTGTCCAAAAGCAATGTATGTAATACCAGTTCCTTCTAGAAAAGCCTGGCACTTCCCCCTCTTCTAGGAAATACAAAATTAAACTTAAGTTTAATTTATCAGAACATGATTGAGTAAAAAAGCCTGTTTGGTCAGAAAAACCAGCATTTTCTGTATGCTTTCTGGTCTGAAGTTGATAGATACTTCATGTGAACAGTAGTACAACAAAATTTACATTATTAAAACAAGAACATTACACACACAGAGACGCACACACACACACACACACACACAATCACTCAAGGGAATCCATAAAGGGTACAGATAGAAGCCGATGGCAGTTACATCTATTTCTTCAGGAACACTGTGTGACTTCATAGATGCAAGCAGCTCCATCACAGGAATGACTTCCCCAGTAAGCATGGGAATGATACTCTGACCCTGTATCAAACATAACAAAGTGAAGGAAATCACTGTGTGGGTGAGCCAAGTAGTGAAACTGTTTCAATGGACGCAGAGAGTAAAATACCCTCCAGGGAACTGCTCAGCACAGCCCCAGACAGGTCTACCACTCCAGAAACAACCGTCAAGTATTTTCATGCTCTTTAAACTTGTTTTCATTCTTTCGGGAATAATTTCCTTTGGTGAGAATGAGCTATTTTTTTTACTATCACAGGCAAGGATTAAACGACAGTGCCACAATTAGGAATGGTCTCCTTTGGAATTTAACTAAGACATAGAAGCTCTTTACATTTTCCTTTTAAAAAGTGAGAATTCAAGCATGAAAAGATGTTGAATCATTAGAAAGGAACCAGAAAGGCTCCTCTCAATATCCAACCTTCTCGTTAAATGACATGATCTCCTCAAATGTATACTAAGTTGCCACACAGAGTAAGAATCAGTAAGATACAGATCTCCGTGGAGAGCTTGCCAGATAGTGCTACCATTTATTGCATCTCGGAAACACTGCTTTAAAATTTCTATTTCCTGGCATCCAGTTGGCGGCGTAACTGTCGTGTGTGACACAGGAGTGACACCACTTAGTTATGACCGTCTCTCCCATCAGCCTTTGGTCACCTAAATGAGATGCTGAAGCTGTCAAGTGTCTGTCCATCTCAGCTAAACATATTTTAAAATTATTAATCACTTATATTTACTTCAGTAAGTTTTCTTCATTCACACAGGTTTCATGAAATGATTATTTAAACCCCTCACATATATTTTAAAGTTAGAACCTGAAATTGAGGGCTGAGGATGATAAACCACTGAGTTAAAGATAAACAGCTGCCTGGCATGGATGAGGCGCTAGGTTTAATCCTCAACATACAAACAAAAATGCATTTTCAAATTCCCTTATCACGGAAGATACTTAATTCCTTTGGGAAATTATCCTAATCTATAAATGTCTATGTAGATATAGACAGTTTTATTATTTCAAAAAAATTCATCTTACAGTGACCTCCAGAATAAACTACTCATGGTTTCTGTTTTTTAGAATAATTGTTGAAACATCTGCTTATAAACACAATTAAGACAATGTACTGAACAATGTATGCTAAACTTCCTTCCCTGTTCAGTGACTTTGTCAGGGGACGGATAGAAGGGCCCTGAGCTGGCGAGGGCTGAAGTTGTTTCTGAGCGCTGTGCCATCCAGAAGCAGTAGCATGACTCATAACAGAGCAGTTGCGAGCACATTACGTCAGCTGCTCAAACAGAAAGCAGAAAGGGGAAGTTTTATGGGCTCAGGCATACATAGTATTCCAGATGTGGCCTCTTGGACATTCATTGTCACTATAAGTGAATGAACAGTCTCACTGGAGAGCAAGAAAAAAACCCTTACAGGACAAATGCGGAAGAAACTGGCTCCCCGTGCTTCTCTAAATTGAACTTCTGCAGGACAATGTTTCCACTTAAAAATCTCTTTAGTTTATTCTCTGTGTACTTTCCTCCCACGGAAGGTGAGGACAACATTTTAAAGTAGAACCCTAAGACCAGAAACTCAACCTAGTAAGTACAGGATTCTGGCTTTCAAAAACAAAATCTCACAAAAATGCAAAATTTTATTTGGTTCTAAATTTCCTGTGTTGAAATGACTCTCCGTAATTACTCCAGAAATACAGTTCAGAGGTCAGTGACAGGAACTTTACTCTTGGAGACCCTCTTACTGATCAGTAAGCAAGTAAAGATTAGACTTTCAATCTTTTAGCGTCAGGTCTTGTCCCAGAATATTTCTTTTTTTGTTTTTGTTTTTGAGAAAGGGTTTCTCTTGTAGCCCTGGCTGCCCTGGAATTTGCTTTGTAGAAAGCTGCCTTTGAGCTCAGAGAATCCCTTGCCTCTGCCTCCCAAGTGCTGGGATTATAGGCCTGTGACACTACCGTCTGGCCCCTGAAAAGTTAGTATTTACCATTCATAATAGTATAACACATAATTTTGTAAAGGTCAATGTGTATATGTGTCTGTGTGTGTTGCTAGGTGTGGTGGTTTGAATAGGAATGGCCTCCAGAGAAGAGTCACATTTGAATGCTTGCTCCATAGGGAGTTGGCACAATTAGGAGGTGTGGCCTTCTGGAGTAAGTGTAGCCTTGTTGGAGGAAGTGTGTCACTGTGGAGGTGGGTTTTGAGGTCTAATATATGCTCATGCCCAGGGTGGCAGAGTCTCCTGCTACCCGCTGATCAAAGAGTATGGTAGTGGCACACACCTTTAATCCCAGCATTCAGGAGGCGGAGGCAGGCAGGTCTCTGAGTTCGAGGCCAGTGTGATCTACAGAGTGAGGTCCAGAATATCCAGTGTTGCACAGAGAAACCCTGTCTGGAAAAAACAGCAAAAAACAAAACCCAAAACAAACAACAACAACAAAAAAGATGTACATAATAAATAAAGAAAAATAAAAAAATACCAACAATATTAAAAAAAAAAAAAGATGTACAAATCTTTGCCTGCATGCCACCCACTGTAATAATAGACTATGTAAGCCAGTCCCAAATAAATGTTCTCCTTTATAATGTTGCTGTGGTCATGGTGTCTCTTCACAGCAACAGAAACCCTAAATAGGACACAAGGGATCCAACTGGGGACCATGCCATAAAGGACAGGTAAATATTCTACTACCATACCCTCAAACCCCCATAAAAATGTGAAACAATTACTTTTTTCAAGTGCCATTCCGTTTCAGTCAAGCTAAGGAAAATGGGACAAAAGGCCACGAGCCATGTTTAACGACTGGAGTTTGAGAAGGAGAAATAATGAGAGTGGGTGGCATGCCAGGGTGATGGGAAGTAGCCCTTTCCTGACGGGGATTCCCCTCCCGACACCCCTCAGGGGAACTTGTCTGCCCCACACTGATAAGGTCTGCAGTGAACTTCTACCGGGGAAGCCATTTCATCACAACCATGTTTTTAAAACTCCACTGTTGGTTCCCTACGGTCATTCAGAGCCACAGGATAAACACAGCATTCCCTAGAGTCAGGGTTACTGGAAGCCTGCGTGGTGAGAGGGCAGAGGATATTACCAGCAAGTTTCATCAATGAAACAGATAACTCTACCAGGGAATAAATATAAATAGTCTGAGTTTTCAAACGGCCAAATAAGCCTTTAAAGAAAACTGCCTGCAGCTGGGTCTGAACCCCTAGATAGACACCTCAGACGCATGCTCACTCCCTTCACACAGCCAGGTCTGGATCTGATGGGGTCCCAGTGCTGAGGGGAAGTAGATGTAAGGCCCCACCCCTATCCCAGAGACTATCTCCAATTGATAACTGCTCACAAATGAAAAATTCACTTTCTCCAGAAGTTTCACTGGATGTGCAAATCAGTCGTAAAGCCAGGCCGCATGCCCAGCAGTAGACGGCCAGCACAAAGCAAAGTCAGTGGCGTCTTTGGAAGTTCTTTGCTCATAATGCCATAGCAGGGCTTTTCCCCCTTTATTACATATTATGGTTTCCAGTTTTGTGTTTTTAGTGGGATTTCTGCATATATAATTGTGTGCGTCTGTGTCTATATGTGATTCTTGAGCTTTTCCTTTTGTTCCTTTTTCTTCTATTTGTTTTTCTTGTCCTAGTCTAGTTTGTTTTTATCTAATTTACTTTATTGTTATTATTACTATTATTATCTTAGAGGCCTATTTATATCCTAACGAGAGAGAGAGAGAGAGAGAATGGGTATGGATCTGGGTGGGCTGACAAGTGGGGGAGGTTCTGGGATGAGTTGAGGGAGGGAAAACTATAAGCAGAATAGATTATATTTTTAAAAATCTATTTTCAATAACTAACTAAATAAATCTCATGTAATTTCTTACTTTTACTATGAGTAAATGATCCCAAACTTATTCTGGTAGATTGAAAAAGGGAATCAAATATTAATTTATAGATATAATTATCTCTTTTTTTCTTTTCAAGTCTTTAGATTTAGGCTGCCGAAATTTTATTCAGTTCATTCTACACAGCTTCACAAGACTTATCCGCTCCCTCTGTCAAGTGAACACATCTTCAGCTCCTTGACGGAAGGACAACCCCCCCCCCTCCTACAGATGTACGCAGTGGGGAGAGGTCATGGCAGCATGTGCAGTGTACTCTACCTGGTCTTCCATTCTTTCTGTGCCTTCCAACACAATTTTCTGGACATTTTCTTGTCTTTCCTAAGAAAAAGAAAATTTACTTTACCATATCCATTTGACGATTGTTTATTTCTCAATGCAGATACGCTGTCATGTGTATTTCACAGGGAAACCCTTTCTACTGCAGGTGGGGAAAAGATGGTGACGAGAAACTATCCCAACAAGTTCAGGCTCTCACACACAACGTAAAATATAATCAAAGCATCTTTAATCCCACAGTAGAGAGATGAGATAACCTGGCAGAGAAGAGTCCACAGAACACCTGCAGCTTCAAAAGAAAACAATTACACACGACTCAAATCAAACGAGATCGACTTGCATCTGAGGAAGAGAGGAATGGCTGTTTCACTTTTGTTTATTCCTGGGACTGAATCTCACGAGGTAGCCTGGGCTGGCAATGAACTCCAGACCTCTTGCCTGAGTCATGAGCCCTGCGATTACTTGCCCGTGCTACTACCTGCAGCTAAGCTTTTCCAATCTGAATGACTCTCATTAAGTATGTCAGAAACAAGGAAGTGGGTCTGCAGCAGGGGTAGAGAAAACCAGTCTTAAAACATGCTATTTCCCCTTCTAATAGGCTAGCGGTCTTATAAAATTAGTTACACTTTCATGGACTTTCGGGATGGTATTAAAGTGGAAAATAAGAGGGAGAATTGTAAATATCAAGAGAAAACAAGATTTCCTTTAGCTAAATTTGCAAATTGAAAGAAATAATTCCCTAGAGTCAACGTGGTCTATGCTCAGTCTTACAAAACTGGGAACTTGGGAAAACAACTTTGCTACAAAAGGCTGTGTGGCTGACAGCCTAGAAAAACCTTTAAAGGTTTATGCTTTCACACAGTTGTGGGAAAAGAAGTCACACAAGAAAAGGGAAACAAAAAGGACTTAGAGTCAAAGTTTCCAAAACAAACTCAGACTAAATGTTAATCCCTTAACTTTTCACTTGCAATGGAGAGGCTCTATCACATCTTCTATTACTAAAGTGAAGACCATAGTCACGAGACCAGATCTCTCTGTATTCAGGAGACACAAAATAACTGCTACCATCTGGTTTTAGCTGCATATAATTTTCAAAACGTAAATGTAAATGGACTAGAAAAACACTGGATGCCCAGGTTACCATGGACACGTAACAGGCCCTTACCTTGTGCATCCATATCCTTCCTTTCCGAATGATGTGTGTTAACCTGTCAACACACACCCTGTGCAGTGGGAGGTAGAAACTAAGCTCTGTCTGTGGAAGGATAATCGACAGTCCGTACGTGCTCCGGTCTCCATTCCAGTTGCCGTCGAAGATTAAAGAAACGATAATCACTCCTTTCTCAGATAAGACAAAAAACTTTACATCAATAGCTCCGCTCTCTGCATTTCGAAGAATTTCTCCATTTAGAGTGTGGTTGGCGAGAAAAGTTATTTCTCCATCACTGAGAAGTACCTGTTCTGTCTTTGGAGCCCAAATGTGTCTTACTCTAGGACCGAGAATGTTATCCCAGTAAGCAAAGGTAGCAGCCAGCAACGGGGATTCACCACGCAAAGCAATCTCTGTCTTGGCAACAGCGGGAGATGGTGGTGGGCAGATAGTCGACATCCCTGCATCCCAGTTCTCACATTCTCCAAATGTTCGCAAAAGCTAAAAGGGAACATACAAAAACAGTGATCAGGTTCAGCCTTTTAGAGATATCCATCTAAACCCCAACTGACTTAGAAAAATGTTATATACTAAAATAATGACTAAGCCTTTATTAGCTCCAAACACACAGCCTTCATACAATTCTAATGACTGGATATTTAGTCCCTAAACCATTTCAACTAAAGAAGAACCAAAGAGGAAGAAAAGGGCTCTCCATAGGCAAATGGAACCTTACTTGCAAATAGGTCCAGTTAGATCAAGATGGTCCACACTGGAGCAGAATGGGTTCTACTCCATAGCTGTTGGGCTTAAGAAGAGAGAGAGGGAAGGAGAGCGAGAGTGGAGAGCGGCAGAGGGAGAGGGACCGACCAAAGCAAAGCAGGCCAGCTGCAGGAAGGCAAAGGGCAGGAACTGGAATGTTGAGTCTGGAAGGCAAGAGTACCATGGATTACTGGTCCCCACCAGCTGTGGAAGAAACAAGGGGGTTTCCCTGAAGCCTTCAGAGGATCATGTTGCTGACAATCACTTAACACTGGCATTAAGCTTAGAGTTTATGGAACTAAGAGGACAAACCCTTGCTGTTTGTATTTTTGTTATAGTGTTCTTAGAAAAGTAATTATAAAACCTGACAGCAGAAATACCATAAAACAGCGAAAAAGATGGAAGACCAGAACATCAGAAGGAGAGCAAACAGCTCTGTCACTGCGGATGAACGCTGGCTACGAAGGTGCCGAAGCCCAGTACTACCCTGAAACAGGGAGACAAGCGCACAGAGGCGGTAGTTCAGAAGGCAGGAGAGCAATGTGAACGGCTTCTCAGCAGTTAAACTGAGCTGAGTTTCAGTTATTCAGAACACAGAACAGGAAGACAGAAGAGCAAACCAGCTCACAGGCAAGCAGGAGCCAGGGGGCCACATACGGATCTTCTTAAACACACTGCTCTGGAGGAAAATCAACCCATCCTTACAAGTACTCAAGTAAAGAAAGACATGTCATCAAAGATTTAAAGTGGAGAAAACACTATAACAAAATGGTAGGCTCTATATAGGCAGCAGTACAGGAGGGAGCTAAAGGGTGATCTGCGATAAACCTATCTCTTTACCTGTGTGATTACTCTGGGAGTGAACATTTGATCTGTAGAAAACTGATGTCCATGTAAGTATGTTTACTTGAATGTTTACCTACTGGGCTGGCAAGACCGTCCAACAGTAATGGCGCCTGTATTCAGTCCCTAAGATCCATATGGCAGACGGGCACAACTAATCCCCATTCTCTCTGTTTCTCCCTCTCTTATCTACATTTTGTAAAGAGAGTTGAGAGTCTCATGCAAAGGAGTAACATCTATATTTAGAATGCCGAGGGAGTGTATTTTATCATATTATGATTGGGCATACAGAACTTGGCAAACCAGTTAAGGAATCATTTACTCGGAAGTTTTACATGTGCACTTTTAATTTCAGAAATTCACAGAGGTACTACTTACTTTTTAATATATGTCAATTTGACAGTCTGAAGAGACCACGTACTATATAAGATGTACAGCTTGTTTAAAATATTGAGTATTTTGGATACAATTGGAAGAGTCAGTTTCAATGAGGGAATAGAGAAATGTAATTTGTGTTGAAACTGTAATGGCGCTACTGTTCTCATTAACAGCAAACTGACAAATTAACTGAACACATGACCATAAGATGATATTGCAAATATACTTCTTTTCCATGCTTTTTTTTTGTTCGTTTAAAAAGGTGAATAATTCTAGGGCATTATTCCCAAATGAGAATAATGTGCATAGAAAAAGACTTCCCTTGAAAAATGTGACCACAAGAGTAATATATTCAGAAGAAGACCTTCCACGGTGCATAGCCTCTGCCCAAAGGCAATTCTTTCCTCACTGACACTAAAACGTTCTCTTGTAAAAGAATGTTTTGGAATTGGGCACACATCTCAGTGGTGGAGCCCTTACTTAGCATGTGCAAGGCCCTGGGTCCCATCCCCAGCACCGAAGAAAGCAAACATTTCATGTTCAAACATGTCCCACAGAGCATGAATTCAGGCAGAACTTCTGTAGCACTCCTAGCAATGAAGCTTTCAGAGATAAGGCCTTAAGAAATGTAAAAGTCCTATCATTACACTTTCTCATTAGTTCAGAAATAGTTTTATCTATCTAAAGCAGCACAGACCCTACATATCAGATATTTACATTATGATTCATAGCAGCAGCAAAATTACAGTTATGAAGCAGTAATGAAGAAAATTTTATGGTTGGGGTCAGCACAACACAAGGAGCTATAATTAAGTCACAGCGTTAGGAAGGCTGGGAGCCACTGCTCTAAAGGAACCTCCTCTGAACCAAGCACTCTCTGATACTTGGTCTAAACCTTTGCCTGGAAAACCTTCTCCATCTTCTCCCCATATTTATAGGCGAATTAAATCTACCTTCTTTTTAAAAAGGTGACTTATTCTAAGCACAACAGTACAATTTCACCGCTATAGTGAAAAGAAAAGCACTTCTTAAAGCAGGGTTGAGCCCCAGAGCACGCTCTTAAAGAATTATAGAATAACTTTTAACCTGATTGTTAATTAAACTATTATCAGCCATTAATTTTGTGTAGCCTTATTCCTAGTCTAAAGGAATTACAGAAAGGACTAAAGATCATGTTGGGTTGTTTAGCTTCAAATGCAGCCTGCCCTAAAATAGTACTTGCCTCTTACCCCAGGGAATGAATATCTAAATTGCAGAATATATATGTGTGTGTATGTGTGTGTGTACACATGCTGTCCTTTTCTGTACATTTTATTTGCTATAAGGTGTAACTTACAAATTAGACACAAAAATATTATTAACAACAAAATATAACTATTAATAATGCAGCAGAATATTAATGAACTCTATGAATGTGGCCTCTTTCTGAAATGTCTTATTAGATTCGCTCGCCTCCCCATATAACAGGCGATGACGTGAGGGGAACGGCACAGGCCTTTCGGTACTGCGGACCTCCTGATGTGTCAGGAGATGATCTTGGATCACCGAGCTCTGACAACCCTGGTGGCTGGATGTCCAGAGGAGGAAATGGTTCAGAAGCTTCCACAGCTGAAAGGTCTCCTGTCCAATTCTTGTGGAAAAACGCTGTATTCGGAAGTGGGTGTCTCTTTTTAACTCACTTGTTTATTGCTGCAGCCGTTACAGTCCTTCAGATGACTTTATGCTGACCTCCAGCCGAGCTCTCAGTTCCGTGGCTCTGTCCTTTAATGCCTTCGCGATCTAATACACACCGTTCTCATTCACTTCTCTGTCTCCACTGCAGGCTGTTTCAGTTTCTTCTTCCCCTTCTGCTGATTACTAAACACGTCCTTCTAATTCCTCATTTGTGAAAACTTCCCAGTAGCCTTCAGCATTTCCAGACATCATGCAGGCTAGCAAAGCCTTCAGCAACCTGACTTGCAGCTTCTCTCTTAAGTTCTGTTTTTCAAGTTATGTCCATCTCTGCATCAGGGCAGGGACCTTGTGAATGGCTTAGTGCCACTGACTTCCAGAGAACTTTATGATTGATTTATTTTAATTGTGTTTATTTACTTATGATGCACATTTATTCTTATTTAGATATTTATTATTAATTATTATGTATACTTATGTAATTGTATGTGCTTGCCTGGTGCCTGTGGAGGTACCTAGGTTCTCTGCAAGAGCAAGTGCTTCTAAGCACTGAACCATCTCTCCAGCCCCTTCAGAACTGTGGCTCAACTCTTTGAACAAGCCTACTGCTTCAGCACAGCGAGCTGTCAACAGCTAATGAACATGGCTTCCCTATTATGTCTTCCACCCACACACTCAACTTTTTAAAAGATATTAAATATTTATCGTGCACTGTGGTTATCACGTTGTAAAATGAATTCAACAGCAAGACCAGTGTAACTTTCATACCTTCTTCACAATTTCCCAGAAGCTTCAATCTCACCATGGATTCCAGTTGATATCGGCATAGCCTCCTCCCCCCATTTATGGGGAGCACTTTCACCTTAAGAGAGGCACATCGTGGCTTCTCTTAGGCAAATCCAAATTACTAGTATCATTATCTCCTATGCCATTATTAAGTATTAAGCTATTATTAAGTAAAATAAGGGTTACATACAAGTGACCTGGGAACTAACATGTCTACTGAGCAACTAGGAAGCAGGTGGTATATACGGTGTTGAGACAATGGACACAGACATACAGGATGAAGGGATCAACCATGTTCTGGCAGGACAGAGCAGAAGGTGCAAGGTAGCATTCGGCTGTTCAAAATAGCATGCTGCTTAGAACTAAGAAATTCTTTATTTCAAGAATGTAATATTTTTGGACTGTAGTTGAATGTAAATGAAATCATGAAAAAGGAGAAATTACTATAACCTAAAAAAATGAAGTACTACAGAGAAGTAAAACTAGGGAAGCTGTAAGTATGATTTTACTAACACTTGAAGTTAGCTTTGGCAAAAATCCATATACAACTGTGGGAAAAAAAAATTCAGTTTAAATTTAAAAAAATTTTAAAAGACCACAAACTCTTTTGAGGGAAGCCAGGATTCAAACTGAGTGAGATGGTGGCTTGCCACTTTATAAACAGAATGCAGGCTTTACTAGGGCTTAACCAACACTTTCAAAAGTAATACCAGCGTATTTACGGTAATAAGCACGTTAACAGTTAGCAGACAGGCACATCTGAGCTTTTTCTCTCTTTAAACAGCTACCTTTTTGTAGGCTGCATTTAGGAAGTTCTTGGCTTACTGCTACTGTGAAGGGAATTATCCCACCACAAGGCCCTCAGTTCTGCCAACAGTGCTTTACTTCTGCCATAAAGAGTAGCTGGGCCAGCAAGCAGCCTCACTGGCCAAGGAGGAACTACCCAAGGCCTCTGTAAAGGCAGTGGACTACCGGAAAGACCAGCCTTTGAGTTCAGACTCACACGGTCAGGACACGATGACTGCGCCACCCCTCCGAGTTGTCAGGCATTCTAACCTAACATTGTGGAACTATTCAATTAACATGTGGCTCTAGGGAAGGCACAAAAGATAAAATCTTACTCATTCAATCGTTCTCTAAAGACAAATATTGGATGGTCAACAAAGCCACATAAGACTATTTTACCAACTTCTTAAGTTATATTGACATTTCTCTCCTGGAACATTAAATCCTCGCTGAACAGTACAACCTGCAGTGCGGTCTTTGTTCTCGTTTTGTGTGGGATGAAATAAGAGCACGGTTCACTGTGAGGCAGTTTCCAACTAATTCAGAGTTTGCCGGCAGTGCCAATGTTCAGTGAAGCACTCGTTAGCAGTGTCTAGTCAGCTAGTTAACAGACAACACTAGTTCCCCCTGATCTACAGATTATTTTCTGAAGTTTCAGTACCTGTAGTAAACTTTAATACAGAAATAGTAGCGCAAATTTCCAGAAGAACGTGGCTTGTAGGTTTCAAACGACACATCGTGCCTTGCAGTGGGATGAAACTGCATGCTGGCTGTTCTAAGGCTGAGAGTCCCCCTTTCGTCCAGCACAGTCACGCTATCCATACTGTCTGCCACTAGTTACTTCTCTGCCCTCTTGGTTATCAGATCAGGTTCCAAGGACCGAGGTGCCTGCATCCAGGTGAGTCTTGTCTTACTCAACAGGGGTAAAAGTACAGTAAGGTACTTTGGAACTCAGAGATTACATTCATAGAACTTTTATTACCGCATTGCTGCAATAATAACTACTTTGTTATTAGTTATTTTCATCTCTTACTGGGCCTAGTTTGCTAAACTTTACCATGTGTATGATATGTAAAGAAGGAAAAACACCTACACTCACACGATAGTATATATAGGTGCTGCTATACACTGGGGGCCTTCTGGCGTGTCCTCTTAAACACGGGGGATGATTACAATATTTCAAACATTCTGATTCCATATTATTATTAACATCCGTGTATTAAGGTCTTTTGCTTTCCGTGTTATTTCTATATTATAAGTTTCCCGAGCTGACTAACGAACCTATCACAAAGTATTTTCCAGTCTCTTCTGGGGCCCTTTGTACAAAGTAAAAGTACTACTGAGACAGACTGTGTATCACTACTGTTGATGGAGAGAAACAGTGTGTGTAGGAATTTATCCACCTGCTGGGACAAAATTCTCCCGGAGCCTAATAATCCCTACATCAGAAAAAGCAATGTCTCCCGGGCAAATGCACGATTTCCCTCCTCTTCCCTTTTTCCTCTCCTGGCCAGACAGACCCTGCGTGGGCAGACTTATAATCAGTGCGCTTCTCTCTTCAACTGATTACTATCAGTCAAGTGATGCCCAAGTCACAATGGTCACTTCCTTTAATAAGTCTGTGCAACCGCGGAACTGTGAAGCAACCAGGTCATGTCCCACAGAAAAGGGGAACACCCTCTCTAGAGCTGCAGCCTACGTTACTGAGCATCGGCAGGCACTCCATGCAAACTTCTGTGAAATTCTGCCAGCGTGCTGCCGGTCCCTACTCTATCCCACCCGCGCTTTCTCCTCCCGGGCGGGGACCCTCGGAAGATCCCAATGGGTCCCAGGACCGCCAGCGTTCTGGCTGACGCAGGGCCAGGCCCCTGGGGCCCAGGCATCTGGCAGTGGGGACCGCGCCCGCGATATTCCCAGCGGGTTCCCGCAAGGGCCCGGGAGAAGCTCGGGGTTAGGGAACGCGGGCGGACAGTGGAGACGAGGCCCATCCCCATCCCCTCCGCGCCGCCGCGGCCCCCGCAACTCCAGGGCTCGCTCCGCTGCAAAGCCAAGAGAGCTTTCGCTCAGGGGACAGGAAGGAATTCAGCCCGAAAAAGAAAAAAAAAATCCCGCTGGACTCCAGCGCCGGCCGGCAAGCCGACCGAAGCAGCAGCCCCGCTCCGCCCGCGCGTCGCACTCACCCACTCGCCGCTGCTGCGCCTCCACCGCCGGCGCAGGGACCACAACCGCAGCCCGCTCCGGGCCCCGCCCCGACCACGCCCCGGACACGCCCCCTTGCATCCCCGCCCTCCAGCCCACCGACCTCCCTGATTCCTCCGGGGTCTCTGTGGGCCTTCTCGATCTTCTTCCCCGTTTGTCTTTGGTCACGCTTGTGGAGTCAAGCTCTTAGCTGAGGCAACCGACACGCACCTCCTTCGCACACCCTCCCCGGGCTGTCTAGACACCACTCCCACAGAGAAGGAAAGGGCAACTGGGATGGCTGACACTACAGACGCCATCTTCCACGTGGGCGGAACTTGTCTCTGCTTGACGCGCCTCTGCTTCCTAGCGGGACACCGTAAGTTCCGGCTTCGCGCTTTGCATTTGCTCTGCCCGTGCCTTGCGACGCCTGTGACAGCCTGCGCGGGCAGAGCCTGATTTGCGCGTTCTATCTTTTCTTTCAAACGCTGCTCAGGACAGATAGTGCCACCTGCCTTAGGGAAACCTGCTGGGCCCCAGAAAGCATACTTAGTGGTTTTAAGTAGTTTAGGTTTTGGTCAGCAGGTAGTGAGTGCTCAAACAAATATTTGATGAATGAGTGGATTTCTTTTCGGCCATCTGACACAGTTTAACCGCCAGACGCTCGTGCCACAACAAACACTATTTGTAATTCCTCCCCCACTGTGCGTAGTCACTGCCCGTTCTAAACGTCATTTTTGCTAAACTACGCAATGCCTTTTTATTATTATTATTTTTTAACTTGGGAAATCGCACTACTATTTTTGATGTGTAAAAGATTTTAATCTTTTTGGTTTGTAAAAATTTTACGGTTTTTCACTACAGATGAGTAGCGTTTAAAATTTTTTCAGAAGGTTGTCATTTACAGAAAAAGACAGGCATTAAAAACAAAATACCTCTGAAGTCTACACCTTCCGTAAAAACAGACCCCCCTCGCCGGGTATTGCACGTCTTTTTAAATCCAGCAACAGCCGTCTATTAAGTTCTTACACTGTTTTGTATTATGCTCTTCAGTCTACGTAAAGAATTATACTTCATTTGTGTGTGGAGTTAAAAATGCATCTGAATACATAGAACCATGTTTGGAAGGCTGGGGTTAAGAGTGAGATGCTATAGGTCAAAGTGAATGAACTTGCAGTTAAGACAGACAAGTAAGACTAGCCACCTAATGAATAAGATGAGGGATATGTTTATACTATATTCCATACTAAAAAGTTACTATATGGGTTTTAGGGACTCTGACTCTCTCTTCCTCTCTATTTCTCTGTCTCTCTGTCTGTCTCTCCCTACCCCCCCCCTCTCTCTCTCTCTCTCTCACACACACACACACACACACACACACACGGTGTTCATTTGTCTGTAGTAACGCAAAGCTGTCAAAGTAATTCATTTGATCAGTTTTTGTGATTCCTGCTGGATGCAGAGGACATTTGTTTGGTGTCTGTTGAAGTAAGCCCTTCTCTTTTAAACTTGTCTGTGGTGATTAAAACTAACACTGCCCTTCAGAGTAAGACTAGAACTTGGATTAAGTGCCTGGGGAAAGAATACACCTCCCCAATTTTTCTTACTTCAAAATTTTGCCTGGAGACAAAAGTAAACTGTATTTATCAGATATTTGTTTTGTGTCTATCAGTCATAGAACAAGTATGTTTTATAACAAACAAACACACAAAAACAAACCAAAAAAGGATTAGAGATGAAACTCAGTGGATAGAGGACTTGCCTAGCATGTGTGACTCCCTGGGTTGGTACCTAGCACAGTCCTCTTACTCTCTTTCTACCTCTCTCTCTAGAGAGAAATAATGAAATACTGAGACATAAAACTCTGTATGACCAGCAGGTTGGTGGTGACACACGATTTTAATCTCAGCACTCTGGAGGCAGAGGCAGGTGGATCTATGTGAGTTTGAAGTCAGTCTGATCTGCAGAGTGAGTTTCAGGACAGCCAGGGCTACATAGAGAAACTCTGTTTTGAAACAAAACAAAACACCCCCCCCCAAAAAGAAAAAAGACAATAAAAGAAAGAAAAAAATTCTGTATGACCACAAGAAGTGAAATAAATCCTGAAATGTTGTAGAGGTCCTTTACACTGGGTGAAGATGTGCCACTGTGATTGGTTTAATACAAAGCTAAGCAGCCAATAGCTAGACAGGAGGTATAGGCAGGACTTCTAGACAGAGAGAGCTCTGAAAAGAAGAAAGGCAGGATCACCAGCAGACACAGAGGGAACAGACATGCAGGAGGAGAGGTAAAAGCCACAAATCATGTGGCAACACATAGATGAAGATAAATTGGTTAATTTAAGTTATAAGAGCTAATGGGACAAGCCTAAACTATACGCCAAGCTTTTATAATTAAGAATAAGTCTCCATATTTTTACTTGGGAGCTGATGGTACTGGAGAAAAATCCACCTACAATGATAAAACTTACATTTTTTCACTGTATTTTGTGACCAATGAATGGAAACCTTTATGTCTGATGGAACAATTACTTAGTCATTGGTAGAGTAGCATAGTAGCTTATATATCTTTAATTGGGGTAAAATTTTAATAATCAGGAAGAAATTAAAAAGTATGTATGCTGGCCCATAATTCTTTTGTTGCCTGAAGATGTAGTTTAGTCTATCACACATACATCTTTTCTCTAGGGAAACACAGAGAAGATGATGCTAAATGTGCAGGGATGTGATCCTTATTATTGGTGTGGGAGATTTTTAACCCTCAGTCTCTCAAACTTTCCAAATAAAGCACCTCAAATAGCTCTAGGCTCTAAGTCTTGCTATGGAATTTTATTTCCAGGGCTGAAAAGTGTTGTGCATTTGGTAGAGGGCTCGCCTACTCCAGACCTGGCAAGACAGCAAACAACTATAATCTGAAGCAGGAGGATTAGAAATTCAAGGTCATCCTAGGCTACCTGCCAGGCAGATGGCTATGGGGTCTATTAAAGCAGAATAAGAAGTTGGGCTCTGCAATCACAGCAAATGCAAGTAAGGTCTCTGCTTTAGATCCACCATTAACATTTGGACAGTCCTTTACTTCTTGGTGCCAATTTCTTCAGTGTTAGATTACTTCAGGTGGCTTAAAGGAAGGAATGAAAAACAGAATGAAAGAGAGGCCAGTCTGACCTTTCGGCAGGACTGCTTATTCACGGCAAGGGTGCATTTTGTTACCCACGTGCGTGGATGGCAAAATGCCTACAGAGAAAGAATGACTGTGATCCTTTAAATAGGGAAGGAAATGACCACCACAGGTGCATTACATTCTTTCCATAGTCTGTTCTTTTTTCTTTTTCTTTTTTTTTTTTTTTTTTTGATTTTCGAGACAGGGTTTCTCCGTAGCTTTTGGTTCCTGTCCTGGAACTAGCTCTTGTAGACCATGCTGGCCTCAAACTCACAGAGATCCACCTGCCTCTGCCTCCGGAGTGCTGGGATTAAAGGCATGCGTCACCACCGCCCGGCTCGTAGTCTGTTCTTTCTGGTGTTGTCTTGCCTAGTTACAAAGGAAACTTGCAAGTATAGTCTTTTAGCAGGAAACAGCCACTCAAAAATAGAATGCCCAGTATTCTCTTGTTGTTGTTAGGGTTGTGTGCAATCAAGCAAGCTATGAATTTATTCCAGTACATTCTAGATGCGATGGCTCTACTTTCATTTTGATAACTGCTACTCAGCGATAATAGATGTAATAATAAATGATTTGCAGCTCTCTTATGCTGTGCACATACTTACAGTTCTAATAAATATGTCACAACGCAGAGAACCTTCTGGCTGCATCACAAATGCCAGTTGTCAGGAAGGCTTCTCTCCATCTTCTCGGCTAATGTGTTTCAGAAGTGTGATAGGTATTGCTTCAGAGCCGAACCGAGGGCTTGCTGATTAGCTCCTACTTACCGAGATTACAGAAAATTAGATGTGACTGAGACCGGCAGGCGAACAATTTCAAAGCAGATACGGATGAAGAATATTGCTATATAAGCCACACAGTTCATTTAATTTCTCGTAGGTAATGTAATTGTATGTGGTTGCCTTCCTTAATCATTGACGACTTAATAAATAGGCACTTTAGGATACATTGCCGTTTGTTGAAATATGAATGGGACAACACCCAAGTAAGACACCTCCGGGTGGAGCCTTAGTTTGTTGAGCCAGTATGATGTACGGATTTAGAAAAGCCCAGGGAGTTTCTGTCTGGAGCCAACACTTTACAGTCCTAACAACACACAGTGTAGCTGCTGCGCTGCAAGGAAATGTCCTTAGGACACAATAAACATTTCTTTTCAGCCCCTCCCAGGACTCATGATTTTATCAACAACATCCTCAGCGAGAGGATGCCATCCTTAACCAGATATTAGACCTTTTTCCTTCACATTGGTGCTGTGCACCTAAGGTGCTGTGCACCCAAATTAGTCCCAGGAGGTGGGTTTCCTAGCTCATTGCACCCATAAAACACAGGAAAGCAAAACATCATCTTAAATCTTAGACATTAATGTACAACCACAAAGAGATTAGGACATTATGCTTCTTCAGAGGAAGAGAGGATTTGTGGTTGTACATGTCTAACAATTTGATAGATGACAGAGCAGCCAACAGTGCGTGTTGATGGTGTTGGTACTCATACAGACAAGTCACAGCGATAATGCACCCTTTCCAACCACACACTTCCCGGTCTAGCTCAGAACGCCTGAGCACCTCTGTCAAGTGTCACCACCTATGAGGAACCATTAGCAACTTTGCAGTTATATTTATATTTTATTGCATCTAACGGGGCTTGGTAAGCAGGATTTTCAGGATTTAGGAGTAGTTTCTGCATGTTATTTGAAACCCAAGATCGTATGCCTATAGTTGTACCTGTGGATTCATTTGCTTTTTAGCAAATCGTATTAGAAAATGCCAGGTGTCTAATTGAAACCATTCCAACTCCTGAAAAGTGTTATCCTTAAGGCAATTTTCTCCTCATCCTCCTCATCTTCTTCCTTCTCCCCTTATACCCAAAATGATAGCACTCTGTAGCCCAGGTTGGCCTGGAACTTGTAGCAATCCTCCTGTCCCAAACTTGGTTATTTGTTTGGAAAAGAGCTTCATTTGAGAGACAGACTCACATTGGTTTAAACCAAATGAGAAGCTTTGGGGAAGCTGACGTCTTTCTTGCCACCAGTTTAGCTTCTTTCTTGACGCCCTTCACTTCTTGCTAGTTATTTGACTCAAGTGAGAAACAGGAAAACACGACTAATATCTCAGGGCCAATTTAAAGTCATTTAGTTAAAAAATATAGTGGGTTCTTACATTTGGTTTTTGTCTTTGTAAAAGATGTTCCTATCTGGTAGATACAGGGCCTGGCCTACCTTTAACTCTCCAGAGTACCTGTATGAATTTCTTACTGGACCTGAACTGTTTTTGTAGCTCACTTGTGTAGGATCGTGGCAGAGCAATCAGCACCACTTCTAGTAACATTTTATCTGAGAAATTATTTCACACATTTTGTGAGATTTTTTTGCCATTATATTTTAATGTGTTATGAAAAATCATTTTTCTAAAAATGACATTTTCTATTTTTTTCTGACATCTAGCAATGCTAATTTCATATGTTCATCTTGCATTTGGCAATCTAGCTGAATATCCTTTCTAGTTATATGATTTTAAAAAACACAAAAATCAAACAAAATAAATTTGCCTCAAACCAAAGCTAATAGTCATCTCACTTTGTGTCCTCCACACTTCAATGGCTTCCCATTTTCTTGAGTCTAGGTTCCTTGTGATGCCTTCAAAGCCTCAGCATGCCTTGTTTTTATGAGCTTTCAAGGGTTCACTCCTAACTACCCTTCTCTTGCTCTCGCTGATTCACATACTGAATGCTCTGTGGGCCACATACCCAGCTTGGAATATTCTTACCTCTCAGTTTTGCTAAGGTAAAATAATTGTTTGTTTGTTTGTTCATTTATTTATTTATTTTGGTTTTTCAAGACATTTTTTTTTTCTTCTGTGTAATAGCCCTGGCCATTCTGGAACTTGCATTGTAGACCAGGATGTTCTCCAAGGCATGGAGAGCCACCTGCCTATCCCCTCCCCACCCAGTGCTGGGATTAAAGGCGTGCACCATCAGGTCTGGCTCGTTTAGGTAAACCTTAGCTCTTGCCAAAGGCTATCTCTTCCACGAGGTCTTCCTGTATTTTTCCAGTTGTAATGAATGACTGATTCCCTTGTGTACAGTTAATCTCCACTAGTAATACAAAAACCAAACTCTGTCTTTACACTTGACATTTCTAGGGTAATATGGTTATCTAATATTGACAGGTATAGTAGAAGCTACTGGAAAACGCTGGGACTGATATAGAGTGTAAAGTCGTGAACTTTGCAGTCATGCCAGCTGAGACAAATTTGAGTCAAACATTTCATACATTGAGTCACAAATTATCTTTTAGCCTCAAATTATTCCTTCATAAGATGATCATTTTTGAAGACTAAGTGAGATAATCTATGAAAAGTGTTTAGCCTGGTGCCTTCCCTTTGGTAAGTGAACCACTCTCAACACATGCCACATGCTAGATACTCAGTTGGTGATTGGTGAGTAAATCTAAGATCCTAGTTTTTAACATGAAGACGCTGAGAGGGAAGGACAGATGAGGAAGAAAAAGAGAGAGAGGTAGAGATAGAGGAGAGACAGAAAGAGGAGGAAGGGGAGGAGCCGGAAGAAAAGGAAGGAAGAGATAAAGCTGAAATAAGAATGGGGGGGTTCTTGCTTAACTTCACATCTGAGGTTTGTCAGATTTGTAATTTTTTTGCATGCCAGCAACCAAATCAGTGTCCATTATCAACAAAGACACATGCACATCTCTCCCTCATTGGAGTAAAAAGCTTCCTAGAAAGCAGGGTCTTGATGGAGTCACTTTTACCTCTCTCTGCATCTCGGCATAGTGATTATCTATGCTATTTTCCCAATGCAAAATACAAATCAAATTCAGTAAATTTCCACTAGAAGCAAGAAATTAATAAAATCTCTTTAGTTAGTGTATAGGCCTGTCTCACTTTGCAAAACATTACTAAGCTCCCCAGATGACACACGCTCACTTGACAATACAGAAAAGCTCAGTTTGAACAGCATTGCTTTTTTAGGTGACCAAACAACAGTCCACTCTGTACTCAAGGTTTCTAGATAGACAGTTCACACATCGTGAAGCAAAACGAATGAGAAACCATGTAATGATCTGAATAAAAGTGGCCCCTCTAGGTCCATAGGGATGGAACCGCTAGGAGTTGTGGCCTTGTTGGAGGCAGTGTGCTTCAGTCACTTCCTGCCGTGTTGAAATAAGAGCGGCGGCGGGGCTGCGTACCCAACACCCCAGCCGCTTGGCTAGCTCATGCCCGAAATAACAACTCACAAACTGTATTCATTTAACTGCTTGACCCATTTCTATCTAGCCTCTTCTAGGCTAATTCTCACATATTAATTTAGCCCATTTCTAATCATCTGTGTAAGCACCCCAAGGTGCGCTTACCGGGAAGATTCTAGCCTCCGTCCATCATGGTGTCTCTGCTCCAGAGAGCAGAGCTGTTCGGTCCCTCTGGAAGCAGAGCAGAGTCTGACCTCACTTCCTCTTCTGCCCAGCATCCTATTCTGTTTATTTCACCCACCAATGCTTTAACCTATGAGGCCAAGCAGTGTGTTTATTACTTAACCAATGAAATCAACAGATTGATATATGACACTCCCACATCACTGCCGCCCGCTGATTTGGGTGTCGTACACTGGAGTGTCTACCTCTCCAGCACCACATCTGCCTGTGTGCCACTGTGCTTCCCGCCATGACGATAATGGACTAAACCTCTGCATGATAAGCCATCCCCAATAGAATGTTTTCCTTTTAAGAGTTACCATGGTCATGGCATTTCTTCACAGCAATAGAAACCTCACGGAAGACCCCCTGACACATAGGTTTGGCCTGTACTTAGGGCTAAAGCATTTGTCATCAGTTTGAGATTTGTATATAAAATGTAATTAAGTGCTGTTTTGATAGATGCAAGGAAATTTAATAAGTTGTTATCACACAGGGTAGTTCTCTCTGTAAGAGTAAAGGACTAAGCTGCAGGCAGGAAAGTCTGTTTCAATAACATAAGGGACGGGTTGTGGTGTTGTCGTCTTTCATCTCAAAATATGTAGGGAGATAGCCATATTAAATATCTTATTTAGAAAATTATAGAATATCTACTTGGGCAAATTTAAGACTGAAGTTTCACATGAATTTTAGATATAGGGACATCATACTCGAGACTAGAACTGCATACTAGTGAGGTAGCTGGGAGGCCTGTCATTACTTCAAATCATAGTATTTTATCAGCATTTATCTTCTTACTCCTAATTGGTCCATTGTCTGCCCACTTGTATCTCATGCTCTGGAATATGAAGAGAACCAGTGTTCGCACACTCCTGGCCATGCCTCAGGACTCTCAGTTGCCTTTACCACATAGATCTTTAAGAAAAGAAGGCGCTGTACAGAAAATGCTATAAGAATCTGATTGGAAGACGTGTTTTCTGATAATTAACAGTACATTATGAGTCAATAGATGTTTACTTGTTTTATGAACCAGAGAAGAAAAAAAAAAAGAAAAAACCCCAAATGATCTATCTGATGAAACATAGGCACTTTTGCATTCTCCCGTCCCATCTTTGATGGAGTTGAAGAATAGATAGTTATTATTACTTATTATTATAGTTTTCCTTAGTTATGATAAAAGGTAAACTATAACTTTTGTTATATTTAGTTTTACTATATTAAAGTTAAAACCTTTTCTTATTTAAACAGAAAAGGGGAGGTGATGTGGGATTTCCCTCCACTACACACCACTACTGTCTAGTTTCTATGGCAAGCTAGGTGACTACTGGGATTGCAACTGTGTGCCATTGCTGCCTGGTCTGTAAGGCTGGTCAGCGTGGCTGTTTTACTTTTCTGCTCTTCAGGCAAACTTTATTTATTAAAATACATATGAGATACACTACACGTGTTTGCAGCATTCTTCCACCCCTTTTCCCCTTCGCTGAGAGAAGATCTTCTGCTATGTAGTACAGGCGGGCTTACCATGTTGGCATTACAGGTTTGTGCCACCACACATGGCTCTTCCACACCTTCCATTTTATGGTCTGCTCTTGTACTCTCAAATAACTAAAAAGAAAAGAAGAATCTTGGCTAGGGAGGTAAGGGCACCTGTGTAAGCATGAGGACCCGAGTTCAGATCCTGGCATAAACACAGAAGGCTTGCATAGCCATGTGAGTGCCTCTGACACCGTCACCGTTGGTAGGAAACAGGGGGGGTCACTGGGTCTTGCTGGCTGCGCAGGCAGGTTCTGTTTCAAGGGAGCAGAGTAGAGAGATAGAGCAGGGCCCCGAGTCCTTTTCCGCGGGCATGCACACCATCCACGCCTTCTCTGTGTGTGAAGGACCCAAGTGAAGACGAAACAAAAGAAAAGCACGCCAAATTGCAGGGCAGATAATTTCAAACAACTAAATAGTCATTGTTCTTCAACAACAACAGCAGCAGAAAACCAGCAAAATGTGTGGCTGGAATTCAGACTCGGTAGCACGCTGCTTGAGCGCTGTCCAGCTCAGTGTTCTGAGTGCTTGTTAAAATTAATTATCATACAGCAGCCTCCCTCCCCATGTCCAACTCCCAGAAAATGTGCTTGGAGTGGAAAAATGCAAATTGGGTTCTGAGGTAATTTTGTACTCGAGGGACAGTTTTTTTTTCCAAGTCACATTACTTCATGTTGGAAAAGGTTCATTATTATTTATAAAGCAGAACAAGCCCCAAAGCCAATCCATTTTCAGCTACATTGTCACTTGCTGCATTCCAAACACCACTAAATTCCCAATTGAGGAGGCTAATTCTTTCCTTACAGAGCCACCCAACTTGCTCAGGGTATTACCCACAGAAACGGCAGCACTTTATCCAGAATAACTCTTAGTGTCCATCACCGGCACTCCAATACCTTCATTTTAAAAAATATTTTATCACCAATAAATTTTGTCTCTTTAAGTAATGTTGTCCTATTCTGCCAAAACACTTGGAAGTGTGGACTTCGAAGGCCATCATTATCCTGCCAACCATTCTGTGTGTCTGGCTGTGCTTCTGAAAGTGTTCATTTTCTTAGTGTATTTGGTCAGTGAGATGGCTATTTTTTTTTATGTATGTGCATGTGTGTCCATGTGTTTGTGTGAGTGTGGGTACGTGTATGTACATGAGTACACGGATATCAGAAGACAACTTCTGTTCTGTAGGTGGTAGAACCAGTTCTCTTTTGATACAGGGTCTTTCTGGTCTGGAACTGTAGCATGAATAACAAAAGCCCAGAGACAGGTATGAGGGTTCAACCTGACGATAAGAAAAGCAAAGCAGTCGGTCAGTAGCTCTCATCTCGACCTCTGTCTGAAAATGGGCAAAATACTGTCTCCAAGAATACTGAAGACTCCACACCCACACTCCACTCAGTTCCCGTCTCTTCCTTTTTCTATTCTCTCCTCCCAGCCATATCGCTGCTCCTGTCTCCACCTCCCTAGCACTGGGATTAAAGGTGTATGATCCCAAGTACTGGGCTCACCTTTGTGTGAGCTCTTGTTTCTTTTTTAGACCAGTTCAATCTTGTGTAGCCCAGGGTGGCCTTGAACTAATAGAGATCTGTCTGCCTCTGTCTGGGATTAAAGGTGTATGCCACTACTCTCTGGCCTGTATGACTGACCAGTGGCTGCTTTGCCCTATGATCTTAAGGCAAGCTTTATTTATTAAAACACAAATAATATACCACTATATGGAACTTGCCACACAGTCTGAGTGACCAGTGAGCCCCCAAGATACACTTTTCTCTCGTCCACAGCACTGGGATTTTAAGAACACACTGTTAAGCCTAGATTTTCTTTAACACGACTTTGGGGTGATCAAACTAAGGTACTTTATTAACTGAGCTATTAGCGCTCCAGTTTTAACTAGTATATTTAATATAAAACACTGCCATACTAAGTTTTGGATAACCAAACATTGTTACATAGTTAATAATTCTAAATACAAAATTGATGCAAGTTCATAACCAAACAATGATGGTCCCGTCTCCTGTACCCACTTCCCCAGTCTGACATAAGAACTGTACTTGAGGGCCACTTTTCTGAGTGACAGGTTTGACTTTGTGGTACAGTGCATGTCTGTATGTCTCTGAGGTTACCGTACAGAGTGTCAAAGGTAAGAGATTTACCATCTCAACATGAGGACTTCTGACAGTCAGAGCTGCATCAAGGCAGCTGTGGTGATAAATTCTGTCGTGGGATGCTCAAGGATGGGCCAAAGAGGCCACTCAGGTACTCCATGTTCCTGTGCCAAGAGTGGACACGCAATGGCTTCTTTAAGTGTTGTATTTCCTCTTTCCCTCGCTGCTTGGTTCCTCTGTTAAGTCTAAGACAGGAACAGAAACGGGCGGCTTCCCTTCTGAAGCCCCCATCCCATGCTGAGAAAATGTCCTGACAGCTGCCAAAAAGAGAAACTTCTGAAAATGATAGATCTGAAGCTGGAAAGAAATGAAATAAATCAAGATTTTCCTTAAAATGTAGATTTCATTCTGACTCTTATTTTGGTAGGACTGCTTTCAAGAAAGAGCGAAGCCTGTGGGGGAGCCTAATTTTGCAGTTATTCACTCTTTGGTAATGAGTGGCGACCCTAGCACACAGCCTGCAGATCTCTCTCAGTACCTTATGCTGCTGGAGGAATCAGTACAATCAGAAACTGCTCTTTGCAGCAGAGCTTTTTAGGAAAAGGTTTCATTTATGCACCATCCAGGATGGATTTTAGTTAGCTTCATCTGAACCATTTCTGGAGTAGTTCAAGCACAGGCCTCTTCTGCTTCAGCACAAGAGCATGGTTATTTGATTTACCCACCGTTAGGCTCCTTTCAAACTTTAGAAACAAGTTGAACCACTGTTGGAAGATGGGTCTAACTTTTGAGAGGTAGAACCTAAGGAAGGGATTCAGGTCATGACTGGGTTTGTTTGCAGATGTATTTCTACTAGATGCCCAAAGCCATCAGGCAGTTGACCACAGACGAGCACGTCACAAAACTGAGCCCACATAGATCTCTTCTCTTGAGAAACTAATCATATCAGGTATTTTGTTATGGTAAGGGAAAGCTAACACATTTCCAAATAGCTCAGTTCTAGGGCCAATTATGCATGCCAGGCAGCAACTAATCTTTCAAAAACCATCTCATATCAATAGAAACATCATTACAACATGAAATCAATATTCCTTATGTTCGTGCTTACAGCTATTCTTTGATAATGACCAAAATTGTCATTTATATGGAGATGTATTCTATTCTGATAATGCTAGAGAACAGATAATGACCTTGGAGACTATCAAGATTAATGCTTCTCAGATCAACATTTCCTCCTAGTCAATGTAATATCAAAGTCAGTAGTATAGTTTATGTGAAGCTCACCAAATCTGGCCAACAAATACTATCATAGGAAGTCATTGACTGTTGTCTTTATTTCTAAAATCTATGTCTAGGGTTCACTTTACTTTTAATTATGTGTGTGTGTTGTGTCTGCATACAAGAATATGCACCTGAGTACAGATGATCACAGAGACTGGAAGAGGAAGCAGCCTTCCCTGATACTGCAGTTGCAGATGGTTGTGAGCTGCCCAGTGTGGATTCTGGGAACTGAACTTAATGTCTTCTGAAAGAGCAGCACACCCTTTTAACTTCCTAAACCTCTTTTTAATTCAGAGAATATAGCACACCTAAAAGAAAGTACACAATGTGTAGGCACACAGTTCTTGGATGTCACAATGCCACACACATGGGCAGTCACCCCCAAGTCAGGAAAAATAACATTGCTGAGATGGCTCAGTGGGTAAAGGTTCTTGCTGCCAGCTGAAGTTCAGTTCTCAGGGCCCACATGGTAAAAAGAGAGAATTTATTCCTGCAGCTGGTCCTCTGACCTAGACTTGTGCACAGTGGTGTGCGCATTCAACCACTTCTCACCTACCCCAAACAAATATAGGTAAAAAAATAAATTAAAGCCTTATTTGCTTCAGGAAGACATGCAATCTCTTTTCTCCATCACTATCCTGACCCTTCTCATTAAACAGCCACTATCTTGACAAACTAACAAGATTAGCTTTGTCTGCTTAGGAATTTTATACTGCATAAAATTTAAGCTGCCTTAATCAGAGCTCCCAGAAACCATTCCTTCTGTGACATCGCATTCCAGAGGTAGAGTAATTGTTTCTTTGTAGGTAACTCTGTCATGTAGCTGAATGGCTTACCCTATAAATCACTACCATGAGAGCGTATTCATAATTTGCATGAGAAGTCAGCATCAAGAGGAACATTATGACCTTGCGGCCTAACACACTTAAAAAACGGAATTATTCTGATTAAAGACAGATGAGCCTTGACTGGGTCAATCAACCTGTGAACCTCTGGCTCTCTGTGCTCTACTCTTTTTGACAGTATGACTCTAACCTTTGGACCGTAGTAGCCGTTGTTTGATTATTGAAATATTTTTCTTTCCACTTGCTTGGTTTCTTATTGGAGTGTGTTTTTCTTGACTTAACGTGAATATTTAATAGTTTAAAAACAAAAGTTTCTGAGTGCTTGAGCTATAGCTCGGTGGTTGAGTGATTGCCTCACACCCATGGATCTCTGGGCTCTATCCTTAAGGCAGTGCCTTAGTTATGTATTGCTTAGCATTGCTGCAATGAAATACTATGAACAAATACAACTTGGTGAGGAAGGGGTTCATTTGACACTTCTGCTTTGTGTTCCTTCACTGAAGGATGCAGGAACAGAAACTCAAACAGGGCAGGAACCTGAAGTTAGGAACTGATATATAGGTGGTTGGAGGCTGCTGCTTACTGGCTTGCTTCTCATGGCTTGCTCAGCCTGCTTTCTTATAGAACCCAGGGCCACCAGTCCAGGAATGGTACCACCCACAGTGAACTGGACCCTTTAACATCAATCACTAATTGTCTACAAAATGTGTCGGGACACACACAGCTGTGAGCTTGTTCTACCTTGTCTGATGGTCAAAGAGTTTGAGCTTACTTTTGTTCTTTCAAAGTTGTTGACAGCAGGTGTGGCTAGAAAACAAAATATCCCGAGTTAGGGTGCGGTTGCTTGGTGTTTTGGAAGTTAAGATCTGCTCCACCCTGACCAAAGGTTAGAGAGTTCAAGCATATTTGAACTGTGCTCCTTCTTTTAAAGTAAGAGGTTTGACATAGGGAGTGGCTGCCTACAGGATACTTGGTCTAGGGTGTGTTCACGGCCCCAAATACCAGATACTCAGGAAATAATGGCTTGCTGTCTCAAGTATTGAAACATGTGATTGTTCTGGTTGTCCTTTGTGTCATGTTAAAGCAATCTTTTTCCTTCTTCCTCCCTTTTGTATTGGGGTATAAAAGTGTATGAAAAAATAAACATGGGCGAACTCAGAATTCAATATTTACTTAGTTGCCCCCCCCCAGTACAATCCTATGTCTCTATGTTTTTTTTTTTTTTTTCATATCTCTGTTCCTCCTACCCAACATTCTAACCCTCATGCCCCTACCCTGGAATGTATAAACCTGCCGTGGGTGGATTGTGTCAGAAGTCACCCCTAAAAAGGTGACTTTTGACAAAAATTCCCTACAGCCGGATCTCATTTTCTTTTTTTTTTTTTAATATTTATTTATTTATTATATATACAATATTCTGTCTGTGTCTATGTCTGCAGGCCAGAAGAGGGCGCCAGACCTCATTACAGATAGTTGTGAGCCATCATGTGGTTGCTGGGAATTGAACTCAGGACCTTTGGAAGAGCAGGCAATGCTCTTAACCACTGAGCCATCTCTCCAGCCCCCTGGATCTCATTTTCTTAATTGAGTTTCCTCCTTTCAGATAACTCTAGCTTTTGTCAAGCTGACATCAGACAATCCAGCCCAGATGGAATGTGTGGGTGTGTGGGAAAAGGACTTGAAAGAAAGATCATAATATGTAGAAAGGCTCATCTTTGATTGTGTTTTCCTTCCTTCTTCTCTACCCCTCCTTTCTCTTTTTTCTTCCAAGACAGGGTCTCACCATGTAACCCTGGTTAGTTTTGGTGGCTCACACTGACCTCTAACTCAGAGGTATGTCTGCCTCTGCCTTGCCAGTGCTGGGATTCAATGTGTGCAACACCATCCCTGACTGATTATGTTTTCCTAAATTTATGATAGAACCCCAATTCCTGTAAACACTCGTGAATATTATTTTTACTCCATTTCAAAGGGGAAATCAGGAATGAGATGCAATGAGGAAAGAAAATGAAAGAGCACATTGAATGGCGGTGTAAGGAGTAATCTATTTTCAGAAAGGCTGGTGTGTGTGTTTATTGGGGGAGTATGCCTTAGAACTCAGGAGGCACGGTGGTGCCATTTGCTGATAACAGCAGCAGATGATAATGGCCAAACATGGCTTGATGTTGGTAGAATTCCTCTAAAAACCACAAACAAACACACACACAAAACCCTGACCCAAAACAACAAAAATCTTTAGAGGGGTACTCTGATATTGATATTTTAACAACTTTGTTTTGGAAAGTTGTGTGGTGCCCATCAGCTGTCACTGGGTGTAAGAGTAAGTTACCTTTCCAGGTAATGAGGACGTCTGAATATCAAGTTATTTAAAAGTGTTGTGGGAAAACTGCGTGCTGTTCAGTGTTTGTTCCCCGGCCCACACACCCTTTCTTTCTACCGTCTTAGGATGTTTGGGAAAGGAAGCTGGATCCTTGCTTTCTCCTCGGTTTTCTCTCAGTTTATTTTGCACAACTTAATTGTGTATGTTAGTTAATTGTCACTATTAAAAGCCCAGACCCTAACCTGGAGGGAATGAAGTGTAGGGCAGACACTTGTTAATTACCAACTGTGATCTCAGATTACAGAGCAGAAAACTCACTTTGGAGCTTGAGAGCACTGATTAACACAGAGAGGGTCTCCCAACACTGTAGCAGCCGAAGCCCACAGGCCCGACAGAGCTTTTTCTCTACCAGTGTGACTACATTCGGCTACTACCTCTTTAGCATGTGCTTTAAGGGGTGCAGTAAACACCGCCTATTTGAAATTGTTTTTCTTTGAATCACCAATAAGAAGATGTACTCAATGCAAGGCCATTTGTCATAGTTTGTACATATTTAAACTATTACTTTCTTTAATTCAGTCTCAGTTTCTATACATTATTTATCTTAGAGGAGGATTTTTTAGACCATGTCCACAGTACAAAACTATTATTGCTCCCCATAAATAAAAGATAAATGTGAAATAAGGAAGTCTTTAAAGACATCTCCCACTTTTGGAAATGGCTTAGAAAAATGGATCTGCGATTTGGAACCAGAAGACTAGACTTGTCGTCAGGTCTGCTCCTTCCAAGTGCTCTGCTTAAAAAAAAAAAAAAAAAGAATCCTTTCTCTGAGTCCCAGTGTCTTCATCTGAAAGGGAAAAGGCGTGATGACAATGCCCACTGCCATGGGTAACCATGGAAACAAAGGAAACATAAGAGAGAAGTGGCAAAGCCCACTGCAGAAGGGAGTTATAGTTGATCCTTATCCTGGCATTCTCCCTTCCTTCCTTCTAGAGTATTAGACCAACCAGCTTACAAAGGAAAACAAGTGTTTCCTTTCATTTGACACCCAAAGCCAAGGCTGGCCTGGTGAATGGAGCTCATCTTGCATGTACGAGCCCCTTAGGTGGTTGTGTTGTGGTTTGTGGGTTGCTTCCTTGAGAAGAGCAGGTCTTCAGTGCTGTGACTGACTAATGATGTTTTCTCCAAGAAGGAGGGAAAGCTCCTGGTACAGGATATCTGATGTCACTTCCTCTGGTCTTCTCTTCACCAGGCTCCACAGTTCTCCAGAGCACACAGCGAAAATCACCTTTCAGTTAGCCGGTGCTTCTCAGAAAGCGACCCGAAGTCAACTCAAGTAAACCATACTTAGTAAGCATCTCCTCATCCTGAAATCGTCTCCAGGAATGAAAGCTTGTCAGGCTGTTCTCATCCGGTCTCCACTTTCTCACTCTCCTGAAAGAACGCACCATGCTGCCCAGGAACTCCTTCTGTAGAGAGAGGCTGGGGAGAGAACGCACCATGCTGCCCAGGGGCTCCTTCTGTGGAGCAAGAGACTGGGAAGATGGTGCTTGTGAGACTGGGGCTACTGTGCCAAGGCTTTCTCTGTCATACCTCAGAAAACAAACAGTTCCCTTCCCAGGGAGGCTGTGCTGAAGAAACTCTGTGTGAAGCCTGGAATCCGCTTACTGATGAAGTTCCCTCAGCAGCTAGCTGAATGCCAGTTTACTAGGATCTGCAAGAGTCGCTGCAGTGGAAAACCCATAGGAGCTAAAAACCCATTTATGACACTTCCCTTTTCTCTAGCTCACACTCCAGAATGAGCCAATGAACAAACCGTTAACACATAGAAAAATTCTTCTTCTGAGGCTTACAGCTCTGTCGTCGTAGAAAAAGAATATTGTGGAAGGACACTTGTCAAAGAACACTTTGAAGAACTTAACTTTGAA
Source organism: Alexandromys fortis (assembly GCF_014885135.2). Lineage (NCBI taxonomy): Eukaryota > Metazoa > Chordata > Mammalia > Rodentia > Cricetidae > Alexandromys > Alexandromys fortis. The sequence continues at coordinate 6,816,132 of NW_026067931.1, forward strand.
ATGACATTTTGATGCTACTAGATTCTAAAAGCTGACATCAACACTTCTAATATCTGTGCATTACTGTTTAATACAATAGGTTAAGTGCTGCTTAGGGGGGTTTAGAGTCATTCACTTCTCAGAGGCGAAAAGGATGCTCATTATCTTCTTATTACTTTTCATGAAAATTTGCATTGCTCCTCTCATCCACAAATGGCTCCTCGGCAATTCTTATTACTAACAAATCCATAACCTGACTGACTTCTCTTGAAATAGAGGGTATGGCGGAGTCACTGAGGAAATAGACACCGGACTGATGGCATCAATTGAAATGGAATGTAGGCACCTTGTGAAGCATTTCAATGTGACCAAGAAGAGTTTAGGAATAATCACTGGCTTTTCTGACTACATTTCATAATCTTACTCACCCAGGTATTTATGACAAACACATCCTGGACCCACATAAAGAACGATAAAGGAAAACAAGCTGGCAACATGACTTAAGAGGAATTGGTGTTTATTGAGGGGCTCTTAAGCATCTCAAAGGGTTTTCAACAGAAAGTGTCTTCTCTTGTGAACAGCTAAAGGAAGGGGGTGAGATTTAGATGGTGTCTATGAAACTTCCCACTGTCTTCTTACTGCATGCCCATCCTTACTCCCCTGCTCATGAGATGTCACAGATCCTCTGGACAGTATATTGGGAAATGACCAGAAACCTCCTCTCCCCCAAGTCTTTCCTATAGGCCTACATCAAGATAGGTATGAGACTGTGCTGTTAACTTCTTATAGAATTGAGTGTTTAAGCTGTATAATTCTTGTCCTGTTATCTGGGAATCTGAATTTAGTAGTATACAAGAACATTCCAAAATGATGAGGAGTTGAAACAACTTGTACTAGACTTTCTGAACTAGAAAGAGAAGTTCTTAGTTTCAACTTTTTTTTTCTTTTCTTTTCTTCTTTTTTTCTAAGACAAGGCAAAGTTTCATTGTATAGCAAAGTGAAGAATGTCCTACACTAAGTCATAGCTTTAGCATATGAGACCTCAAAGCCTGCCCCCATAGTGACACATAGTGACATAGTTCCTCCAACAAGGCCACACCTCATAATAGTGCCCCCCCCCATAGGCCAGGTATTCAAACACATGAGTCTATGGGGGCCATGTCTATTCAAAGCACAATGTCACTCTCAGGCATAGCATATACCCAAAGTACTCTTCATCCTACTCCAGAGACACTTACTCAAACATGTTCGTTGGTGCTCTATTCATAATAGTCAGAAATTAGAAACAAACTATATATCCATCAATAGACAAATGAATAAAGAAAATGTGATATATTCATACTAAAGAATATTTCTCAGCTGCTAAAAAAATGGAATTAAAAAATTTACAGGTAATTGGATGGAATTAGAAGAAGATAATCTTGAGTGAGGTAACCTAGACCCAAAAATTCAAGTATGATATATATTCTCTTATATGTGTATGTCAGCTGTTAAATATTTAATAAGCAGACTAAAATCCATATAACCACAGAGGTTAAGTATAGAGTAAGGGATTAGTGTAGGTGGGGGATGGATCTCCTTGGGAATGGAAAAGAGAAGAGGTTGTTATGGGTGGAGGAAGGAGATGACTGGAATGGGAGGATCAAATGGGAAGTGAAAGGAAGGGGTGGGTAAAGGAGGAAATACTGGGAAGGACAACTAAAACTGAGGGCCTTTTGAGCGATCCTATGAGAAGCGAATGCAGTGGAACTTTTAAAAAACATAAATACATACAAAGAAGATCTAAAAGGAATTGCAAATAACAGGGGAGACAGAAACCTAACTAGCATTTCTTGTCACCAGATGAGGCTTCCTGTTCTCGAAATGGGTTACATCTAATTGAGTTGTTGGTTAAAGGGATCCCACGGGAAACCCCAAACAACCCAGGCTATTGCTAGAGCTATTGGTTGCTCTTCATAAACTGATGGTAAAGCCCCATGGCTGAAGGCAACACCCACACAACTCAGTTATCATGGAGAAAGTCGAGCTGCTGTCTACCTAGAGACTTCATTCATATTGACTAGTGTTCAAGGCACTGGAAGGTAATCTGAATCCTACTAGAGGAGAAACACTTTGATATACAATGATAACCTGTCTGCAAGGTACACTGGTACAATAGTGGCAAAACGCTGTGGGAGTAACAAACCAATATCTCATTAGATTTAAGGCCTACCTATTCCATGGGATAGAACCCATCCCCAGCACTGCTCAGGCAGTCAAGAACCTGAAGCTAGATAGGCCAGGGACCTAGGGGAAAACCAAATATTACTGTCTCCTAAAGAAATACAACAGTGGGTTGGAGAGATGGCTCAGTGGTTAAGAGCATTGCCTGCTCTTCCAAAGGTCCTGAGTTCAATTCCTGGTAACCACATGGTGGCTCACAACCATCTGTAATGAGGTCTGGTGCCCTCTTCTGGCCTGCAGACATGCACACAGACAGGATATTGT
>NW_026067931.1:6819340-6821277 GCF_014885135.2 Alexandromys fortis
TGATTATTTTTTGATGCCTACTTGTTTCCTTAGAGGAAAGAGAGAAGGAAAGGGTGTGGATTTGGATGGAAGGAGAGGTGGGGAGGGGAAACTATGGTCAGAATATATTGTATGAAAAATATATTTTCATTAAGAAAAAAAAAAGAAATTAAAAACTCCCTTGCCTGTGCCCTTTCAAGCACTGCCTTTCTGGCTGCTGAGGAAACAGGAACTTATGCTCATGTTTTTGTACGGCCTTTTTCTTCCTCTCTTTGATCCTCCCCAGGCTCTGCAGAGTCCCTCACACTCCATCTTTCCCCCACCCCGTCCCATTTCAAGTTATCTATTGACCGTCATTTATCACCCTTCCTTCACCCTCAACTCTTCCCTCTATGTGTCTCCAAATCAGAAAGATCCAGCCTCATTTCTTCATGGAGACTCAACTCAGACTGTTCACTGCTAAGCCCCAGTGCTGTCCCAGGGACATAAATGACAACCCCATATAGAGTCTTATGTTTTCCTGAAACAAGCAAAATCATTTGGTATGTAGTGTCTTCAATCTAATATGTCTAAATTATCATCATTCTATATGTAATCAGTAGAAAGTCATTAATGAGCTATCTCCATTTTTCTAAGTCTTGGAAGTTCATTTATAATGAATTCATGGCACATTTCCCATTTGGATGGGCTACAGTGTAGGGTTAGTTAATAAGTTTCAAGACTATATCATATCCTCTGGCTATTAAACATGTACTTTAATTTTAAATCTGTTTATTTGGATCAAATTCTATAAAACTGGGAGGCTAGGACTTTTCTACTTCTGGTTTTATATTTCATTCTTGTGTGTGTAGTAAACAGTTTGCATTTTTCATTATTATTATTATTGCATTACTGTTTTCCCTGTACATATGTCTGTACATCACAGGTATATTTGGTGCCCGCGAAGGCTGGAAGAGGGCATAGGGTACCTTACAACTAGAGTTACAGATAGCTGTGAGCCATCATGTGGGTCCTGGAAATCAAACCTGGGTCCCCTGGAAGAGCAGCCAGCTTAACCACTAAGCCATACCTCAAGTCTTACAGTTACAATTTTCTGTTGAAATGTTGGATGTATTGACCTGTCTGTCACTTCTGCCACGAAGCATACTCCCCCCCCCCATAATGTCTTCATGCTTGAAATTTCCCTTCTGTTTCTGCACTCGTGATATGATTCAGTAGCTGTGCCGTCCCTGTTCCGGCTGAAGCTGGAACCTTTGTGTTGTTGGAGGAGGCTGTGAGAAAAGGATGTGCATTATTTGCAGATCTGCTGCACTAGAGAGCAGCACTTTCTCAAAAACCATTCAGACGAGTCAGACACACCGGATATGCAGCCGCAATCAATGGAATAATTGCATCCGTCGTTGTGTTTTTACTCCCTAAAGGAGATGTGATTGATGACAAGCAAAAATGTCCTGCTTGTAGGATGTAAATAAGAAGCAGGGCTTTTCCAATTTGATCATAGTACAGGGATAGAGTTTATAAACTGATGTCACATCATTGCATAAGACTGGCTTATACACCAGCAGGGAGGGGGGAGTCCCAGGGCGAGCAGGACACAGAGAGGAACCCGAAACAGGAAAAGACGAAGCTACTGCTAACCTCTGTCAGGGTTGCTGAAATTGGAAGAACAGGGAGAACACATAAATCTTACTCATTTCACAATTTCATGAACAAGTTGCTGATGCGTGTACTGTTTCCAGCCCTCTCGTCAACTTGTTTCAAGGCAAAAGTCCCCTGCACAGAATTCTAGGATTACAGTTCTAGACCTCCACTGATGAACACTAAATCAAAGTCCATGGTTTTTTCCTTATTACGTACATTGCCATCGTGAGCTACAGACGTTGTCTTCATACAGGCTAGTGTTCAAGGAATCTTAAGAACTTACCAAATAGTCCTTATTAAGGATGCAATTTTTTTTT
>NW_026067931.1:6824683-6839764 GCF_014885135.2 Alexandromys fortis
TCCAGGGGTAGGTTGATCCCGAATTTCCTGAGAAACCGAAACACTGATTTCCAAAGTGGTTGCACAAGATTGCATTCCCACCAGCAATGGATGAGGGTACCCCTTCCTCCACAGCCTCTCCAGCAAAGGCTATCATTGGTGTTTTTGACCCTAGAAGAAGCAGGCTGTGTCACATATATGTGGCATAGAGACCAGTGTACCAGCGGACATGTGTTTGTGCTTTATGTATGTATTCCCTATGACATCACACAACGAGGAAATCTAATGATGCGTTTCTCAGAAAGTGTCCTTGTTGTTAAGCAATACATGAGGATAGATATTAGGAGAAGACAGTAGCCACTTCAAACTGCTTTCTCTTATCAGGATTGTGTGCTGAGTAAATTGTAATTATAGCCCTGCGATGCATCCCTAGGAAATAAGAGAAAAAAGTTAGAGTATAAAATTCTTCATTGAACCATCATTCAAAATAGCAACTCTTTAAAACAACCCATTGTCCACTAGAGAGGCATGGTTGAATATTGATGACGTCTCCAAATGATAGACAATTACCCTATTGTTTGAAAATGACAATTGATGACTATAGGAGCTGTCCGTGTATTACATACTGTGCAATTAAAACACCAGGATGCAGACATAATGGTTTTTCCTGTGACCAAAACAAAGATCCACTGGGCAAAGGAGAAAATGAGGAAGCAAGCAGAGGGAATGAGGTAAAGCATACGCTGGCATCTCAGTGAAGCTGGTCCTAGGAGCCGATGAAGGACAAGAGAGGCGGTGCTTTTCATTCACCAGTGAGAACACACTGGCATTGCTGTTGGTCCCACGAGGAAATGAAGCGATGGTCTAAAAACTGCTTCCACAGGCTCTTGTCTAGACAAGGTTGCAATTTCACTGAGAGTTTTTAAACTTTGGAGCATTTCAGTTGTTAATATATTCAGATTATATTTAAATTCTTCAACAAGGTATAATTTATCTTTTAAAATAATTGCTCTTTCCAGAATACACAGTATGACACAGATAGTTACTAAACATTTAAATTTTAACAGTTTTAAAGACCGCTCCCTGTCCTTGAATTTGGTTGAAAATGATTTGAATATATCTTCTCAAGTTGCAAAGCAAGCAGAGCCTGCGTTGACACCAAGGACTCATTATTTTGCCACCAAGAAAGCTGCAAAAATCACATTTATTAAGCTCTTGGGAATATGTTAAGAACCAGATGAGTTGCTCAGAAGATGTCAGAGGTGCAGGAGGCTCACCTTGACTTTGAAAGTAGACTGGCAAGGTTGACGCACAGACTGAAAAGGCCAAAGGGGGCTCGAGAAATCATCTTTCCCATCACTCGCTCTCATGCAGAACTTCCGTTAACCCATCCTAGAAAAATGAGACCTTGCTTTTTAATGGCATTCAGGGAGGCATGCGGTAATCATATTGAGGAATGGCTTTGTGAGCAGACAATAAATATGCCCAAATATCAGTGTTATTGCACTTGAAGAAAGCATTGCTCAGCCATAGAAAAACTTCAAGGATTAAAGATGCCTGCGTTAGGCTCTAGCTCTGAGGCAGCAATTTGTTTCTCTGGATTTCCGCGGTCTGTGTGCAGGGAAGCAAAGCAGAGACACACAATAAATTGTGTGCGCACACATGATCATATTTAAAAGGAAGCCCAGCCGCGCACATTTCTACAGAGGACTTCAAAATTACCTACAGTTTTATCAGAGGACGTCTTAAATAGCTTTGACGCAGCTGAAACCACGTAGGGTATGTAGCAATTTCATTCACTGCTTATCAAAAATATTTATTGAATCTCCTATTTATTTGGGGTTTGAGTGGATCTTCTGTTGTTCTGTTCATCATGACCCCGGGAGGAACAGGAAGTGCTACATATGCATGGCATAGACACCAGTGTACCGCCAGATACATCCATTGATCTTTGTGTGAATATGCTCCGTGACATCAACAATGAGGAAGTCTCCTAATGATGTGTTTCTCAGAATGTGGGATATTTCTTTCCCTCTTAGACAGGATCTTTCTCCACCGCCTATGCTAGCCTGAAGCTCATTATACAGCCAGGCTGCCAGGGAACTTGTGGAATTCTTCCTGGTTCAGACTCATGTGATTGCTGAACTTATAAGCGAGTGTTCCCGTGCCTCTTCCTTTGCGAGAAGTACCATCTTAGGGACAGTGAAGCCTGTGCAGGTACACAAAGATGATCCTGCCTAAAAATAAATGAGGTGTAGGAAAGAGACATAAGCAATATATACCTAGAGCACAGTTCAAACCAAAACAGGGGAAAAGAGGAATTAGTTCTTAAAGCCCAGGAGTACTAACATTCTTCTAGGAAACATCTTGAGCCAGGGCCCAAAAGTTCAAACTACCCTCAGCACCACTGTCTTCTATGCTCCTACTAGTATGGCCCATTAAGCAGTGCTTGAAGCATCCCACGGCTTTCCTACCCAAAGACCCACAGTCCAAATTCCTCCAAACAAAAGCCTAGTCAGAGCTATCATAGCAAAACCTCAGTCCCTGGCACCAACTTCTGTCTTTGAATAGAAACTGTGACCACAGCAACTCTTGTAAAGGAAAACATTTAATTGATCCTGGCTTACAGTTGGTAGGAATAGTCCATTATTGCCATGGCGTGAAATATGGTGGTATGCAGACAGACACGCTGCTGAGAAGGACCTGAGCATTTTACATCTCAGTATGCAGGCAGTAGGGAGAAACTGCCATATTGGGTGAAAAAAGGAAAAAAAAAAACCTTGTCATGGAAGCTGTTGTGTGACACAGTGAGTCACACAGTAAACCCATACACACACACACACACACACACACACACACACACACACACACACACATCTTTACTTTCAAGTGTTCATTGCAAAGAGTCATCTGTCTGGTTCAAGGCTTCCGTTTCTGCTATACTATCCATGCTGGGCCCTCACTTCTTTTGGATGTCCTGTTGTTGCCCTGTGCCATGCAAATCCTGTAACTTCGGGTCTGCAGGACTGGTTCCTTCATATGCAGCAGCAGATCACAGATGGGGTGGATGTTGGGGTGGGCCAACTCATAGCCCTGGTTCTGGGCCTGGATAGTTGCTGGTTGTTCAGTCTGCCAGATCTTCCCAGTCTTCACCACTAGGGTGAGCTCTCAAACATTACCCCAGCTAGTTCACCCGGTGCAACAAAGAGCAAGGGCCAGGGCCAGTTCTGCTTTCATACCCTCCCTGTCGGCTCTCCCATACCTGGACCATCAGGGCCAGCTCTACTGTGTTATCTAGGCGAGGTGCAGGACCACTCTCCCGAGTGCTGCAGCTAGAAAGGGGAGAGTCAGCACCCTCACCCGTGACAGGTGGCAGGGGTGGGGGGCATCTTTTCCTCACCCTTACCACCACATGGCAGATGAGGGGGGTGTGACCAGTTCTCCCACTCTCATCCCCTCCCCTACACCTCTGCCAACAGGGCCAGCTCTGAAAATGATACTTTAGGAAACTGAAGAACCATTTTGTATTTTACCACAGTTATTATTTATGATGTTCTGTTCAGGAGGTGGGAGATGGGGGCCTTGCAGGGTTCACGTCTGTCATTACTGCACTTTGATCATCAGAATTCCTTTGTATGATACTGTGATTGATTTTACAAGTAAGTCTTGAAAACATTCATTTATAATACTCATCGTTCTAATATATTATGCCATCCACTGTTGATCTCTTTCCATGAACAATAAGATTTGAGCGTCTATGCCATTACCTGAGGTTTCATTTAGTGCCATTATCTACTGTATCCCATTCTTATTATAGAACCATTGCATTCTCCTGCATACTGACTTATCAGTGCACCACAAAGAAGTCGTATTTCAAAACAACCATCAAAGGCAGGAGAGTTACACTCGAGAGGCCAGCCTCTCAGAATAGAGTCAGTTCCTCCCTTTCAGGACGCTCCATTAATGAGTATTTATCACTCCCAGCTGCACTGCTCTCAGTGTTTATGACCAGCTCTGGGCCCAAGCCATATGCAGCGCCAGTTTCACCTTCCAAAAGGAATTTGAGAATGCTTTCTCTGTAAACTGGGTTCTGGGTCATCTTCATGAATGGGCTATGGTTTAATATGAATACATCTGATCAGAAGTAATATGCAGAAATTTACCCCCGCGTGATGGATTTGTGCATGCTAAACAGCTGCTCTGCCCTGCAGGTCTTACCTATTGTCACAGGAATTTAACTCGAAACAATCGATTCACAGATGCTGGTTGTGGAATCCTTTCTTTAAGCCGGATGTTATGCATTAACCTAATGTATGGAACCAGTTTGATTAAAACAAGGGTTGGAGGCAGGATTCTCGGAATATGTGTCATGAAGCCACCCTCAGACCTGTGAACACCAAATCATGTAATTAGTGAGTCCCTGTGGCAGGAGACCCTTCCAGGGGTCCTTTGTGGAAAGATCGTTTTCATAAGAAAACAATATAAGTTGTAGATTTTAATATTCCCCTTATGCATTAAAAAGCCCCTTGTTCCTGATTATGTGTTGCGAGACACAGAGCTTTTGGACCAGGTGCCTGTTGTTGTTTGTGTCTTTCATCATCGTCATTATCATCACTGTTATCCTCATCATCGTTGTCATCCTCATCACCGTCGTCATCATCATTGCTGTAGTTACTGTTTGAAAGCATTGAATTCTTCCTCTATGGAAAGTGGAGTTGCAAGTAGAAGAGTCAGAGGTTTTGCTTGTGTGTTTGTTCACCGACATGAATCATGGGGTGGGGGGATAGTTTGACAAACAGTCCCCTTCAAACCGTATTCAATTTCCTCCCTGTCCAGTCTCAGCAATAAGTAGACAAATGAGCAAGTTTTCATTCCAGCACATTTTATTTCCTATGGATGGAGGTGGGAAAAGCCAGGTTGTGTGTAGCTGAAGGGAGAGGTAGAGATGCAACCAAGGGCCCCATTCTCAGAAGGAGCCGTATGCGAGAGGCTCCAAGAGGCTGGGAAGACAGACACAGGGCTGCCGTTTAGTGTTATAATCAGTCGCCAGGATGTGTAAATTTAAAACCAGCGGGATGTCACTGCTCCATCTCTGCCTATCACTCAGCCTCTGCCATTCCCCCTCTTCCACAGCAGAAGCCTTCCTGATCCTTGTGTACAAGCTGTACCCTGAGCCACGTCAGCGGGGACATGCGGTGGCCTCCTGTTCTGATGTCTGCATCACGTTTCTCTTCAAATTCTTGTCCTGCTTTGCTGAAGAGCTCAGGTGAGGCCATCTAGAGTCCTGTTATTCTAAGTAAGGCTCAGACACCAGCAGTGTTGGCTCACACTTCTGTCTTGTTAGAAATGTACAATCTTAACCCACAACTCATACCCCCTAATTAGAATTTGCATTTATTTTAGATTCCCATGCACGATGATTAGATGCACATTGCTATAGAAGCAGCTGCCTGCTCTTTCCATCCTACTTACTGACTGCCTGTGGCCCAGATTTGTCCCTAGAGTCAATGCTTCCTTGATGGTAACTGACCTTGGCCCGTCCACTTGTGTCTTTGGTCTTGTTGTTACTACCTCTTCCCAGATGGGTTATCACTGTGCTGATTTAACTCTTGCCCACTGCCATGCCACCTCAGATGGCCCTGAGCTAGAGTATCTCCTCATACACTTTCCCTGTGTCCTCCTAAATGCTCTTTGGAAACGACGTCTCTACTCTGGTTTGGATGTGTCCCTGGACCACATGAGATGGTGGAACTTTTAGGAACTGGGGCCTGGTGGGAAGAAGTCAGGTCATTGAAAGGATGCCTTTGACGAGGATCTTAGGAGTTCAACCTAGTCCTGTTTCTTTCTTGGCTTCCTGCCAGCCAGGGATGAACGGCACTCATCTGCCACCCAATACTATTATACACTGTATTGCCACAGATCCAAAGCAACAGGACCAAATGACCTGAACTGAGACGCCCTAGAATTGTGATAACCGTATAAATACAACAATTTATATCCTCTTATCTTTTAGCAGTCTCACTGTTAGCAAGCCACACTAAAGAAATACACATGAACCTTGTAAAATTATACCCAAGGGCGGGTGTCAATCATAGACTAGCTCTACAATATTTTAAAGAATTTATTTATTTTTGTGTATGAATATTTGCCTGTATGTATGTATGTGTACCATGTGTGTGCCTGGTATCTGAAAAGACCAGAAGAGAGTTGAATGCCAACAACGCTGGTGTAACAGATGATTGTGAGCCGCCATGTGGGTGCTGGGAGCAACCCCGGTCCTCTGCAAGAGCAGTCAGTGATATTAACTGCCTATCCATCTCTCCAGTCTCTAGGTTTTTAGTTATTAAAAGGCAGGGGGAGAAAACCAAAACAGTTATCAGTAAAGATATAAGGGCCAGTTCTCTCGCTTTCCTGTTCACAGGGTTGGTTCTCCCACACCTACACCATCAGGGCTGGCTCTACTGTGTTGCCCAGGCATGGGGTAGGGGCCACTCTCCAGCGTGCTGCAGCTGCTGAGAGGCAGGGACAGTTCTCCTACTCCCATGGCTCCAGGGCTAACTCTCCCACTTACCCTAGGCATTGATAGGCAGGGGTTTAGAGTGGGGAGGACAGCTCTACCCACCTGTGCCACCACACAACACATGGGTAATGGGGACAGATCTCCCATGCTCACAGCTTCAGGGTTGACTCACCCACACCCTTGCCAGCAGGACTGGCCCTATTGTGCTGCCTCAGTCAACAGGGGACAGGAGCAGTTCTCCTGCTCTTATGCCTCGGGGCCAACTCTCCCACCTGCCTCACTGCAAGGGGAGAACTAGCCAGGGCAATGCTGGAGAACCTGCAACTACCTAGGCCAAGAACCAGGATTATGAGTTGTCCCACCCCAACATCCACCTATCTGTGATCTAGAGCACACGAAGGGGCCGGTCCTGCAGATCCAAAGCTGCAGGATCAGCATGACACAGGACAACAAGAGGATACCCAAGAGGAACCCCAGTAAGGGCCCAGCATCAACAGTGTGGCAGAAACTAGAGGCCTTGAACCAAACCAATGATTCTTTGCAATGAACATTTGCAGATAAAGATACGTGGATAAAGAGTTTACTGCTTGATTCACTGTGCCGCACTACAGCTTCCATGACTAGATTGATTTTTCTTTCTTTCTTTCTTTCTTTCTTTCTTTCTTTCTTTCTTTCTTTCTTTCTTTCTTTCTTTCTTCTTCTTCTTCTTCTTCTTCTTCTTCTTCTTCTTCTTCTTCTTCTTCTTCTTCTTCTTCTTCTTCTTTTCCTTTAAATCTTATTTTATTTTGGGAGGATGGCACAGAAATGAAAAAACAGGAACACGAATGGAATGGGAGATGCATGATGTGAAAGACACAAAGAATAAATAAAAAGAAAGTTAAAAAGATCGAAGGGAATAAATTAGCCCATTCGTAGTTCAGTGTACTCTGAAAATTTTATACTATAATAAGTTTTATGAATATATTAAAGGAGTAAATTGTAGAGGTGGCAGGCATCAAATCATCTTAATATATAAATGTATCTTCCTAAGACATGCATTCAAGTCAGTTGAAAAGCAAGTGATAGAAAAATTACCACAATGCAATTCCATTCTTTTTTTTAAGTATGCCTGTACCTGTATATTTTTCTACATAAGTATGTGTGTTCAAGCATTCACATGGGTTAAAAACATTGAACCAAACCAAGATCTTTGAGAAAGAGTAGCTGGGTATTATGGTATGGTATACACCTGTCTCCAATCCCCAGCATTCACAAAGCTGAGGCAGGAGGATGTTAAGTTTGGAGCCCGCTTGATTTACATAGTAAGACCATATCTTAAAAATTAAAAAAAGCCAAAAATGAAAAAGAGCTGTAAGAATACTAACGAGCTAAATTGAGGAGATGGGGTTGGCGAGTGTAAGAATGAAGAGCCCACCCTTTCCTGACTTGCGTCATTGTTGTGTTGCCTAAATGTTTACAGTGAGAGCACAAATGTGCAATAATTGCTTAAAAGTAAAACACAATAAGGAGAGAAAAATGTAGAGAAAAGCAATGAGATGTCATCCCTGGACAGCTGATAGTCAAGAGCCAATGTCTTGTTACTTAGAGAACAAGTGTCATGGAAAAACTTTAGGGGGGCACAGCTGAGTTTCTCGTGAGTCCCATTTTCCTCGGTGGGTCATCCTCTAGGGCAGGAAAAAGACGGGCAACATACACATACACCTTGTTCCTCAGATTCTCGCAGCCGAGGTTTCTCTTCCAGGACAGCAGCTTCTGAGGTGTTTGCCAATGTGTCGTGTCCCTTTGCAGTTCCGTCCGCATCATGTGAGGCTCAGACTCTTTCTCACCAACACCTATTTCCTTGGGATTTTCTTCTCAATTCTGCTGGTGGCTAGTGACTTTGAACACTTTTATGTGTTTATTTGCTATATGAAATTGATCAAGGCTCTAAATTATAGAAGAAAAGAAAATGTAGAAAATAGTCTTTTCCACTTGAGCGTAGCAAAGATTTCATAGGACAAGAAAACCCCTACGAGAAGTTTTTATAACTTAAATTAAAAATTTTGGTCTTTTTAAAAGATGCTGTTTGTTTGTATGTGAGGGTTTTGACACAAGGTGTGTGTGGGGCGGGGGGCGTGTAGTAAAGAATCTGCCCACATGACCAGGCTGTGGTAGCTACAGGGGAAGGTTTGTTGTTTTTGTTTTGTAGATATGAGACAATGAGAGAGAGAACAGGCACTGGCATCTGGAAGAATCCGGAGCAGAGAGAGAAAGAAGTGGACTAATCATGGCCAGCAGACTGGGCTTGGCCAGGGCTGTCCAGTCTATGAAAGAGGGGAGGACGGCTGGGAGTGGGAAACAACGAACGTAGAGAGCACAGCAGAGCGGAGCCCAGAGTAGTGGGAACAGCTAGGTTATGAGAAGGGTGAGCAGCTGGAGTGTGGGCAAGGAAGGGACAGGAGACCGGCATGGGGGCTTACAAAGAGGCGCCTGAAGTTTAACACGGACCTTGATTGGCTGACAGGAGCCGCAGGTATATGTTAATTGGAGAGCTATATGTCCCTTTTCCAGAGGCCAGGGCAAGGACCCTTTTGGCAGATGGGAATCAGTTTCAGAAGTTCCTGAGGGGTGCTGGCTTTTATCTAAACCACCAGAAATTCTCCTGTAGCTCAGCTGAGCTCATTTCTGGGTATTTGAACTGCCTTTTGGAGTTTGGGGAATTGGGCTTTCCTTTGGACCTGACACTATTAATATAATGAAAAGGTAAAAATCACAGACTAGGAGAATTTATATATATATATATATATATATATATATATATATATATATATATATATCATATATCTTTGGGAATGTTACATCATGCACCCCAATCCCACTCACCTCCCAGTCCCTCCATATCTACCCCTCACCCCTGTAGTGTCCCTCTCCCAAAAGAACTCCCCAAAATATCCTCTCAAAACAACCCCCTGAATAAAAACAAAACAAACAAGCAAAAAAAAAAATAAAACCCACCTAGCTTCTCTGTTTTTCCCTCCTCTCCCACACCTCTCCATTCGTCCTAGTGGCATTGGGAGCTGCTAGGGTCACACAGTGCACCTTTTGTCCGTTCAGCCCCACCTGCAAAATGTTCATTTCAATGAGTCATTGTTCTGGTTCTAAGCCTCTGGCCTCTGGCCCACCATTATAACTGTACCCTCGCTGAAACTGCTCTTGGATATTCTGCCCCGAGTCATGGAGATCCTGCAGTTATTGTTCTGGAGGACCAGTCTTTAGTGCGCTCCAGCCCGTCATAGATGGAATAGATGGTAGGGTGGGCCAACCCAATGCTCAGGATGTGGGCCTCGGTGCTAGCTGAGATAGTTAGTATGGGCTGCTCAGACCGCCTTCCTCAGGAGAGGGGCAGAACCAGCTCTCCAAGCCTATACCCGCTCCCAAGCCTGCGGTTTGGGAACCAGCTCTCCCATGTGGGGCTAGGCACGCTCTCCAGCAGCAGTGTTCAGGAGCGGCAGGGCCAGCTCTCCCAGGGCCGGTGAAGGGCGGGCCTGGCTCAGCACAGCCCTTGAATTTTAATACTCATGGTTCCTATGGCTCCCTGTGGTAACATGGGGCATAGACATCAACACAGACCCCAGCTGCAGCTGACCGTGGACTCAGACATGACTCTTGGCAGCAACTTGGACCTGGATGTCACTAATGGCCCTGGTGGCAGCACAGGCCCTCAGATCAGCATGGTTCCAGCAACAACATGGCCCTCAGGCACCATTACGGCCCTTGGACACTTTAGGTGATGGCCTGGACCCCTGCCTGGTATCAGTAAGGCTTTTGATGTCTTCAGAAGCTGCCAACAGTGACACAAACCCTCGATTCTATAGGGCCAAGGACTTAGACATGGCCCTTGGCAGCAGCTCAGGCCCAGATGTCTTCACGGCCCTGGATGGTAGCACAGGACACACGGATCAATGTGACCCCAGAGGCAGTGCAGGCTTGGGCATCAACACAGCCTCAGACGGTGGCCCAGACCCCGGGGGTGTTCTTGTGGCCTTTGGCGGCAACTTAGGTGATAGATGTCAACACCGACATTGGCTGCAGTAGGACCGTTGACCCAGACATGGTAGTTGACAGCAACCGCGCCTCAGATGTTACTCAGGCCTCCAGTGGCAAGCTGGCCACACTAGCCATTCCTCACTGCCTTTACGTCTTCAGTTCTGTCTTTCCCCGCAGCTCGTGAGCCGTTCCGCTTCTCTTTCTCTCCCATTTCCCCACCACGTTTGCTCATCTTCATCACCTGTGTCACCAGTGGGGCCTGTGGATGACTTCAGTCGGCGCCGACTGTGAGCACCCCAGCTAGACTTAGGAGAAATAGTTTTAAAAGTTTATGATAAAGGTTTTTTTTTTTTTTGTGTGTGTGTGTGTCTGTGTCCAGAATATAAAAAGAAGTTTTAAAACAACAAGAACAAAGCAACCCAATAGAATACAGCTTTTAAAAGAGTTGAACATCTTCTCAGCTGCTCTGTTGGCAATGACTGACGCTAAAGGCCAATGTTCTTTCTCTGGGTGCACACTGAGCAAATATTTGATTGATCGGGGACTTAGCCAGATGTCATTATTATTATTTTTTCTATAATAAGTATCCTTTTGCTGTTTTTATCTACGGTTTATAATAAACAGCTAATTACCGTAAAATGACTAACATTTCACTATGAGTAAATAAATAAATGAATTTCTACATGAAGTTTAACTAATTAGAGTCATAGTATACAAATTGTGAGCTACTTCTGTTTTGTCATTAATTAATTAATTAAATCAATCTATCTTTTCTCATTTTACATACCAATCCCAGTTCCCACTCCCTCCCCTCCTCCCGCTCCTTCTACCTTTCCTCTACCCCATCCCCATCCATTCCTCAAAGAGGGTAAGGTTTCCCATGGGAAGTCACCAACTTCTGAGCAGGTTCTATTATTCCTCTCCATTGCAATGAAATAAATAAATTTATATATAGCTAAGGTTTAACTGATCAGAGACACAATATGCAAACTGTGAGCTAGTTCTGATCTCCCTCTCCATCACAAAGAAGTCTGGCTAACATTTTGGGGAGGAAGACACTTGGTAAGGTATACTTTGCTCTACACTTAGCTTTTCAGCTGCCTCGTGTTTCATAAGGTAAGAATTTAGAACATGGACCCATCATCGCTCTTTTCTTTTATAACAAAGGTAGTATACTCTAGACCAAAACAGCATCACTGTGTGCGATACTCAGCTTTTTTTTTCAGCTTTTGTTATTATGAAAAATGCCTAAACACAATTTAAAGGAAAAGGATTGATTGACTCATTATTTGAGAAGTTTCAGTTTGTCATCATCTGACTTTGTTACTTTTGGGTCTTAGTTGAGGTAGAACATCATGACGACAGGAAGGTTTGGAAAGAAAGCCATTCACCTTATGGTATCTGTCTTAGTTAGGATTCAATTGCTGTGAAGAGACAGCATGACCATAGCACCTCTTATAAAAAAAACACTTAATTGGGCTGGCTTACAGTTTCAGAGGTTTAGTCCATTGTCATCATAGCAGGAAGCATGGTGACCCATAGGCTGACATATTGCCGGAGAAGTAGTTGAGAGATACATCTAGCTGGATCTGTAGGCCAACTGGAAAGCAAAAATGCACTGGGCCTAGCTTGGGATTGAAACTTCAGAGCCCACCCCTAGTAACACACTTCCTCCAACAAGGCCACACATATAGGAACTACTATTTCATAAACTTCTGGAATATATGTATCTATATTTTAAAAAGAATTTAATTGGTGTTATTCTCGTTGGAGTTGGGGGCAGTTCATCCTGCTCCTAGAAGTCATAGATTATCAATCAAAAAACTCAATACCAGAATTGGGATATTTCCCTTTGAGTTATTAATTAAGGGGGTCCCAGGGACCTTCAAAACAATATGGGCTATAAACAATGATCTTATTTGCCTATCAGAGTTTGATAATAACATCTTACTGCTGAAGGCAACAGATATTTTTTGGTTATAGGACAGGGAGAGGTGAGTTTGTCGTTTGACGCTGTCTAGGTTTTGTTGATTCTTTTTATGGCCACAGGTATATTTCTTACTGTTTACTAAAAAGTATCTTTATTTTTAAAGTAACTTTTTAAAAAAATGATGCTAACCACTTCAACAACTATTCTGCTTTGGGTCCTAACTTTAAATATACCTCTTTACTGCCTAAATTGCAAAGTTTCCACACCCATTCCTCTGAGTTTTGTCCCTGATTCTCACTGCAAACCTGGCTAACACAGCCAGTAATATACATGATGCAGCAGGGCACCCGAGACTTCTTCTTGAGATTAATTAATTTGCCATCTCTAAATTCAACCTCCCCCAAAATCTCAGAGCATGGATCAAATGTAGATATGTTAATTTAGAATATGCCCCGAAGAGGTCTCTTGTCCAAGTTGCAGGAGCCTTCATTTCCAGCACAGACCTCATAACAAAGCCTTTAGAATCCATATTCCTGTTGGCATCCTGCTCTTCTGAGCTCCCACTAAAATACTTCATTAAGTTCTGCTTATAACACTCTAGGGATTCCCTTGCTTTCATCCCCCAACTTCTCCATACTCCTTCACCAGATCGGTTCGGATGTCTCTGACCCACATCACTAAGTCTATTCACAGCATTGGGGCAACTCCTCAGTGCCAGTTTTCTGTCCGGGTCAGCTTCTTACCACCTCGGTAAAGCCATTTACTAGAAGAAATCGGCAAGCACGTGTGTGTGTGTGTGTGTGTGTGTGTGTGTGTGTGTGGTAGTGTAGTTAGCTGCTCACCTTATGGTGGCCAGGAAGCAGAGAGTAAGATCAAAGATTCCCTAAAAGGGCAAAAGATACCATATCCAGGCACATCGTGTGTGATCTGCTTCCTCCACCTGAGCCCCATCTTCTAGCAATCTGTTCAATGTGGTTACAGTAGCACTGAAGGCCCATCTTGGAAAGCTATTACCTCCCAGTGACAACATTGGAATCTGCCTCTACGTGGAGACGTCTTCTCCCTTAAGTAAGAATCCTGTTGGACTGGTTAATAATCTGTCCAAGGGACCACCCCCTGTCCCTTCTCTTCAGAAGGACAGGTTTACCTGATGCCATGGTAAAGAGAAAAGAGAAACCATTGTTCTTGCCTATCCAGAATTCCCGCCCCCTAGGGCAGTCCCTACAAGCTACCATGATGTCCTCTTGGGCCTGTTCCCCTTTCTGAGTTGACTCAGAAAAGTCTTCGTTTCCTCTTCTCTTTTTCTGTCTGACGCTGAGCAGAGCTTATGCGTGCTTTTTCTAACACGTGAGCTCGCCTTCCTGCCGTGTGGCTACTCGTCTGCTATGAGGCTGACCTTCAGGCTGGTTTACCTCAAACAGCATTTTGTTTTGTTTTGTTTTCCTTCTCTTCTGTATTCTCGCCCTCTGGGAAGCTGCTGAGATTTGCAGTTTCTCTGCCCTGGGATTTTTATTTTAAACTTTAATAAAATTGTCCTTGAACTTTCATTTGATTCTAACCTTAAATTCTTTTGTTAATGAGGCTGAGAATCCCAGGAGGGGCCTTTTATTTACCTGGTATCAGTATGAGGCAGCAGTGAATTTGATGAGGTTAGTGTCCCTGTGATTCAATCGACTTTCAGTATCACAGACTTTAACTAAACACATGAGCCTTGGGGGAGACATTTCATATCCAAGCCATAACAGAGCACACCTATATTTAATCAGGAACAGTGCTTTGTATGTGTGATAACTCTGTTGAGCAGTGTTTCTGGACCACCCCAGAGCAGCAATAACCCAATGTGACTCCCTTCACTTCGTCCTGACTCTTGGGTCATGCAGACCTTGAAGTCACCATTATTATCAGAATTACCCCTGAGGTTGTCTCTGTCTCAGCCCTCCTTTCTCTTTTTTGAGACAAGGTCTCCTTGTGTAGCTCTGGTTGACTTGGAGTTCTACACACCAGGCTGGCCTCGAGCTCACAGAGTTGCCTGCCTCTTCCTCCCACGTTCTGGGATTAAAGGTGTGTACATCATGCCCAGCCCTCTCTCTATTTCCAACATATATCCCTTCTTTTATTAACCTTATTCTTCCTTGTGTGTTCTGTCTTCTTTAGAGGTCAGATTGGAGATGCTGGGGTACTGAGGGTACGGGAGGGGAGGGGAGGGAAAGCTGGCTCTTCACATAGTCTGGTTTCACATAACCCGAACATTGGCTGATTCTGGAAAGACTACAGATGGCACCAGAAATGGAGGTGTCAGCAAGATAAATACAGTATAATAGGCTGTAGGAAAGTTGGAGCCCGGTGCTGGGGATGGCAGCCTTCTTTTCTTACCCCATCCCATTGTTTCCACTGTCAACACCTTAAGCACTCTCCCTGGGAAACGGTCCATTATTATCATGGCAGGGAGCATGGCAGCAAGCAAGCAGGTATGGTACAAACCAATTTCTGTTATTAAGATTGGTGCAAAAAAATCTCAATAAAATAAAATACTTGCAAACAAAATACAAGAAGATAATAAAAAATCATCTATTGCAGGATATTTAATCACACTGTGAACCCTTGATTGTGTTATTTACTGAAAAAA
>NW_026067931.1:6840456-6881155 GCF_014885135.2 Alexandromys fortis
AAAACACATTCCATGTAGAAGAGGCCTTTGAGAAAATCTAACACCCCGTCTTGATAAAATTTCTTGAGAGACTAGAGATACAGGGGACATAACTCACCATATTAAAGGTGTTTTATAGCAAGCCCACACTCAGCATCAACCTAAATGGAGAGAAACTCAAAACATGTTTCCACTAAAATCAGGAACAAGACAAGTTGTCCACTCTCTCTATACTTATTCAATATACTACAGGAAGTCTTCTCTAGAGTAATAAGAAAACAGAAAGAGTTCAGGTGGATTTGAATAGGAAGGGAAAAAGGCAAAGTACCTTAAATTTCACATGATATTACTGCATATACAAGTGACCCAAAAAATGTCACCAGGAAAGTATTAGCTAATCAATACTTTCAGTAAAATAGCAGGATATAAAGCATATACACAATAATCTGTATAGCTCCTATATACAAATGACAAACAATGAATGAACAAAAAAATTAAGGAAACAATAGAGTTCACAATAGCTTCAAAAAATAATTGTAGGTTTTTGTTTTTTTTTTCCCCCTTTAACTACGTTGGCTCTTTTATTCTTTGGGGTCCTGCTACTCAGCTCTCCCCTAAAAAAATACATGGAGGTTCATTCTTTCTTATGAATGCCTGGCTTTAGCTTGGCTTATTTCTAGCAAGCTTTTCTAACTTAAATTATCTCATCTAACTTTTGCCTTTGGCTTTTATCTTTCTTTATTCTATATACCTTCCTTTACTTGTTACTCCATGGCTTGTTGTGTAGCTGGGTGGCTGGCCCCTGATGTCTTCTCCTTTTTTTTTGTTCCTTGATCCTTTTTTCCCCAGATTTCTCTTTTATACTCTTTGTCTGTCAGCCCCACCTATTCTTTCTCCTGCCTAGTTATTGATCATTCAGCTTTTTATTAGGCCAAACAAGTGTTTTAGACATGCAAAGCAACACAGCTTTACAGAATTAAACAAATGCAACACGAAAGAACACACACATCTTTACATCATTAAACAAATATTCCACAGCACAAACAAATGTTAAAACATATTAAATTAGTGTTCCACAACAAATAATATCGTGGCATAACACTAATCAGACAAGTGAAAGAAGATACTGAATAAAGAAATTGAAGAAGACAGATCTTACATGCTCATGGACTGGTAGGATTGGTAACCAGGGAAATGTAAATCAAAAACTACTTTGAGATACTGTGAGCATTCAGAATGACCAAATTCAATAAAACAAGTGACAAAACATGCTGGTGGGAATGTGTGGAAAGGGGAACACTCATCTATCGACTGTGGGAATGCAAACTCTTACAGTCACTGTGGAAATCAGTGTGGCTGCTCCTTAGGAACCTGATAATATTTCTACCTCAAGATCCAACTTTCCCACTCTTGGGCATATACCCAAAAGACTGTATATCCTACTACAGAGACACTTGCTCAATCACGTCCATTGATTTTTCATAACAGCCATAGTCACATTGATAACATCCAGCAATTAGAAACAACCCAGATGTCTGGCAATAGATGCTGCTTACTGTATAGGTGCAGCCAAGCCCAGGTGGTGCTGGAGCGCTCATTCTGGTGATGAGCATGTGGGATAACTGGGGGACTGACCAGCCCAGAAACCACCCAGTCCTAGAACCAGGGCTCTGAGCTGGCTCATCCCAGCATCCACTTACTTCATGTAGGATCTGCTGGAGCATGTGAAGACCAGTTCTGTAGAACCAAAGCCGCAGGACCTCCATGACACAAGACAATAAAAGGACATTCAAGAGGAGTTCCAGTGAGGGCTCAAGAGGCCTTGAACCAGACGAATGACTCATTGCGATGAGCACTTACAATTAAAGATGTATGGACTAAGGGGTTTACTGTGTGACTCACTGTGTCACGCTACAGCTTCCACAACGAGACTTTTTTCTTTTAAAGTTTATTTTGTTTTATCTTGGGGGTGGGGAGGTTGCAAGGGCAGAGGGCAAATGTGAAGGGATGAGTGGGTTTGTGATGCAGGATGTGAAATCCACAAAGAATCAATGAAAAGTTAAATTAGAAAAAAAAAACCATGACATTGTTAAATTTGCAGGCAAATGGATGGAACTAGAAAAAAAATTATCCTGAGTGAGGTAACTCAGACACAGAAAGACAAAAGTGGTCTGCACTTGCTCATAAGTAGATATTAGCTGTAAATGAAAAGCTCACCATGCTATAATCCACAGACCTAGAGAAGCTAAGGAACAAGGAGGGCTCCAGGGAAATGCTAGGATCTCCCTGGGACATAGAATAAATTTCATGGTGGACTGGGGAGGGTGCGGATGAGAATATGAAGGATCAGGTGGAGGAATGGAGGGGAGGAGTACTGGAAGAGATGGCTGGGAAAGGGGGGAATTTCTGGGTGAAGTAGAGAGTACATCCCATGTTGTCTTTCTGGGTCTGGGTTGCCTCACGCAGGGTGATTTTTTTTTCTAGTTCCATACATTTGCCTGCAAATTTCATGATGTCATTGCTTCTAATAGCTGAGTAATACTCCATTGTGTAAATGTACATTTTCTTTTTCCATTCTCTGGTTGAGAAGCATCTAGGTTGTTTCCAGTTTCTGACTATTATGAATAAAGCTGCTATGAGCATAGTTGAACAAGTGCCCTTGTGGTAGGATGTGTTCTTTGGTATATGCCCAGGTGTGGTATAGCTGAGTTTTGAGGTAGATTGATTCTCAGTTTTCTGAGAAATTGCCATATTGATTTCAAGAGTGACTATACAAGTTTGCATTCCCACCAGCAATGGAGAAGTGTTCCCTTGCTTCTCATCCTTTCCAACATGAGCTGTCACTTGTGGTTTTGATCTTAGCCATTTTGGCAGGTGAGATGGGGGATATTATTTATACCACTCCCAGGAGCACAATTATGATTATGAGTCCTAACATGTGAGGGAGTTGCCCAGCTGAGTTTGCAGGACCATTAAGATGTGACATGAGGATTCAAGCCATCTTTTTCAGCTTTGGAGACAGAGATAGATGCTATGCCCCCAAACTGTGGTAAGGTCCCAGAAGCTAGAAGTAAAAAGGACCGGACTCTTCCCTACAGCCCCCAGATGGGAGGCAGCCCTTGATTTCAGCCCTGTGAAATCCAGTCTGGACTTCCGACCTACAGCAGAGGAAGATGGCAAATGTGTACAACAGACAGCTGTCATTCATTGTGGGAGCAAAGTGAATCTATGCTAAGTGACGATGGCATGATTTTATCTGAAGAGCATAAAAGGTAGATTTTATGAAAATTTTAATAAATATAAACAAAAATTTAAACACTTTTTAAATCTTTTTTCTAATACTATATTTGTCAGATATTTATTATCAGTCATAATTAATGTAAACATCAATTTATAGAAATAAATGTGAATATTGAACATGAAATCATTTATATAAATCTGAGCTTTTAATTTTTGATAGTCAATAAGTTTTTTATATTTTCATGATAATAAAAGTATGCATACTTCTCATAGCCTGTGCCCTCCTGACTGCCAATATTTCAAACGTATTACAGGTAAATTTACATACATGCATATTTAAGGCTGTTGTGGAACACTTGCTATTGCAAACTGGATTTAAACAACTGTGGGTTTTGTTTTGTTTTGTTTGTCAAAAATGGATTTGATTCCGAAGTTCCTCCAAACAACAAAAGAACGTTACAGAAGTGACGCCTGGCGCTCCTGGGAAGCCACACTTCATTATGCAAGCCTCTACTGCATCCGTCTTATCTGAGAGGCAGGGCCTGACAAGTTAATTAAAGTGTCTTTGCTCTCACCTCAGTGCTTCTGCCAGTCCAACCCTCTTCACTCCCTAGAGCAGTGTCTGCCTCTCCTTCACGCAGCCGCACAACTCACAGCCTTCACGGAATTCAGAGGCACTTGACTGTTCTCTTCGAGTCGCAGGACAAGAGACCTGGGGGCAGTTTTGGACAGCGTGAATCCTGCAAGGAGAGGCTTATGGTGGTGAGACACTGGTGCCGGTGCTGAGCACTGGATCCCAGCGCCCTGCACCTCCTTGAAAGCGATTATTTGTTGTGTCTCTTGTATGCCAGTCCCTCTAATGAAAAGGGGCCTTTTACCTCAGTTATAGATCTTTTCAAGATATTTAAGACCCCATCAAATCTCGCAGGCAATGAAGA
This sequence comes from Alexandromys fortis, assembly GCF_014885135.2. Classification (NCBI taxonomy): domain Eukaryota; kingdom Metazoa; phylum Chordata; class Mammalia; order Rodentia; family Cricetidae; genus Alexandromys; species Alexandromys fortis. The sequence goes on from NW_026067931.1 coordinate 6,844,614, forward strand.
GTTGCTATTTCCTGGTGTCTATACCAAATGAATGTCAGAATCCTTTGGAGCTGAGTTACAAAGGGTTTGCGTGTGGTTACTTACCTCAGTGCCAGCTCCACAAAGGGTGAGAGGAAACACTTAAGACTTCCAGTCCTTTCTAGCAGGAAGCCAGTGAGACTCGCTTTTCTCATGTTCCTTTTTACTGTGTGACCAGGGATTATGGCATGCTTTTGTTACTATGTTGATACTAAATTTTTATGGTTGAATCCCCCACCCCTATGTGTTCTATAATCTGATTCTTTCTCTTCTCCAGCGGTTCTCCTTCACTCACCTCCCCTCTCCTTCTCTGTACCCCAGGCATTTACATCCCTGCTGCGTGACACACATTTCCCTCAAACACAGTTGTGCCCTAGCCAACTTCACGTCTTGTCTCATGGATAAAACTTCTTGGAATTTTCTTACTTTTTGTTTTGCATTCATTCTCATTGAGTTGCAAAGTATGAATGCCTCAGGAAGATCCTTGAGATCAAAAAGTTTTCATTATAAGGTTTGTTCCTAGTGATAGAACTAAAGTGAATACAGTAAATTTTCTTGGGGGATGGTGTGGTGGTTCAAAAAGAATTGGCTCCCAAAGGCACTATTAGGGCCTTTGTTGACATGGGTGTGGAAGAAGTGTGTCACTGTGGTGGTAGGGTTTGAGGTCTCTTTGCTCAATCTTCAGCTGGTGTGGCACTCAGTCTACTTCATGTTGCCTGTGTAACCTTCTTTAGCGCCATGTCTGCCATGCACCCTGCCATGATGATAATGTACTGAACTTCTGGAACTGTAAGCTGTCACCTCAATTAAATGTCTTCTTTTATAAGAACTGCAATGGTCATGGCGTCTCTTCACAGCAATAAAAACCCTTACTAAGAAGACAAAGCCTTATCCATAGTAAAGAGATCTATGGTCCAAGAAATTTTTAATGTAAATGGTCAACTGAATCTTGTATAGCCATGACTCTTGTTTCTGGAAGAACAGTTGGAATATTACCAGTCACTTCTTGACAGTTCACAAGTGTCGAAGCTAATTCCATGGTTTTTGGAACTCTTGTCTGGCCACTGCAGGCACTGCACACATGTAGTGCTCAGACATTCATACAGATAAAACATCCATACATATAATAAAATGAAGTAAAATAACATATTTTTGACAAAGCACATAAAGTTGAATGGATAGAGAAGTGGGTAAATCTGTTAAGAGTTGTGGGAGGAAGGCAAATGTGATTGAAACACATATGAAACTCTCAGAGAACTAGTAAAAGTAAAGCCAATTTGAGTTTGAAAAAGGTTGTATGTAAATTTCAGAAGTTGTATGTAAATTTCGTAAGATAAGTTGTGTGTAAATTTCATAAGATAAGTTGTATAAGAAGGTGTATGTAAATTTTATAAGATAGGTTGTATGAAAATTTCAGATAAGTGACAAAATTTTTATGTAGTATAAGTATCCCACATATTGCATAGGATACACATTGATTAATTTTTTGTTGATGTTCATCTAAAATACAAATTTTATTGGGCCTCTCATCCTTTTTTTCTTTTTTCCTGTTCCAGACAGGGTTTCTCTGTGTATCCTTGGTTGTCTTCGAACTCACAGAGGTCTGCTTGCCTCCTGAGAGCTGGGATTAAAGGTGTGCACCACCACTCCCTGGAGGACCTCTCATCTTTATTGTGGAACCCTTCATTTCAATTCTTCTTCCTAGCAGAAATGCCGAGTAGATGAACTAGGATCCCAGGGAACTGCGACCACGTGAGTTAGTATCTAATTCTGACTTAAACAAACAGCACCTTGGTGTGCTTTTTCAAGTGCTGCGCTCTCTCAAATCTTACACTCAATATCATCTTATGCCCTTCATATTCTTTGTCTGTATGTCTGTCTTCAGTTCATACGTCTTTGAAAATGCTATCTCTTGGCCATGCGCATGTAACTGGATCCAAACGAGCTCTGCCTTAATTACCACCTGTTTCTTTCGCACAAGTGTTTTCTTCTCTATAATCGTATTTCTATAGAGAGTGGACCGTCATGGGGCAACTGGGATGGGATATGTGCAGCCTTGGTAATGATGTGTGCCTTAGTTACTTCTCTATTGCTGCGATAAAGCACCGAGACCAAGCCAACTTATAGAAGGAAGAGTTTATTCGCGCTCACAGTTCCAGAAGGCTAAAGTTCACAATGGCAGGGATAGCACGGCAGCAGGCAGCAGACATGGAGTTGGAGGCTGAGAGTACACATCCTGAACCATAAGCAGAAAGCAGAGATAGCGAAAGGGGGATGGCAAGTGGCTTTTGAAAACTTGAAGCCCACCCTCAAGAACATACTTCCCAGAGCAAAGCCACAGCTCTTACACCTCGCCAAGCAGTGCCATGAACTAAGGCCAAGTGTTCAAATGCCCAGGATTATAGAGGCCATTTATCATTCAAACCACTACAGTGTGTATCTCTGCATATGAAGATTTCTTTTGTGCTCTTGGCTCTTATGTTTGCAGTCAAAACAGTGGAAATCATTCCACAGTCCAATTTCCTCTTTTTGTTTTATTTTATTTTGATCAGGCATGTTTTTTCATTAAGTTCTGCATGCCTTGCATTTATTAACTTCACTTTGTGTTGCTTTTGTTCATAGATCTTCCTTCACAGATCTTCTTGTCCAGGACATTGTGCTTAACGATGTACAGCCAGGAACTTCAGGCACACGTCATGCAAGTCCTATGGACAAAGACAGTTGACTACTCAGAATCCATCAGTATGTCTGTGCTCACTCATTCCACAGGTAGCACTCATGGCCTAGGGATGAAGAGGGCAGCTGACGTATCTAGTTCTTACAGAGGGGAGCGACCATAAACTAATAGACAAGCAAAGGAATAATTGACGGAGGGATCAGTGTGCCCTGGGGTGGGAAAGAGAGCGCATCTGAAACATGATGTCAGAGAAGAGTTGTGCAAATTGTGTGATTTGACAGAGACTTCATTGAGGAAACTAAAACATTGTGAGACCTAGAGGGATATGCATATAAGGCGCAGACTCAAGAAATTCAGGAAGGCGGGAAGAACTGAAGGGGAGCAATGAGGAGAGTAGAAAGGGATCAGTCAGGGCACCCCACATACTTCACAGGTGCTCACATTCCCAGTCCAGTTATATCGGCACATTCCCCCCACTCCTCAGGCTCCCCTCTCTTCCCCATGGGTATTGTCTTCACAGTGCTTTGCCAGTCTCATTAGGGCCCCATCACCATGACAAATCTCTCAGTTTGCTAGGGTGCAGACACCTCAAACTAGGGTGGTTATTTTATTTTGCTAGCTGTATGGGCATTTTGCTGGCATGCACATCTGTGTACCATGTGCATCTATTGCCCATGGAGGCAAGAAGAGAACATCAGATGCCCTAGGGCTGGAGTCAAATGTGGTTACTAGCTTGGTGCCAAAACGAGCGTCTTCTGGGAGGGTAGTGAGAACTTTTAACCACAGAGACATCTCCCCAGCCCCAGGTGTTTCTTTGTAATAAAGCTTTAATCCTCTATATTTTAAACTTACATAAAGTAACACCACACATGTTCTTTGTGAAAACTGTCACCGAATGCCACAAAAACATCCCGTGAATACCAAGGGCATGCTTGCTATAAGTGTTGTTGATTAATGGCGTGACTGAAAGGGAAGCTACAAAGGAAATGGGATACAACTATTCACTGACTGATGAGATGTGCACTCACGCTTGGGTTTCGTTTTCGGTACTATAATAGGCCTATTGCAAATAATTTGGATAAAAGAAAAATAATTACAAAAGAATAGTCTTACCATAGCATCAGACAGAAAGAAGAGAGGAAAAATACTGTCATATGAGTTTGGACTGAAATTCCGTGATTGTGAATGGCAATATACAAGGGAGCTCTTAAAGAGAATTTGTAATTGGGGATCTTCAAGCATCCAGAAGTGAGGGGGCTATGATACTTGATGGGGATGAATCCTGCAAAAGTCACTGTGGGTTATAAAGACAATTTCTTTAAGAGACACTGCAGCTAAACAAGATCTTTTTCCCCACGTAGCCAGGGGAGGGTGGTAAGTGTTTGGCATTGAAGATGTGTCTTCTGTTGAGGGGTACAAAAGAAAGTGAAAATAGCAAGAAATGTAGCAAGTTTTGCTGTCAGCCGTCTAGGGCATCTGCTGATCTTTCGAAGCCAAGTTCCAAGGGCAAAAATGAAGGGAAAAGAAGCCCCTCCCTTGACTGGAGTGCAAAGCCAGGTGTGAGTTCGTGATTGAGTACTGGTAAGGCATTTTCAGTTGTAAGCTTGCTTTTCTACTAGAGATTTTCTAATTTGCACAAAATATACCATAAAATAAGAACCCTTGGGGCTGGTGGGGGTTAACTCAATAAGTAAAGTGCTTGCCCTTTAATTCCAAGGATCTGAGTTTGATCCTTGGAGTCCATATAAATAAAGTTGAGCTCGGTAGCACCTTTGCAATCTCAGTGCTGGGGATGCAGACAGGTAGATTCCTGGCTCCAGGTCAGAAAAACACGGTTTTTTTTTGAATATTTATTTATTATGTATACAACATTCTGTCTCCATGTATGCCCACATGCCAGAGGAGGGCGCCAGACCTCTTTACAGATGGTTGTGAGCCACCATGTGGTTGCTGAGAATTGAACTCAGGACCTTTGGAAGAGCAGGCAATGCTCTTAACCGCTGAGCCATCTCTCCAGTCCCTGTTTGTTTGTTTTTAAAAGGTGAATGACACCTGAGAAACACCACCTGAGGCTGAAGTTGTCCTGTTGCTTCTGCACACAGGCACCTCAGTGTGTGTGCACCTATCTATGTGTGCACCCACACACAAACAAACAACCCTCCCCATTCATTCAGGTTCTCTTCAAACACAATGGCAGAACCAGAAAGACTTGATTTTCCATTCTAGGATGCACAGGGCAATGTCCTGAGGCTCTGTCTCCAGCCACATCCCGGTGAATGTGTAGGATCTGCGGAAACAGAGGCGAGGAAAGCAGTTAAAGTGCAGGTCCTCCAACTGTGACTCAGTGGTAATTAGAGGTTCACAGCCTCTGACCTCCACTTCAGACCCATAGGATCAACAACACAGAAAGTTTCATTTAGCCATTGTGATGATGCTGGTGATGAGGAACACTGAGTCAGATGAAGCTATTCTTGGCAAATGTTGGCCCAGCAAAATTGTAACTCCTTCATTCACTGTTGTGGGTGAGATGATTTCCATATAGCTTCTTGACAACACTTGACAACATTTTGAAGATGGGGGTCTCCCTGGTGGTTTGTGGGGACCCACAGAAGTGGGTCTACTCCATCTTGACTGGAGGTCAGAGAGCTTAAGCCTGCTCTTGCTCTTTCAAAGTTATTGACAAGAAGTCTGACTTAAGGAGTGGCTACAGGCAAGATATCCTGAACTAGGGTGTGGTTATCTGGTATTTTGGATGTTACTGGATATTACAACAGCCCACAGAGGTGGATTTACTCCACCTTGACCATAGGTCAGAGAATTCAAGCCTGTTCATGCTCATTCGAGGATATGATAGGAGGTTTGACCCAGGGAGTGGCTGCCTATGAAATGCTTGGTCTAAGGTGTGGTTGTTAGATGTCCTGTCTAAACAACAGAATACTAATGAAAGGATATAGTTGCTTGTATTTCAAGTATTAAATCAAGTAATTGTTCTGCTTGTTCTTTGTGTCATGTTAAAGCAGTCTTTTGCTTTCTTGCACCCTTTTTGAATTGGGGTATATGAGCATATGGAAAATGTAGGCATATTAAGTATTCAGTATTCATTGGATAGCCCCCCTCCCAGTTCTATCCTATGTCTCTGTATTTCTTTTGTATCTCTGTTCTTCCTACCTAGTTTTTCTGACATATAAACCCCATCAAGGCTGGACTGCAACAGTGATTAAAGAATGTATTCATGCTTTGTTCTCTTCTCAGCATAGACTATATGTTGCTTAATTTAAGAACAGGTATGTAGGGACGTTGCCTAGGTAACAGGACCAGAGACGAAGTCAAGGTAAATGCTTGGTTCCCATCTCTTATCTCTCAGGCACTGGCTGCAGTTCACTAGCCGAAGGAGGTGGAGATAAGTGGCTAGGACCCCTAAAACACTTAAAGGTAGATTCAGAGAGCATTCCCACAAATTATGTCCTTTTGATTAGTATTTCAATCATGGAACTTCTTGTTTTTTTAAAAAATTATTTTTATTGAGCTATATATTTTTCTCCATCTTCCCTCCCTTCCTCTACTCTCTCCCGAGGTCCCACACTTCCAATTTACTCAGGAGATCTTGTCTTTTTCTACTTCCCATGTATGTCTCTCTTAGGGTCCTCTTTGTTGTCTAGGTTATCTGGATTGTGAATTGTAGACTGGTTTTTCTTTGCTTTATGCCTAAAAGCCACTTATGAGTGAGTACTTGTGATATTTGTCTTTATTGTCTGGGTTACATCACCCAATAAGATGTTTTCTAGATCTATTCATTTGTCAGCAAATTTCAAGAAGGTGTTATTTTTTCCCGGTGTGTAGTGCTCCATTGTATAAATGTACCACATTTTCCTTATCCATTCTTTGGTCAAGGAGCATTTAGGTTGTTTCCAGGTTCTGGCTATGACAAATAATGCTGCTATGAACTTAGCTGAGCACATGTCCTTGTGGTGTGATTGAGCATTCTTTGAGCACATACCCAAAAGTGGTGTTGCTGGGTCTTGAGGAAGGTTGTTTCCTAATTTTATGAGAAATTGCCATACTAATATATGTTGCATTAGGAGCGGCAGGGCTGAGTCCCCGGCACCCGGCTGTCCGCATGGCTAGCTTATGCCCGAAATAATTACACGGAAACTGTATTCTTTCAAACACTGCCTGGCCCGGCTAGTTCCAGCTTCTTATTGGCTAGCTCTTACATATTGTTCTAACCCATTTCTAATATTCTATGTAGCCCACGAGCTGGCTTACCAGGGAGGATCTTAACCTGCGTCTGTCTGGAGCGGGAGAATCATGGCGACTCCTCCACTAAGCTTCTTTCTCCCAGCATTCTCTTCTGTCTACTCCGCCTACCTAATTTTCTGTCCTATGAGGGCTGAGGCAGTTTCTTTATTAATAAGAAATCACTCCCACATCAGATATCCAAAGTGGTTGTACCAGTTTTCACTCCCACCAGCAATGGAGGAATATTCCCTTTACCCCATATCCTCTCCAGCATAAGTTGTCATCAGTGTTTTGATCTTGGCCATTCTTACAGGTGTAAGATGGAATCTCAGAGTTGTTTTGATTTGCATTTCTCTGATGGCTAAGAATGTTGTGTGGGCATCTGCTCTTTTTTTTTCTTGGGTAAATCTCATAGAAATGGAAATACAGGGTAAATATTTTTGTTTAAAATTTGTCTTATGTGTTTGCTTTGTTTATTTTGCTTACTCTGGGTTTAATTAATTATCCTCTTATTTGTAATAGCACCACTTGATTAAAGTTTTTCTGCAGAAAAGAGCCACGGTCTAATTTTCTTTTTATCTTATTTGCTGTTTAACTTGTTAGACACTGGCAGTTGTTCAGATCCATTGCGACTGCTTTTGCAATATTGTCTCTATTTCTGGGCCTGGGAACTTGTCCTAGCTTATCTGAAATGGAAGGAAACTATGCTCTGTTCAGAGGCAGAGGACTAGAAGCAGGAAGTGTCAAGATCATCAGCTTATGAAGCAGGGTTAGCCTAGGGAGATACGCACAGGGGAGGTGAAAAGGCTTTTGAGTAATTGCCAAAGTGCGGTTGTTGAGGCCAGAACTCACTTCAAAGTTATCAAGGACTTTCCATGTTTTGGATTACAAACATGTCTTATCACTGTGGTTTCCTTAGAAACTCTAATAGATAAGATCTCTAGGGATTTCAGTATTTCTCATGAGAAGAAAACAGACATAGGCTTTTTCTCTTTGTATCTAATAGCTTGTTATGCTTGAGTGTTTGTATTAGAGTTCTTCCAAGTCAGGATGTGCAGAAACTGTTTCCTCTTCTAAAACCAAGCAAGCAAGCAAGCAAGCAAGCAAGCAAGCAAGCAAGCAAGCAACCAAGCAAGCAACCAAGCAAGCAACCAAGCAACCAAGCAACCAACCATCTATGTTACTTGCCTTCCAAAGTTTTCATGCAAAGTAGTTGATCTACTTCATCTTGAAAACATCCTTTATGTTCGGATTAGGATTCACTTGCTTAAAACCAACAGAACTTCATATTGATTCAAGTAAAAAGAAGTACATAGAGAATATATAAGCCCATGTTATTAAGTTCATGGGAACTGAACCAGGCAATGGAAAGCCCCTAGGGCAGTGGTTGTCAAACTTCCTAATGCTTTGACCCCTTAACATAGTTTCTCATACTGGGGTGACATTCAATTGTAGAATTATTTTCACTGCTATCTCGTAACTGTAATTTTGCTGCTGCTATGAATCGCAATGTGAATATCTGTTATCCAGATGGTCTTATGTGACCTATGTGAAAGAACTGTTTGATCCCCAAAGGGGTTGTGACTCACAGGTTGAGATCCATTACCCTAGGGGTTCAGACTTCTGTTGTTGACTATAGCCCACTCTGATTCTCTCCATGGGATTTCTGTCTCACTATCTTTAATTCCTCTTAATTTTGTCTCTATTGTACAGTCCAGTATTTTCTTTCAACCCCGTCACTCTCCCATTGTCCTTCATTGTCCTCTGAAGAGGCTCAACCTGTTGACATATTGTTAGTTTTGACACCAGCAGTGGTCTCAGCTCTGCATGGCCTTTCAGCTTTCTCTGACACCATCTACACATAAAAAATAGTCTTCAAGAAAGAGAGAATCCACTTAATAATAGACAGATCATTATATTAAAAAACCCAGGAGATGCTGTCTATTTTTTCCTCCAATACCACAGCCTGCATGGGAATGGTCATGTCGTTTTAATGTGGCCACCCTCACCTTCCCTTTCAAGTAGGGAACATGTGGGAAAGTTAAAGAGAAGTTAGGCATGGGCAAGTGAGTGACAGACCACCATAAATGGACTTCTGTTTACTAGATCAGGCAGATAGACTGGAAGTAGCAAAGGAAGAGCGGAATTTCAGTCATTTGGAAAAGACAGCTTTCCTTCAAGTCTAATGGAAATAGTCAAGACTGCCAAAGGCCTGCTAGCTTATTTCATTTAAAGCAGCTACATTTAATAATTTTGGGACTCGATGTGAGAATCAAAAGAGATGAGCCAATTTAAAGGATAGCGAGTCAAGAACCACTGTGACATTTAAAAATGTGCCTGAATTTGCCTAGCTGAAGAGTCACTACTATCTTTCAGCCCGATGTTTTAAAAACCTAACTGAAGTCATGGACTTGAAGCCTGTATTTTGACTGGCTTAATATGCCGTAATATTCAGATTTAATGAAAATCAGCCAACAACTTTGACTTACTTTGTCTTTAACTCATCAGGGTATAAATGGGTGTCTAGGTAATTTTTAATCTATATGTAAATTAGCTGTGTCTATAGCAGCTGTAGTACGAATTTGAGGATGTGCAGGAAAGATTGGATACAAGCAATATTTGAAAATCATGTCAACAAGGAAGAGGCTGTGCATGTGAGACACGGCTTTCAGTGAATTCGGGTGTAGTTTATATTAAGATACCTTTGATGAAATTATTGTCATTGAAAATCATCTGGGGCCAATAATTCATAAAGCAAAATGTGGACCAGAGAATGAAAAATAAGATTTTACTGCAGATTGTTAAGCTGTGTTAAAGGTCACACAGTTTTCCACTGGAACGCTTCCGTTTGGCATGTTTTATGTCAAAGTTGATAATTTTTTTTATTGGATTCATTTTCTACCCTGGTAGTAAAGCAATTTAAAGTGATTAAAACTCTTGTTTGTTACACAAAAAAAAATGATGTGCTTTATGTGCTATTTAAATCTAGCTTCATAAGTAAATAAGTTGTGTTATATTTTATTTATGGCTATAGTTCAGCTACTAAAGTGTCAAGAAAATCCTACTTTTAAATTTTTAATTAGAAAGGTAGCCACGAGCCCGCGTGCGTGCGTGCGTGCGTGCGTGTGTGTGTGTGTGTGTGTGTATGAGCTTTTAAGTTTTCCAGTCACTTGTAGCAGGAGGAAAAGCTCTGGAGGATATTAATAGAAACCACAGGCTTCAGATTTCATGATGAAGTTCCGTGTTAGTCTTCCATTGCAGCTTTCCGTCCTTTGGGCCAGGAGGGGAATCATGGAAAGGTGGAGCATGAGCTAGATTTGTATTTTCCTTTATCTGAGAGCCCAATCAAAAGAAAAGTGGAAGCTGAACTTGCAGAGTGGCTGCTCACGGCTGAAGCAAATTCTAAGTAGAGCCTAGGACAGACCACCCTGATAATTTAAATCATACAAGTTGATTTAACTCAGTATGCTGTGAGTTTATTTCCAGAGGGAACTCAGTCCATTTGCCAACGATTTGGACTGTTGCTGTTAGAACTGATCTACAAAACAAGTCACCATTCTTAAGATCAGTTTTAGGTGCCTATGGGAATAAAGGAGTTCTATGCTTACCTTTGACTGTCTAGAGAAATATCTAGACAGATATATCTAGCAGCCTGGTCCTTTAAATAGCAATTCAAAAATTTAAAATATTTTGACTTTATTTCGACTTGTATGCTCCCCATGGGATTTAACTGCAGAGCTGGCTGGTTCTCACTAGGAAGAAAGTCTCATGCAATTGCATTCACGCTGGGAAAGCATTTTATTGCATAAGAAAACGAATGTGCGAGAACCAGTGAGCTGTGTCTGCATAGGTTATAATTTGCTGACACTGATGTCAGAGCAGGGTCAAGATCTGTGACAACAGTTGGCAATTGCTCTATTGGACAATTCTGTGGCAGTAGAACATCATGTCATGCACATTCTTCTACCACATTACACATATGTAAATTCCGTTTTTACACATACACATGTAATATTAGTCATGTTAAAGACTACATAATGCCCCTCACAGCAAAATAAGAAAATAAGAGTTAATTTTAGCAGTGAATCTACCCTCATTGTTTTCTGATTTGTTTTAACAATAAGACACACGTATTTTCTGTTACCTTGTGCATTATTTTGAAGTACTCAGTCTTTCACAGTGAGAACATTTTTGTGTGAACCGAGCTGATTTTCTGTCTTCTGAACAGGCAGGCCCTTTTGCAGGTTTTCGCTCACACTAGTAACTCTTTGGACATTTTGGACAGCCATGTTCTCTTACAGATTGTCTGTGCACCGGGTCTCTCAAGAAACCACGGTGCTGGCACCGGGAAGGACTTGGCCCTCATGAGCTTTGTCTACAGTGGTATGTTGCTTGTTATATTTCACTTGGCAAAGGAGACTTTGCAGATGTAGTCAAGGACAAGGCCTTAGGAGAGGAGAGTGACCGGATTATCTGCGTGGGTAGAGTCCAATTGCAAGAGCACTGAGAATCACAGATGTTTCTGAGTAACTTGGAAGAGGCAGAAATGAGAAAGACAGATGAGGATCTATCATGAGAGAGGCTCCTTGGTTACTAGGGAGGACCACAGGGAAAGCAGGAGAAAGAATGCATGCAGCTGGGAGCAAATACCTACCCCCACTTTATAATAGCAAAGGATCAGGGATCTTAGCTCTATAATTCCATGAAATTAAGTTCCCCCAACAACCCAGATGAACTTACAAGCCAATTTTTCTGTAGGAACACTAGAAAGCAGCACACCTGCTCAGCACGTGGTCTGACGTGGGAGCGCCTAAGTGGAGTGTGTATTCCAGCACACCTGGGCTGGGGACATTAGGAACTGTAGGTGGCTTTAAGGCACTAAATTTGATAAAGCAGTGACAGGAAGCTAATGCAGCATCCACCTTTGAGAGGTCCCTCCACATAGATCTGGAGTCTCCACTGAACTTATACCTCACCTTTAAATCCTCCTGACTCTAAGCCCATCTTAGGGCATCCTATCCTACCATATAACTCACAATTATTCCCATTAATAGCCTATAACTTCTACGATACCTCTACAATATCAATTGCCTCTTATAGCACTCTTTAATTTCTATGATGTGCCCAACATAAATCTAACAAGGCTGGAAGGATAGTTGGGGAACTCATTTATCTGACCCAAATATCTTATCTTTGGAAAATGACTAAATAATATTACAATCTATTTTAAAAATATGCTAACCATCTCCTTTCCACTCTCATACTTTCTGCTGGCAATTTCTTCCCCCCTAAGCAATTGATTTTGGGGGAGTCTCAACTTTAGAATGGGAAAGCTTGAATTTGTCATAAGAACCCATAATGCTGAGCTACCTCAGGGCTGTCATTAGCAAACTCGAGCACTACTTGCTCAGTAGAGAATCGCCTCTCCTTGGTCCACTTTAGCTCAGAGAGCAAATTGACTCATTTGTTTACTCAGAAATTTGCTCATGGAGTTAGATGGGGGAGAAGATGAATTCACAGAGTTAACTATGGCTTTGCAAGCCCTCTGCATTCACTCCAAGTTAGTGCGAGAAGTGTGCTATGTCTGTTATTTTTGTCTTGTTTGCCAATTTGCAAAAATACCCAGAGGTTTAATAACGGTGCCTTTGCATTCAGAAATAAACAAGCAGGACAGTCAATTATGTTTATGTACACATAAATCAACATTATTTTCCACATTTGTGCTTGTGTAAAGGAAAAATGATCCAGGCAATATTTGTGAAAGTTTTCACATACTGAGTGTTGGTTGGTTCGCTGGCAGGAATTGCTACCCATATCGTCCATCTACCTTGGAGTCACAGAACTGGCTTTGAACTCCAAATCCATCTCTTAATGGCTATGTTGAGTGAGTTATTCAAATTATTCATATCTGTGAAGTACCATGTGTACGTAACTCAAATGACCATCAAAAAGGATGTTCTCATCAAGGTGATTTAGTTTTGAATTTTTTTTTTCTTGAGACGGGATCTCCCTATGTATTTCTAGCCATCTCTGTGACCCAGACTTACAGAGATATACCTGTCTCTGCCTCCTGAGTGTGGGGATCAAAGGCTGATTATGCATTTCTTAATTTATGAGAGTCTCAATTCCCATAAAGACATATGAACATTACTTTTACTTAGTTCCAAGTGGTAAATCAGGGCAGAGACAAAATGAAGAAGAAAATTGAAAGCGCATGTTGACTGGTGGCATAAGGAGTAATCCAGTTTTACAAATGATGAGATAGGTGTTCGTGTGTGTGTGTGTGTGTGTGTGTGTGTGTGTGTGTCTGTCTGTCTGTCTGTCTATCTCTGTTGGAACTTAGGAGTCACAGTACTGCCCTTTGCTGATAACATCAGCATATCATATTAGCCAAACATACTCAGGATAGCATTTATTTATGTATTTATTTAATATTTATTGAATTAAGAGCAAGGTCTCATGTAGTCTAGGTTAGCCATGTACTTGCTCTGTAGCCAAGAATGACCCTGCGTTCTGAATCCTCCTGCCTCTACCTTCCAAGTACTGGAGACCTGCACCCCTACTCCCAACTTATTCAGTACACTGAGGATCAAGTCCAGGTATTTGTGCATGCTAGGGAGGCATGCTATTAAATGAGCTACGACCCAACCTTTAACTCCTTTGCAAGTAGTTTGCTGGGAGTGGAGAGAAGCTCAGTGGTTAGGAGTACCCATTGCTCTTGTAGAAGGCTTGGGGTTTGACCCCAGCACTTACAGGGCATCTCAGAACCATCTGTCACTCCAGTCCCAGAGGCTTTAATGCCTTCTTCTGGCCTCCAAAGGCACAAGGCACACACAGTGTGCACAGGTATTCAGGAAAATGCTCATACACACAAATAACATTTTTGAATAAAAGGTAGTTCTGTGTATATGGTGTAGTCTACTTAAAAGGCTAAACTGTCCAACGCCTTAGGCTATTTCTTCCACTAGCATGGTTAAGGTTTTTTTTTTCCTTTCAAAAGCATAAGGACAACAAAATGAATTTGGCAAGAAAAGGGACACAGTGGAGAGACTGAAGTGGCAGTAGGACTCACAGGAAGCCCTTCTACACGCACCCTCAGAATAATTAGCGGATCAATGTCACACACACATTTGCCCTCGGAGCCAAATTATTTCGAAAGATGCTCGCAAGTAATTTAAAGCTGTTTTGTTTCTGAGGCGCTATGATGTGTTATTATCCAAACCGTTCTCAGCTGAAGTCACTTTTCAGCATCTGAGACAAGACTTGGAAGTTGCGTGTGTTGTGTTTACTCTGGTGAAAGGGCACAGCAGGACAGGTCTGTACAGAAAAAGAATTATGATTTTGCAGGTTTGGGGGATCCCTGAGAGGGAGCTGTCTTCCTGGATAGAGTACTAATGCTTTTTTTTAATGGAGAATTAAATTATAGAAAAAAATCAGTTGTTACAACTTACCTCCTCTGTTTTCAGCTTATAAAAGTCCTGCCAGAAGCAAAATGGAAATCTGTTCTTCCTATAAGTGGAGGCTGTCATGTTTATCATTTATGTTTTTTTTTAAGAGTTCCATTGTTTCTTGAATAGTAGTTTGTCAGAAAAAGCATATTATAGTGTTCTTAAAAATAATTTAAAACAAGAATCATCTCAAGTGAATTTATCTTATCTCACAGGGAGGCATGCGAAGTAACCTGCAGCAAATAAATAACAGGAACTTTCCAATAAGTTAAGACAAGATCTGACCAGAAGTGTTAAACTGGGACTCAGTCAAAGTCATAAAACTCAGAATTTGCTCTCAGTCCTCAAAATCACCCGAGAGCTCCGAGTTCTCTTCCTTCTCAACACGGAACAAAACAACACAACAAACCAACCAGCCCAAGAGAAACCAACCACACAAGCCAAACCCCAAACCAAAATGAAACAAACAAACAAAATACATTATAAAAATAAATTCCTTCCATCCTTACCATCTGCACCATCCTTTCCCACCTCTGCAGCCCCTGCCCAGCCTCCTACCTCCGGCTCCTCTTCCTTCTGGGTGAGACCTCACACACCCCTGCACCCCTGTCGGCTTCCCTCTTTCTGTCATTGTCCCTGCTAACATCACCACCTGTGATACAATTCTGTCTGAACAATGGGTCTGCAGCCCATCCAGCCACATTGTTGCTCTGTCTGAAAGCTGTGCTGGCTTCCATTCCATGGTTTAGAATGAGGTTCAAGTTTAGTTTTACACACCAAGGCTCATTGATCGGCCTTTAGCCATTTCCATTTTTATAATCTTATCTTCATGACCCCTTTCCTCACTCCCACAGCCTTCATGACCTACCAGAAACATCCTGCTTAACCAGGGTTCACCAGGCTGTTTCATTGTCCAGTTGTCTACTCTGCTTTGACCGTCTCTTACACATGCTGGTCAGTTATTTTCAACCTGGCACAAGCTAGAGTCATCCGGGAGGAAAAATCTCAACTGAGAAAATGCCTCCCTCAGATTGCCTTGTAGGTAAGTCTATGGGGGCATTTTCTTGATTAATAATTGACGGGGTGGACCCATATTGGTTGGCACCATTCCTGGGCAAGTGACACTGGCTTAAATAAGAAAAGTAGCGAGCTGGTGGTGGCTTGCACCTTTAATGCAGCACTCTGGAGGCAAGCCAAGGGGAGCAAGCCGGTGAGAAGGATTCCTCCAGTTCCTTTATGGGCTCTGCTTCAATGCCTGCCCCCGTGTTCCTACTTGGAGATCCTACACTGATTTCTCTTTGTGATGGACTATGTAAGCATAAAGATGAAACAACCCTTTTTCTCTCTGAGTTGCTTTTGATACGGTGTTTATCACAGCAATAGAAAGCAAACCGGGACACTCAATTTCCTTATGGACTGTACTGAAGGCTAAATATCTCCCTCAGAATTGACTCCCCCATGTGGGGTTTTTCTTCTATTCTGTAGAAATTTGGGCAGTGTTTGACATATCTTGTTTATCCACATGATCAGTTTTCAACAACAGACAGAATCCGAGATTAAGAGGCTATGTTATCTTGCTTGTAGCAATGTGCCTGGAGCATACCTTGTGCCTAAGCCCTGTCTGTGGATAGGCAGAGGGAGTAGAAAGCTTGGCAAGCCGGTGGAACGTTGGCAAGCCACATAGGCTCTTAGCGTCAAGCTCACTAAGTTGTGAATGGTGGTAACATTTGTAATTCTTCCCACTGCAGAGAACAAAAAGCTGTATACCAAACCACTAGTGGCAGCCTTAGGTACCGTTCTTCTGTGGCTGCCTTTCCCGTTGTCATTCCCCAACTTCTCAGCTCTCCGGAGGAATTCCCCTTCTGATAGTTTCCAAACATGTGCCTGGACTCTTTCAGTCCCCACACCCCTCCCCAACCCCTGCACACAGGGTCTTTGCGCTTGCTGATTCCTCTGAGGGAGGCAAGCCCTGGATTGTGCACTGTGTGGTTGCCTGCTTCTTCTCATCTAAGGCCACCTTCTCGGAGGTCCAGGCTGACTCCTGCAGGGCTACTCCTGTTATGCCTACTGTGTTCATATGTGCACATATATTAGAAGTCAAACAGACATGTGTATATGTTTTTCTCATGCACTCCAGGCTTGCCTCTAGCTAAGTTTCTGTTTCTCCTCTCTCGTGAGTGCAGCCTATGTAGTGAACCCAGGGCCTCCTTGCACGTTAGGCAAGTGCTCTCCCAAGATTCCTAGGTCCTGATTGCTTTTTTATGTGGTAGAGTTATTGG
Source organism: Alexandromys fortis (assembly GCF_014885135.2). Taxonomy (NCBI): domain Eukaryota; kingdom Metazoa; phylum Chordata; class Mammalia; order Rodentia; family Cricetidae; genus Alexandromys; species Alexandromys fortis. The sequence continues at coordinate 6,861,275 of NW_026067931.1, forward strand.
TGCTTTTTGTTCTGTGACTCCGTGTTTTATGTTTTGGCTCTTGATATAGTCATCCCATCCCTCACCGGCAGTTTTGTTTTTCACAATTTCGGCTGCCTTCAGTCAAATGTGGTTAAAGTATACTAAATAGAAGACACAAAAAAGAAACAATTTATAAATTTTAAGTAGTTTCTATTACAGTAGACATATAGTTATATTTATATATAACATATATTACAGTAGAAATATTGTCATAGTATATATATTTATATAATACAGTAGAAGTATTGTCCCATTTTTCTGTTAGTTCCTGTTAATTTTTATTTTGTGTGTGTTTGCCCACTTGCATATCTGTGCACCATGTGTATGCAGTGCCTGGAGAGGCCAGAAGAGGGCAGCAGTCTCCTGGAACTGGAGTTACAAAGAGTTGAAAGCTTCTATGTGGCTGCTGGGAACAAAACCATATCCCCTTCTAGAGCAGCAGGTGCTCTCAACCACATGACCATTTCTCCAGCCCCAGCTCTTACTAATTTCTTACTGTACTTAATTATTAAATTAATTTTTTTTTGTCATAGGTATGTGTTTGGGAAACACACAGCATACTCGGGTATGTATGTAGGGTGTTTGGAAAAACACCCTAGAAGTGTTTGTATTTTTCTCTTGGAAACTATCATTGCTTATTTGTAAGTTTTATTTCTCACTGATGTCAACACTAGAGTATTGAGTTCACATTGACCATACATATTATTTATTCCTAGGGCCTAATACATTAAAATATGGTATATGAAGGTTGGCATGTGGTTCTGATTAAAAGGAAAGGATGGGTCACATCAATTTTTTTTTCTAAGACAAGAACAGTTCTTCACAAAGTGCATACATATTCATTTGCTTTGGGGAGGCCTAATGGATGTGCACAAGGTTAGGTATGGATAGCAAGACAGAGAAGAGGCACTAAAATACAATGCTGCATGAGTCAGAGCAGGTCCTCCCATCTGTGGGCGATATGGACACAAACACACAGGCACAAATCAAAATCTAAGATACTTTACACCCACATCTTATAAGTTGTTACAAAACGACATTTTTAGTCCGATCCTGCACAGTTGATGCTAAGTAGCTTTCAGTGATTTCAAATATAAAAAAGTTTCCATCTCCTAAAAGATGAAAATTTGAGGATATGGCCTAGGGATGGTAACAGTTCTAAAGATGGCTCCTCTCCCCAACAAAATTTTGAGCAATTGCAACATAACTGAATGCTGGGTTCTCCAGCAGATAGGGTTGAGGCAGAGCCAGTCCGGCTGGTCTCTCCCTGGGGCTGAGCAGGATAGCAAATGGCAATGACCCAGACCTCCCCCCTGGCCACCAGGGAGAAGCACACTGAGTTGTTTTATTGCATCAGACAGGGATTGTATAGGGCTGAGATGGGGTGAGGTGGAGTAAGGAATAAGAGCCAATAATATCCTGCCGTATTAGCCATGGCTGAGGCAGATTTAGGCTGTGCTGTGCTGAGTCACTCTTATGCAAAAGTTATGGCCAGAGACAGGTCACCAAACTGGAGTTAGGCCTAGAAAGTTACACTCGGCCTCACGCCTGGGCCTCATGAGGCCCAACAACTGAAAATATTGAATCTTTGTCCAAGGACATACTGTGATAGTTTGGTTAAGGACTGTGTACACTTGCTTCATTTTCACTTTTGGAGAAGTTGGAGTCCCTAAGAAATAATCAGTTGTGCCTCCAATAGCAAGTCAGGGCTATCTCAGAAGAAGACTTTGCTCCGCCTATTCCCTCATCCATCTTACTCTGTGAATGAGACTGTACCTCGTCCTATCCTCTCTTTGTGTCTTAGAAGACTTCATGACAGTGAAGGGTGTGTTACAGAGCGATTCCCACTGCGTTGAAATCAGAAGACCTGGTTAGGAATCTGGGTAACTGACCAAGTGAGGTGGTGATTTTGAAAGCTTGTGTCCAGGGTGTGCACATGTGCTCCCTTCTGGCCCTCAAACACTGATTTTGAAGCTTAAATATTCAAGATACAGCTAGACATACTGAATTTTGTATACACAGTGTGTAATATAATGAGAACAAAATACGCACTGGAATACGTCAGTCTTTAAATAATCCTAAACGGCAAATCTCGTAATCCTTAATAAACAGTGTAAAGGGACTGAAGCATCTAACCTTTAATTATCCTGTCAGGGCGTGAGATCAAGGCAGGTAATTTTAGAACGCTCAACAGCTACACTTTAAACCAAAGATTGCCTTTAGTCAGTGTGATAATCTTTTAGGTTTTCTACAGCGGTGTTTATTTTTCTCTATATAGAAATGTTTAGTTCATCGCATTTTTTAGACAAATTAGTTATCTTTCCTAGCCCGGATTTTAATTTAATTTCTATCACAATGTACACACATGCATATGTTTCTGCGAGTTGCTTGCAGCATAACACGATGAACACACTTGCATGTATGTATTTGGGCACTCACATATTCTCTCTTACCCCCAGCATGTGCAAATTAAGTCAAGCAGACCTAATGAGTCACCCCTTGCCTTGAAATGCAGGTTTTAGGGGAACCACCTTTGTCGTCCTGTTTTTCTCATCCGAGGAAACTACACAGAAACGCATTAGCATTCTCAAATGCACTGGCCGCACGCGTTCCCTTTCTTGCACAGGTCCTTGTCACCTGGCCAAGGGTTTCTAATATCTGCATGTCAAACTCGGATTCCAAGGCCCCTGGGCTGGATTCATACTGGCCTCTGGGCTTTTTACAGAACCTTACATAGCCTTGTCACTAGCTTGATGTTAAAGCAAGTAATGCCTGGCCTTTGTGCCGAAGACTGAGGAAAGGGGACCACAATAAACATGCCGAGAATAAAATCAGGCTCGGTTGTAATGACTAGGTCAGAGGCAGGTAGGTGCAATTATTTCTTTACTGAACAAAGACAGATGGAGAGGGGCTGGCTCTGCAATGGGGGGCAAGGTTCACAAGGGCTGGGCTGTCCAACCTGCAAGCCTACAGGCCCTCAACACCCGCATGCGACCTCTCATGCAATTCCCCCTCCATGCCCTTCTGCCCCTTTGTTTGTAGAAAGCAGTGTTAAATTGGTTACACCATTTCTCCCTTCACAGACTTCTTTCTTTGCTTAAAGGCAAGGACAGGAAATTAAGCGTATCGGAAGATTTAATGTTCAAAATCACCTTGCGTAATTGGCTTAAAGGGTTGAGGCACGCTTTTCTCTCCACCTCTTGGTCTTAATCCTGTTTCCCCTCAGAGGGTCCGCCTGTCAATAATTGATGGTGCTTTCTTGGGTAAATGAGCTCTTTCTTGGGACGCTGTAAATAATATTTGGAATCCGGTTTATCGTCAAGCTGCTTTTAAAGCCGTGCTGCTGGGCCAGCTGAACAGAAAATGCTAAATGTTTGAGGGAGTCGTGCAAGCTCTCAAGTGCTAGAGGCGTGAACTAGACTTAAGGAAACAAATGGAATTTATGCCCTCTGAGAACATGGGAACACATTTGGTTTCTCACAGAGGCATATCGATTTGGGAAGGATGTTTCTAGAAGAAAGTATCATGTTTCTGTACGTTGGCATGTGGGACATCTGGATCCTGATAGACTTACCTGGCAAACATGACTGGCCTTCATCCACGGATAAGGAAACAGAAGCTCAGGGAAGTTGGCTGCTTCTCCAGTGCACAAAGTGAGCTGATTATGGTCTTGAAATTGGTTTGAGTTGGATTATAAAGTTGTGGGCATTCCATTCTACCTACAGTCAGACTTTTCTATGGCCTGGCTCCACTCTGAGTACTGCAGGGTTCTGCCCGTGGTGTCTGATCACTGACTTCTAGGTTTCTCTTCTGTGTTCCAGTCAGGATCGTTCTACTTTTGTCTGTTTTGTAGAGAGGGTTTTAAGTGTGGGATTTTAATAGACAGTTCTGCTGCGAAGAGAACTCTGAAAACCACATCTGAGTGAGAATAAAGATCTGCATTATAAAAGAGGGATATTAGCACATGCAAGAACACAGCTGATATGTAAAAAGGGAGCGTGGGCTGAGAGATACTTTTCTCCTTTCTTTGATCCCAAAGATATAGTCAAAGACAATTCTAGAATAATCCCACTGGAATTGAGATTCAGCATCTTAGGTTTTCATTCTGCTCAGTCATTAGCCTATGCTGTGCTATTATTTCCTTTCTCTCTGTTTCAACATCTGTGGGCTGGCCACTTTCTTCCACCAGACTCTTGTTGCGATGACCCAAAGAGAAGTGAGTCTGAAAAGTAAAATATTGCCAACTTATAAAGTATTGCCTTTATTGCACTTTCTAGTTTTTAGGAAGTTAGAAGATCATCGGTAATTGATTTGAACACCACAGTTACGACATCAAAGGCAAAGCAATGAGAGTTTAGGCTGTTTTAACATGGGGCAGATGGGAATGTAAAATGCATAAAACCATTTCTAAAGGCTCATTCAGAACAATTACTTTAGAGATAATGGTTTATTAAGTTCATAATATTTGCCCTTGAGTTTTAATTCTGTTGTTCATTTTTAAGCTTCCAAGTGAAAGATATAATATAAATCACTTTGCCTCCTTCCCCCACCCCCACTTTTAATGGTTAGGGCAAATATATGCTGAGTGTAAAGGGATGAAATAGCTGAGCAGATTATCACTCAGCTCACACAGAGGGAGGTGGATCCCGAAGGTCTGCCTGCCGCGCTGCCTTCCTCTTCTTTCTGCTTCTTCTTTGCCTTCTACAACCGGTTATTAAATATGAAGACGATATACTGCCAGCTCCAATGACTCTCAGTAGAGCATCCCGATCAGCAGAAGGCCCGCCTTCCCCTTACTGATAGCACTGTGAACACTGTGGACCCTGTGGGATGGACAGCCCTTGTTCCCCAGGAAGCCTAGAGAGCATTCTTGACCAATACTGAGTTCTCTACAGCTGGGGTGAGTTCCGCTCCGTATGCCGCGTGTTTCTAAGCAGGTCATTTCAACCCGCTTGCAGCTTGCTTGTTTTCTTGGACCCCGTTGGAACAAAGTTCTCCCTGTGATGAAATTTTTTTTTTATTAACCTCACATAGACCTCAGATCTTCAGACACCCCCCTCCCTGATTCCCCTTCCTCTTTTTATTCTTTCCGTTTCTCCTCTTAGCCTCTGCTTTTATCCCATCTCAGCCACTTCTTCTCGCTCTTGCCCCTTTAAGAAACCCAAGAACTGTAGACCAAAGAGCTAAATTAATTTGAGACGATTTGGGGAAATGTAAGCGGAAGGTTGAGAAGACAAACTGAGAATCAATAGTGCAATCTAAGATTCCTCCCCCAGTTCTCGTGGAATCCTCTTCTGATTTTCCACGATACCTTCACATTTGATTTTCAATTATTTCTGGCCTGAGATAAGAAGCAAATGGTTTCTAAGGAGTGCCGTCTGGGGCAAGCTCTGCTCTCAGACAAGATTGCAATGGATAGTGCCGGTCTGCACTGTGCAACTAATGCTGTCTGGCACGACAGCATCTCTAAGAATCCCGCTTTTGGAGGGATTCTGTCTCTGTGTCTTTACAGGACAATAACTTCAGCCAGCATCCTACCCTGCAACAGAGGGCCAGACCTACAGGACACTTAAGGGCAAAGATTTGTTTACCTAGAATTAAAATGAGAATTAAATTACAGAGAAAGCCTGAACTGAAAATTGCAGGTGGTAATTTTGTCAGCCTACTCTTTTTCCAGCCAGCTACCTAATCACATCCACTTTTCCCTGTGGGGCTGTTTTCCTTTCTTGAATCCAGGTAGTGGGCGCACACCACCGTGACAGGCCCTGACCAGCAGGAATGCATCAGAGGGAGTGACCTGCTGGGAGTCAGCAGAAATAAACAAAGCCCCAGTCTCTGGAGCCAGACCTCCCTGGTTACAACTCAGGCTCTGCACTTAATTTTTATGTGATCTTGGGCAAGTGGCTCATTCCAACTCTCCTTTTAACATGGAAAACAGGACAAACAAGTTATCTTTGTTCCCTGATTTTGTGAGCATTCAAAGAGGTGACCAATAGCTCTGTCTTACTCATGAGATCGCTTTGAAAAGGTGAAATAGCTTCAAGAAGACCAGAATTATTATCCTGCTCTCCCTGATTGAATCTATGAGGCATGTCCTAAAGCCAACAGGGAGGTGAAATGGGACCTTCCTAGTATCTCGCTGTTTGCATTCTGTCTGTGGCCCTTAGAACCCTAAGACTGGAGCATCTTGGGGTCTCTCCAGGGCTGGTTTGAGTTCTGGCTGGCAACTAGGGTTACTGTGGATAATTTTGCTTCCTTCTTGGTAGACAGCTGCCTAGATGGGAGCTCGGTGTGGTTCCAAGGTACCAACTGATCCCCAAGGGATAACGGAGTACCCAAAAGCAGTTCCTGGGACAGAGAACACTCTGGGGAAAAATCAAATTGGGAAACTTTTATGCCAAGTACTTTGCTCAGTTGTTTCACCAGTGGACTCTGAGGATCTCTCGGTTCTCCTAGTCTTCATAGGTGTCAGTGCAGTGCAGAGTAGAAGAGCTGAGATCTGAGTTCCATGTTTGTTTAGGACAATTCAGCTGTTCTGCTGGTAGGGTCTGGCGATGGAGGGCTCTCCATCTGGGTCACAGTGGGTTGGGGGCCTGCACTAGGTGAACAAGGACCCACCACATGGGGCAGAGGCAGAGCTGGAACGAATTGGGTGCTCTCCCCTAGTGGTGGAGAGCAGTCCCAATGTGCCCTGACTCTGCCTGGGTGCATATCAGCTCGAGGAAAAACTCCAAGATTGCTTCTTGCTCCTCTGTCATTTACTGTGTTTACTACTTCTTCAAATAACTTGATTAAACATCTCTTTTGAACTTGTATCTAAATTATTACCCAAAGCAAGGCTTGACCCAGGGAGGTAACAGTTTACAGTGGTTTTGAAGCCTGTGCCATACTTTTGTATGTTTGTCTCCTTAGGTTCTCAGTTTCCCTTGGGCTGGACAAAGGCAATGCCTCATGTGTTGGTAACAGTCTGCCGCTTAATTGGTGGTAGCCTTGGTGAATCTCTGATCCTTTCAGGGATACCATATACTTGGCCTTACCCACTAGGCTTGGTTTCACAGAAGGACATTTGTCCTCAGCATGGCATGGTGTATTCTGGTTTCTCATGTCTTTATTTGGGTGTTTCATGTAGTTACAAAAGGCCCTAACTCAAGAAAGATTTCTTCTCTGAACTCCTTGAAGCATGTCTATCTCCCCCAAAGACCAATGTTTCCTGACACATGGGGTCTCAGAGATCAGATGTATCCCAGTTTCTGTCTTCATCATTTTAGTAGTCTATAACCCTGGTAGAGCACACCTTTAATCCCAGCACTTGGAAGGCAGAGGCAGGCAGATAGCTAAGTTCTAGGCCAATCTCATCTGCACAGTGAGTTTCAGGACAATAAGAACTATGCAGAGAAACTGTGTCAAAAAACAATAAACAAAACAAAATCTCTTCAAGGTTCTAGAATCTTATACTGGCTTAGTTTGAACTGCCCTTCTTTGTGTGATGTGAACTACATGCCAGAAACTACATATGAAGAAATTCACCCTAACAGAACAAGCATGTCTCCAATTGCAGACCTTTTAGCCTCACCATCTGTTTATTGTTCTGTCTTATATTACTTAGCCACCTAGGCCCTCTTTCAGTAAACAATTACCTAAAAAAAAACTTTTAAAAATAATTATTTCACTTTTTTAAGTTTAAATTTTATTTTGTGTGTATGGGTATTTTTCTTGTGTGTATGTCTGTGAATTACTTATATGGCTGGTGCCCTCAAAGGCCAGAAGAGTGATATGGGAGTCCCCTCTGTGTGATGTGATTACCATTACTGAATAAAGAAACTGCCTTGGCCTGTTGATAGGACAGAACTTAGGTAGACGGGGGCGGTGTGTGTGTGTGTGTGTGTGTGTGTGTGTGTGTGTGTGTGTGCACAAAACTGAATGCTGGGAGAAAGGAGGCAGAGTCAGAGAGAAGCCATGTAGCCCCACCAGAGGCAGATGCCAGAACTTTACCTGGTAAGCCTCAGCCACATGGTGATACACAGATTAATGGAGATAGGTTAAATTAAGATGTAAGATTAGACAATAAGAAGCTAGAGCTAATGGGCCAAACAGTGATTTAAATAATATAGTTTCTGTGTGATTATTTCGGGGCTGAGCAACTGGGAACCAACAAGTGGCGTCTTCCTACAGAAGAGGGTGCTGAGTCCCCTGAAACTATAGTTACAAATGGTTATGAACCTCCATGTGGGGGGTAGGAATCAAACCTTGGTCCTCTGAAAGAATAGCAAGTGCTCTTAACAGCTTAGCCATTGCTTCAGCTTAAAAAAGATCTTTTCAAAAGGTCTGAGAATGCAAGTCAGTGGTAGACCATTTGCTTAGGATGTGAGGAGTCTTGGGTTTCAATTCCAACATTGAAAAGAGGTGGTATAGAGGGAAAAATTGAACTCCTTCAAGATCTGTACTCTCTCTAGCCTTAGCTACAAAGCAGTCTCAAGGCCAGCCTGGGCTACGTGGGACTTTATCACAGGCAACTAGCAAGCAAATTGATTTTTATTACCAATTTCTGAAGGAAAATTTTCAATAGCTTTTGCTTTTTCTGCAAGCTTTACACTAATTTATTTCTTCCCCTGTGGTGGTGGTTTATATCTTTGTATTATTTTTAATATTTCACACCTCCTACAAACATTTTTGTCTTCTATGAATTTTATTCTATACTCATAATGTATAGTTTTTTGTTTTAATTGATTGTATTCCTCATCAGAAGCTCCATTTACTGACTGCTGCTTGGTTCTTTCCACCGAATCTTACTACTCTACCTATTTTTGAAAACATTTTGAGCCATTTTTTTTTTCAGTCTCATAAGGATCATGTTTTTGTCATTACTTAGAAAATATGTGAACTTGGCTTATGTTTCCCTTTAACTTTTAATAGCTGTCAGTGTCAACCCTACTTCACAAGCCTGCAGTGCTGGAGTGGCTCCATAGCAACCGCCAATTTGCTTATCCCTTTCTGTGTTGGATGACACTTGGCACGTTGGCCTTTATGCTAGAGGATGATAGGGAAGGTGTTTTAAATGCTACTGTTTCTATGTCTCTTTTTCAAAAGTTTTCATTATAGGGTGAAACAAAGGAAAGAGGCTGGGGTTGGGTTTCAGCTCTTTCTTGTGCTCTCAGCTTGCTTCTGCCTTCCTCACTAGCTCCACATTTGGTGGCCTTGCCGGCTATAGCCACACAGCTGTGAGGCTGGAGATGAACTCCGCGAAACACGTAGAATTCACAGGGCATGTACCCTGAGCGAAATGAAGAGAAGACTAGTGAACTTTGGTCATTCTCAGCCATCCCTGACATTTCTTCAAATTTCTACAACCAGAGGCGTTTTAATTTCTCCTAGGTTTCAAAGAGATGTCTCATGTCCTTCGTCAGTCTCATCCCTGGCGTCAGTGCTCTGGCCATGCATTGGCTCTTCTTTTTTTTTTATTGATTTTTTTATTGAGTTCTACATTTTTCCTGCTCCTCTCCCTGCCTCTCCCCTCCCCTTCACCCCTCTCCCAAGGACCCTATGCGCATTGGCTCTTCTTTATGAGCAGAATCCTAGATGTGACAAGCAGGATGGCTGGCTTCGGTTCCCCTGTTCACCTTGTGTACATCTACTCTTTGCCTTGATTCTGAGTTTGGTTCATGAGCTGTAAACAGATGTGTTAGAAGCAGAACCTTGAAAACTGTACATGTGGCTAGGTGTCTCCAAATACTGTATTAACAGTGGAGACACTGTTCCCATGAGGGGAACAACAGGTACCTGTCTAAGAATGCCACACTACTTGAAGCCAGCCTAAATAGTCCAGCAGCAAGGTGACCCCAGTTATGAAAAGAACCCATGCAGAAATTTGTTGACACCCAGATTACCTCAAACAAACAACTAAACACATATATGGGATACCTCTGACATTTTGATACTCGCTGAAATTGTAGCAACAGAAAATAGGAATACTAGATATCATCACCATTGAGCTCTTGGTTTATGAACAGTGGCCTGGAAAGTACTGCTATAGGAGAAACTGAAGGCTCATATTTAACAGTGGTTGGGGAAGGATAACAAAAATGCTATTAAGTATGTTTTGAAATAGAGATTCTTCAGCATAAAGAGCTCTCTCTCTCTCTCTCTCTCTCTCTCTCTCTCTCTCTCTCTCTCTCTGTGTGTGTGTGTGTATGGGGGTGTATGTGTATGTGTGTTATGGAGTTGCATTAGTTACTTTTCTGTTGCTGTGATAAAACATCATGACCAAGGTGAATTATAAAAGCTTATTTGGGCTTATGGTTTCAGAGGGACAAGAGTCCTTTATCATGGATGTGGTAGTTTGAATGTTATTGACCCCCATAATCTCATGACACTATTGGGAGGTATGACTTTGTTGGAAGAAGTGTGGGGATAAACTTTGAGGTTTCCTATGCACAGGATAGCATGCAGCATCTCAGGTGACTTCCTGATGGGAAGGTCAGGGGCCAATTTTAAGGCATAATTCTTTCCTTCCACTGTGGGTCCCAGGGATTTAATTCAGGTTATGAAGCTCGTGTGGTAAGTGATTTTACACACTGACCCATGCTGCCAGCCACCTAGTGACTTTCAGTCCCACAACTCTGCATAATTGTGTCAGGAGACCTGTGGGGCTGACATTCCACACCGAGGCTACCAAACGTCAGGCAAACAAAAGGCAAATCCTGATTTCTAAGGGGACAGGATTCTTCACTCCGTGTTTTCCACGATCCTTCTTCTCTATCTCCTCCCATTCACCAGATAAAGATTCTCCCACTGCAGAAAGAAAAGTTGGGAACTAATGAAGCAGACAATGACTTTAGCTCTTGAGACCTGCATTGAACCAAATTCCAAGAGAGGAGCCAGGGCTTCAGGGAGCATTGCTATGATGCCAGAAACTGGCTCTGCTCTGATTCTGGAACTCCGGAGCATTAGACTTCTCCTTCTCCTTGAACTTGTCATGGACATACAGGTTTATATAGTCTGTGACTGTCTTTAGCAGGGAAGCATGAATGAGGGCACCGGGAAGTATTTCTGTACTGGACATCTAATTGAAGGCAAAGGTCTCATTCAAACGGTGGCTATCATGGAAAGTTCCCTGGAATTATAATAGATTTTCTGTGAATGTAGAATGAATTATGTTGGTCTTTAAGATAATAGCACCTACCCTATCTGGGATACGCATCTCATGTGAATGGTTGGAAGGCCTCTGCATCGTAACAAAGATTCTCATACGTTTCATCTCAGAGCCAGTCACACTGGAGGATCCCAGTGTCTCAAGGACACAGAAAGTAGCAACTAAACCTGCACGACCCACAAAGGATGCGTATTTCAGTGGACAGAGACATGATAAGGGGTGTAACTGTCAGTGATGGTCCAGGCCATACAGTCCAAGACTAGGTAGATGGGGGGAGGGGTTCAGCAGGTCCGTGGAGGCCACAGCTGTGAGGACCAGGTGTTCTGATTGCCTATATCAGCGGAGATCTATTCTCAACAACTGAAACACTCCTTCACTGTAGCTTCGTAATCACTGGAGTTTGGCTTAATCCCAGGGAGGAAGGAAAAGTCCATGAGCAGACTCCACACATTAATGAAATAAGCAAGAACTTATTGGAATGCTTAAGCTTACTTGGATGTGGCCAGATCAGTTTCCTATCAGGACACACGAGAGGCTTAAGACAGAAATTAACTTCAATTTTAAAGGAAAAGTTCTGCATCTGCAAAAATATATCAGGTGTCTTGAGTACCAGCCTCAGCATCCTCTCAGGGCTCAGGACGTCTACTGCAAGTGAAAATCCGACTCTTAAAATCTAAGGGTAAAATGAAAAAAATAAAATGAAAAGAACAAGCAAGTTACCTATCCCCTGCATGTTCTTTATTCTTTGGGTGAAGAAGCAGAGAGAAGGGGTGATCTCTGTCGGCTATTTAGTTCTTACAGACATAGTTAAAAAAATTTTATAGGCAAAAACAATGATATCAAGATGCGTTTCAGAATCACAAAAAAACCAGGTAGGACCTGACAAAGCAGCACTCCAGGAACAGGTAACACCTCCCAGGAAGGGCCAGCATCCAAGAGGAAATAACTGGCATTCCAAACCCTTAGATAAGAACCCTGGACTCAACCACTCCCCTCACCCCAATCTCTATGGTGGTAACCAGCTTTGGAGACACCCAGACCAGTGTGTCAGTAGGGCTGGGCACGTTGTCTTCCTATCTTTTCAAAATAGCAAAGGCAATTGTGGGGGACTGGCTTTATGTAGATTTGACTATTAGAACAAGGAGTGAGTGCTATCGCTCTAAGGCCCCATGGAAGGTAATTCTGTTGCCTGTATAGGCCTGTACAGGAGAAAGTTACATTTATGGGAGTGAATCCATTTTTAAGGGGAAAAGCATCATGACTTCACATGGTTTTTACAGAGTTGGTGGTGACCATTGAAAAGACAAGTGTTCCTGAAGCTCTGCCATCAGGTCCCCCATAAACTGTGCACCACATGTGGGTCTGTCTAGGAATCTGTCAGCTGTACATTTATGTAGGTGGAGGCTGCTCCTTCGTTTCTTGACTGCTTAGACCTGAATAATTACACAGAACAAGACTGTTTGGCCAACAGTTTAGGTGTATCCATACCTATCTCTTATATCTTAAATTAACCCATTCCTATTAATCTGTGCATTATTGCAAGGCTTACTGGAAAGGCTCTAGCAACAGTGTCTTGTCTTTCTCCTTCGGCAGCTACACGGTGTCTCCCTGACCCCGCCTACGCTCTCTATCTCTGTTCTGATTTCCTGCCTGGCTTTACTCTGTTAAGCCATTGGCCAAAACAGCTTTATTCATTAATCAATAAAAGTAACACATATACAGAAAGACATCCCACTAATCTCCCCTTTTCTGTCTAAATAAAACGAAAGGTTTTAACTTTAACATAGTAAAATTACATATAACAAACAGATATCAAGCAAGAATTACACTTACAATACTTAGTCTATTTGTATCTGGAAAGTTTTATATCTAATTTTTCTTTTATCATAACTAAGGAAAATCTTAACTCTAACTATCTGTCTTCCACTCTTTAAAGACCCCAGAAGGATAAAACATTACCTAAGTAAACAGAAGTACATTGTAAGCAGCTTCCAAAGTTCTAGAATTGAGACATCTTGCTTCCTGGACAGTCACCCAAAGTTCTTCTGTAATGTTGGGGCATCCATCTTCAGCCTTCAGGCCTATAGTATCTAGAGGACTTTTTCATAAAGCAGGAAATTTGAAAGACTGCTTCGCCTATCTTGACAGTTTGTCAGTCCCCTTCTTTTGTATCCTGCAGACTGTCTGGCAGCTTCTTCTGTGAAGCAGGAACCTGAAGACTTTCTCATCTTTTGGAATGTTCAACAGTCACTTTTCTGTGGGTCTTGCATGTCCAGTTCATACAGCATACCATTAAGCATTCCAGACAAGAGCAGTTTCTTGCCCAAATGGCTAGCCTTGTCACATTGAAGGCAAATTCCATAACAAGTTTCTTCAATGCCTATCAGCATCTCTGAAATAATTGGTGCTGTGAGAAGCAGACATGTCTCACTGTTGAGAAAATGTCTAAGTGCTTAAAACATTTTAAATGCCATATTCTATAGGTCTTTGAAGTGTTGAAGGTTATCTATCTAACTGAAATATATGTCTATATATCTAGAAAGCCTAATTAACATGACTAGAAGTTTGACTATTATAAATGACTATCTATTAATCTGCAATTTTAAATTATACATTACATTTTTAAATGAGCTGTCTAAACATAATATCTTAAACAAGAATAGCAATACATATAATGAAACTGACCTTAACTTGTATCAATAGACCAAGATCCATACCAAAGCAAAGTATTCATTTCTATATCATAACTCCCTTATATTTTTTAAGAATGGGATTGACTGTGACCATTAATGATTTATACCCAACCCCTTTTCAAACATTTTGGCAATTCGGGTAGGGTTTTCTCAAAACTGTTTCCTGCTTTCTGTTGGATAAAGTATTTTTAGGGTTCACAGAGAACTTTCAGGGGGTCTTGTTACATCAAATCACATTAGTCTGGAAGGAATCCACAGATTCTCATCTTCTGTGGAAACAAAAGCAGAACTTTTTTTTTCCCCAAAGCAACATATACTTAGACTCAAATTTTGAGGACAGGATCCCTTTGTGTTGGTTTAACTTAACAGCCCCCAGAAACAAATGTTTCTCTGCAGTCTGAAAATTGAAAGAAAACACAATAATATATATAATCCAAACTCTTTGTGTATTTTCTATCTTTATGTGACTTATTTTCTTTATTCCTTTACTCTATGATTGTCTGTATTATTTTATATTACTTTTGTTTCTTTAAAACTATTTACTCTTTTTATAACTGTCTATACTCTTTTTCCTCTTCCTCCCAAGCCTACATACATTTTAAAACATACTGTGACCCATTCAGGGGTTTATTTTTGTCTGAATTTGTCTTTATTGTGTATCTGTAGTCATTTTCTGACCAGGAGCACCCCCCTTTTTTTGAAAAAATGCTAAGCCGGTGTGGCTAGGACCAACTCCATGGCCCTGGCTGTTTGCTCTGCCCACATCAGCAAGCCAGAGATACATTCACCACCTCTGTGAGTGTAGTAGGAGGCTGCTTGTTTTCTCCACCTACCCTATTCTGCCCTGCGCAGGCCTAAGACAGCTTCTTTATTAACCAATGGCATTCACAGCTTACAGAGGGGAATCCTACATCATGTGAGTCTTGCATGCTGCCCTAGCTCCAGGAATGCAGCCCTAGCTCCAGGAATGCAGCCCTAGCTCCAGGAAGGCAGCCCTAGCTCCAGGAACACAGCCTATCTATGTCACCATTAAGCAATCTGTAAAATGCTGCTCACAGACCCCATTTAAGTACAGGACCTCCTGAAAAAGCCAGAGGTCATTCTGTCAGCACAAACTAGGAAGCCAGATCTTAAAGAACTTATGTGATTTTTTTGCTGCTCTCACTGAGTCAGGAAGAATTAAAGGAACCATGCCTCTGGTTACTGCCAGCAAACAGAGTCTATCTGAAAAAGAAATATGGCTACCAAGAAGCTGTGCTTAACTCTGCTCTCTTGTGTCTAGAATTTCCTAGCAAGCCTTGTCAGTTTTTATGTGGATGTAGTTGCCCTGTGTTGGCATGCCATTTGTAGATGGAGGCTGCTTGTTCGTTTCCTGACTGCTCAGATACAAATAATCACACAGAAACTATATTAATTACAGCACTGTTTGGCAAACAGCTTAGGTGTATTCCTACCTGACTCTTATATCTTAAACTAACCAATTTTTATTAATCTGTATTAATAATTTTTATAATTAAGTAATCTGTATTAATTAATCTGTATTATAATCTGTATTGCCACATGGCTGTGACTTATTGGAAAGGTTCTGTCAGTGGCGTCTTTCTCCTTCAGCGGCTACATGGCATCTCCCTGACTGTTTACTTTCTCTCTCTATCTCTCTTCTGATTTTCCATCTGACTTTACTCTGCTAAGCCATTGGCCAAAATAGTTTTATTCATTAACCAATAAAAGCAACACATATACAGAAGGACATCCCACATCACATTTACTGTATAATACTTGTGCTCCAACAAATATAAGCTTGTGGGTATGGAAATGAAACAAGGTTCATTTTCATAAGTGACTGGAACAGAACTTTTAGAAAATGGGACAAATGATTTCATAAAGAAACACAAAGTCATGCTATTGTATAGCCATTTGGCTGTTGCTGGTGCGGGATTACTATATTCTTTCTGTCATAATTCTGCTGGGGAATCTGGACCTTACCACTACCATTTCTATCTATCCGCCTCTGTGCTTGGGCTCTTAGTCCCTTCTTGCTGTAGTTGTGGATAGGTGAGTCTTCAGCCAGTGATGCCTACCTCAGAGACTAAATCTTGGTATCAAGTCGCTTTGACAAATGACCAAAAACGTCCAGTGAATAATTATGCTCAGTGGCCCATACCATTTGGCATTGATGTTGGCTATATCAGATTGTTTTGTTGGTAACAACTTCCTTATTGATTTAGAGACTTTGGAAATAAAAGTACTTACAATATGTACATGGGATGGGGTGCCCACAAAGGGGCAGAACAATGTAGCCATTCATGCTGTCATATCCATGCTCAAGATATTGCTCATCAGAAAAATCAAATTACAAAACAAAACAAAGAACTGGGCTATATTGGCACACACCTTTATTCCCAGGACCCTGGAGGCAGAGGCAGGAGGATCTCTCAGAGTTCAGGGTCAGCCTGGTCTGCAGAGCTAATTCCAGGACAGTCAAAGCTATGACAAGAAACCCTGTTTCAAACCACCAAAAATAAAATAAAATTAATTCACAAATATTCTTAGATTAGCTGGTTAAAATAATTTTAAATTTTTTAAAATTTATCTTATTTTTTATTTAACCAGGGCCAGGAAGATGACTTACAGTGTAAAACTTTTGCCCTGTGAGTTTGAGGACTTGGTTATTGATTCCCAGCACCCACATAGAAGTTAGACACAATACCAGCACCTATAATCTCAATCCTCTTGTCTAGATTCAGGAGAGAGAGACAGGAGAATCTCCAGATGCCCTTAGGCCAGCTAGTCTGGTATACAGAGTAACAAACAACCAGAGACCTTATTTTAAACAAGGTGGAAGGTGAGGACCCACATCTGAGGGGAGCATAGTAGTGTGTGAGCACCTGCACTCAAGGACACATACCCCCTTACACACACACACACACACACACACACTCACACATGCACACATACACACACGCACACACACATGCACAGAATTTTTAAATTTCTTTTCAAACTTGGAGAATGTGGGAAGGAAAGAAAGCTAGCATGCCTATCGTATTGTAAATATATCTGGGAAGAGATGAAATGTCCCCAACTTTCCTAAGCATACTACTAAGGGTCTTCATTAAATCTTCTTAACAATTCCATGAGGAATATTTAAGCATACTTGACATATGAGAAAATTGTGATGCAGGCCACGTCTTCCGTCCTCGTGCTAATCCTGGTTGACTGTACTTAGAAATCAGAAAGCAGATAATGACTTCTCCAATATTACATAACCGGTAAGATAATGGAGCTGTTTTTGCTTTTTAAAACTATTAACTCACAATTTTATCCACTTTAACAGCTATCTTTATAGGCTTCCTAACATCTTGTAGGTTAGTTGGGATTCCTTCCTCGTTCTTAGTGGTGTTCCAGATGGATAAAGCTTCATAAGATAGATTCAGATTGAATCACCAAAGGGTAGGGATGTTAGGAATACAAAATCCTCGTGTAGGTTTGAGTCAGGCAGGGCTTGCCAGCTTTGACTGCACAATAGAATTAAGGAGGCAGCTTATCAATCATATTTATAATTGAGTCCCTCCTATGTTCAATCAAATCAGCATCCTGAAAGAGTAGATTCTGGGCACTGTTCTTTAAAAAAAGTGATCATAGGTGATTTTACCAGGTAAGCAGGATTGAGCACCGCTGGCTGAGGCTAACATTTTGACACACTTAGAATCGGTTTGTAATAGGAGAAGGCAATTAGCACAGGTGCTAAGTTAATGCACTAAGTACCTTATCAAAGCAGGCTATCACCAGCAGGTGGTAAAAGAAAGAACACTCATCAGCCATCAGGAAGGGCCAGGGGGACCTGCAAGCAGTTCAGGATGCTGTTCTGGGACTTGAGAAATGAATGAACTCTTGGCTGCGTAACTGGCGCTGAAATCTCATATTGCTTCCGATGCTAAGAATGAGAAGAGGGAAAATAAATGATGAGACTCAGCGGGGACTGATGCTCTGAGGTTTCCCGATGCTTTAATATTTGTGAGTCTTTGATCGAGAAAGAGATGTCTGCATATCAATGGAACTGCTGCCAGAGGAAGCTCTGTGTTATCAGGGGTGGGAGCCCTGGCTATTGGGGTGGAAATAGAAGGAAGTTAATCCCACCCAATAGGAATTTACGTTGTTATCCAAGAAGACGGAATATATTCAGAGAGGCCTTAGCAAAAAGTGACTGAGTCTGTAATGTATGTGTCCTAGCTGTGATAAGCACCAGAAGAAAGTCGGAGGAAAGGGGTTTAGCTTGTACTTCTGGGTCATACTCTACAATTGAGGGAAGGACCCCAAGCAAGAACTGAAGCAGAAGGCAGGGAGGAGCAATGCTTACTCCTCATGGCTTGCTCAGTCTGCTTTCTTATACAACTCAAGACCACCTGCCTACGGGTGCCCTGGCCCACAGTGAGCTGGGCCGTTCCACATCCAACATTAATCCAGAAAATGTCTTTGGTGTTTGGGTACCTGCCATTCTCTAGACCATAGCAGCCTTGTGCCTGCTTCTAACCTTCTGAAATCTGGTCATCCTCAGGCTACAAATACCCACACCCCAACTCCTACTCCCACCTGGAGGAAAAGGTATAAGATCTTTAGAGTGGCATAAGACCTTCCTATTCCAGATGCTTCTCTGTGCTTGCATTAGCTGTTAGAAATGGAGACTCATAGAGGCTCCACATGGAGCCTGCTGAATCAGAACCCACATTTTAACAGGGTCTCTGATGATGTAGATATTAATGTTCGAGTAGCGATTTTATGTCCTAGGAGCCTCATGGTTCGGCTATATATTTCTCGTTGGGTCATTTTGTGTTCCAGAAATAAGAAAACAACCCCAGAGGACCTTTCTCCACACAGTTGCCCTGACAGTGCCAGTTTCTTCTCTGAAGAGCTCTCTTTGGAGGAACCCATTTAGTGACAGTTTTCCTTGTAACCTCCTAGACATTTAATCCTACCTTTTTCTGAGGACTGCCGTTCTATGTGGAAAGCTCTAGACCTAAATTACTTGTTTGTTCCTAAAGAAACATCCACCAGAAGTTAAGTGCCCAGAAGAGAGGCCTGTGTTTCTCACTCCAGATTTAACCGAAAATTTGGTGTGTGTGTGTGTGTGTGTGGTGTGTGTGTGTGTGTGTGTGTGTGTGTGTGTGTGTGTTTGAATTCTGGCACCTCCTTTGAAAGCTTAGTCTTTGAAGAACTCAACCCTTTATTGTCTATGAAGTAACAAGTAGACAAGTTACTGACTTGAAAGAAAAAGGGGGAAAAAAAACCATTCCAGAGAGAAACATTCGCATGCTAAAATCTTGTGGTCTCATTCACTCAGAGTAACTGTGTTGCATGTACATAAAATCCGAGCAAAGGGGAAATCCTTTGTGGTGTTATAGACAATTGTCCACCTGTCATATAGTCAATTTTTTCTTTTCCTATTGCAATAATTTAAATATTTTTATTGTTTCAGTTATTTTTCTGGGTAGGGCATTAAATTCGTTCTTTGACCATTTGATATGGGTATAGTCTTTATTCTGATTAGTTTTGCCCTTCACCCTATCATAACTCCCTTCCATCTCTGTTATCCCCAGTTCCCTATAATCTTTTTTTCCCACACTGATATCCTTTTGTTTTGTGACCCACTGTACCAGGGCCATCTGTGTGAGCATGGGTTTGGAGCCATACATTAAAACCTGATGGGTTTATCACTGGTACACAACTTAAGATAATGGCCACTCCTCTCCACAATCCATCAGTAGCCAGTGGTTTAGTAGGGAGGTAGGAAAACGTAGTTCCCTTGCCCCTCCCTGTTGGTTGTTGACATGCCTAGTCTTTTCATTTGTTTTTTAGATGACCAGAGAAGACCCAAAATATCACAGGGACCTCAGCAAGGGCTATCCTTGAAATAAGAAGTTTCCTTCCTTCTTTCCTTCTTTCCTTCTTTCCTTCTTTCCTTCTTTCCTTCCTTCCTTCCTTCCTTCCTTCCTTCCTTCCTTCCTTCCTTCCTTCCTT
>NW_026067931.1:6881245-6882521 GCF_014885135.2 Alexandromys fortis
CTCCCTCCCTCCCTCCCTCTCTCTCTTCCTCCTTTCCCCTCATTCCCTCCTACTCCCCTCCCTTCCTCTCTCTTTTGGTCCTTCTTTCTATAATTTTAATTTTTATTGAAAATAATTTTTTCATACAATATATTCTAATCACAGTCTTCCCAGATCCTCTTCACCTCTCTACCCACTCAAATCTGCTTGTTTTCTTTCTCATCTCTTAGAAAGCAAATAGGCAACAAACAAACTGGGATAGGACCAATCAAACAAACAAAAAGGAAAAAAAAAGAGCTGAGGAAAGAGCACAAGGAATACATACAGACACAAACAGTAATGTTGATTTTAATGAGGTTAGGAGGCAGGAGAGAATAGCAATTTAAGATATGATAAGCAGATAAGAGTTATGAAGAATATAGTCCTGACTGTGTAAATTGATAACATGACTGCTTCATGGTATGGGTAAAGGTTTTTATTGTAGACATTTGAGAACACCTAGAGGCTTCTGGAATAGTCCAGAGCAGGGAGAGAAAGCAGTAGGCTGAATGTGGCCAGCAGAGTGGGCTTGGCCATGAGAGAGAGGGAGAGAGAGAGAGGGCCTGGCCATGAGAAAAGCAGGGGCACAGCAGCCAGAGGGAGGGAAGGAAAAGGAGAGAGAGAGAGAGAGAGAGAGAGAGAGAGAGAGAGAGAGAGAGAGAGAGAGAGAGAGAGAGAGAACAGAGTGAGCATAACTGGAAATAGCAGGGTTATAAGGAGAATGACTAGCCAGGGGAAGGAGAGCCCTGACCTAGGGAAGATTAGGGAAAGGGGGAGGTAAGAACAGCTAGGAAGCTAGTTCAGACTTTGGAAAATGTGTTACAGGCACTTGTGATCTTGAGGAGCCTGGAGGCCAGGATGCACTTTAGTACTCTAATAGACACCACACACAGCCATTTTTCCCTTCTGCCGTTTGGACTTGGGGGAAATGGAGTCTCCTTCAGACCTGACACTGATTTCACTCCTAATTCCAACCACTTGCCGACTGGGTACACCACTTCTGAATGGCAGATTTTCTTCATCTGTAAATTGAGATGACTGTGTTACTAATTAAGGATGGGAAAATGAGTCTTAAATGAGATCCTATATTTTCCTTCCAGATAGTAACAATTCAGTAAAAGATTATCTACAAAACTGCTCCTGCTGTGACTCAGCGGCTGTCTCTAGTGAAAAGAGCACTATTTTATTTATTTATTTATTTATTTATTTATTTATTTATTTATTTAGGATTTCTGTCTCTTCCCCACCGCCGCCTCCC
>NW_026067931.1:6888324-6923002 GCF_014885135.2 Alexandromys fortis
TGGTCCCTGCTGCCTGCGTCCTCTGCCATTGTGCCAGTCCCCTCCGGTCCCGGCCGCAGCCTGCAGCCTGCATTGCCCGCCTGCGTAGCTCATCTGCCAGCGCATCTGCACCAGCCAGATTTTAAGTGCCCGAAGTGGAATGATCTGTGCCACTCTTTTCTAAGTAAGTGGAATGAAAGGTATTTGTATCAGTTTAAGAAAATGTCTTAAGCTGGGGGGAGGGGGGTGGGGGGGATGGGGGGGTGGCGCACGCCTTTAATCCCAGCACTCAGGAGGCAGAGGCAGGCGGATCTCTGTGAGTTCGAGCCCAGCCTGGTCTACAAGAGCTAGTTCCAGGACAGGCTCCAAAGCTACAGAGAAACACTGTCTCGAAAAAAAAACAAAACAAAAAAACAAAAACAAACAAACAAACAAACAAAAAACAAAAAAGAGAAAATGTCCTATAAATTTCATTTGTAACTGAGTCTACAGTATAACAACCAAACCAGACCTCTCTGTGAGTAGAAAAAAAAGTTTACTGGGGATTAAACTGTCAAGACTATTTCTTGGGGATGGAAGGGTGGGCAGAGGGAAACAAGATGGTGGGAAAACAAGCAGATTTTATATTCAGCAGGGTGGAGTCTTTGAACGATAAATGACGTTTGGATTAGCCAAGGTCTAGATGCCCTTGCTGGAGACAGTTGACCTTCCGGGATGGATAAAGAGAGGTCCAAGTAAACAAAATCCACTTTAAGAGATTCCTGAAGAGTGAAGAATTTAGGCTTCTGTTTATCCAATAACAACCCTCTGTTTGCCAGTCAGAGTCTTCCTATTCAGGATATAGTCACTAGCACTGGTATACTGGGTACTTTGGACCTACCATTATGCTTTCGAAACCACTCCTTTGGACAATCTTAAAACCAAGGCAACAAGTACCTTTTTATTTAAATTTAAGGTTTTTTTTTGTAAGCACATAAGAATTTCCTAGGAGTTATATAAAGAGATACAATGAAGACAAATACAATAGGAAAAAAATCCAAAGATGAATATATGTTCTATACATGGAGGGAACCACAGAAATATTTTGTTCTGGATGTGGAGTACTTTAAATAACTAGCACATACATTTGTTATACCTGGAAGTTATCATACATTTTCCATTTAATTTTACCACTCACTGTGTTTTTAAAACACAGCTAACCTCACACATATACAAATGTTATTAATGCAAAAGAATATGATAACTCAAGATATTCTGAAGAACTCTGAAGTAGGTCTTTATTATACTGATAAATTTGATCCTCATGTTTTAAACAATATGCTTAATATTAGCATGTTAGCAAGTAGTGAAAGCAGTGAAATATTCACAAACAGGATGCCAAGTGCACATGATTCTGTAATAATAAAACAATGAGAGGAACTATCATTGCTTAATTTGGGGTTAAATTTTAAAATCTTAACTCACTCAATATTTTATTCTCATGAGTCATTTAAGTGCCATTGAGGATATTGTAGGCAATATAAGAATTCTGGTTTAACCTGTCAAGGCAAGTGCCCATACTGAGTCCTCAAAGTAATAGGAGTAGTAAATAAGAATGTATAAGCAAATTGATATTTAAATGTGAAGGATGGAGGATATAACTCAGTGACAGAATACTTGCCTGATTGTATACTGTGGTTGGAACGTATTAGTCTGTTTTGACTTGAAATAAAAGTGAAAAGTAGAGCTCAGTGATCAGAGTATTCTTGGACACAATGCAGAAATGAGGAGAGCTGTATTCGTTGCTCTATATTCTAATTCTTATGGGAAACCAAGAAGAAGTTTTTATTATCTACTATATCAGATTCAGAGAAGATAGGTAAATAAACTTTTTATACTATGCAAATTTTTATGTTACCATAAAATCTACATCTGATGTGGGAGAGCATGTTCAGGTTTTGAACTAGGGCTGGGGAGATGGCTCAGAGCTTGGTGTGCAATTATGAGGACCTGAGTTTGTAGCTCTGGGACCCATGCAAAGGGCTGCGTATGGCCTTGCATACTTGTTATAGAGGGGAGGTAGAGAGGAGGGAGTCCCTGGCCTGCCAATCTAGCCAATCAGTGAGCTCCAGGTTTGGTGAGAGAACTTCCCCCAAAAAGTAAGGTGAAGTGATTGAGGAAGACAGCCAATATTGACCTCTGGCCTCCACATATGCCCACCTGACCATGAACACTTAAATACATGAGCATACAGGATACACTACACACATAAGCAAAATTAAAAAATAGACTTTATGATTGATGTCATCACTGTTTGCCTGTCTAGGGCATTTCCTGCCATTTTTATTGCTAACCATGTAGGAATGATCCCTGGGGATAAAGTAGTTGATGTCCACAATTTAATAGTGACAATTTTCTTTCGGCTTTTATTTCCTGACTTATTTATTTTCCAATTTATTTTTTTTAACAAGGGGAAAACTGTGGACATTAAGACAAGTTTTTGAATATTGGAGCAATGGATTTGTGAGTGTGCTTCTGAATGAGGCCTTTTGCAAACCTGATTTTGAGCAGTAGAGCTTCGGGGAAGGATTCCTGAGAAGCTGAGTTGCCATTATTGCTGAGTGCTCAGACAAGGAAGTGACTGTGCGAGGCAGAGCCGGATACTTTGGCAGCGAGAAAATGAATGCTCTAGGACTGGGGGCAGAGGAGGAATCTAAATCCTATGCCTGATTGGGTGTTTCCATCATAGGGCTAAGTGATGGGCCTCAGAGTGCTTGGGCTTTAATCTATGGTAACAGCACGATCGTGGTGTGGTTATCTTGGAAAAATGTCCAAGTATGTATTTTAAATTCCCATTATGTTTAGCAACGAAAGTAAGGCTACTAAGTATTTCTAGTTGGATAGCGTGTCCTGCTGAATACTGAAAAAAAAAAAGAAAAGAAAAGTCAGCTGTAAAAGATTGGAAGTTGCAACACTTCTGCACTTGGAGGAGATTTTCTTATCTGGGGAGGTCTTGGAAATGGTGCCATGATACTGGAAGACAGTGCCTCCTGTTTGCCTAGAGCTAGAGGCACTGAAGGAGCCATTGATACTCATTCTGGCCAGCACTCCAGCCCCTATGGGCAAGTCACCTGCATGGTAGAGTTAATGGTGAGCCCTTCTACCCTTCTGAGGAATATCATGTCAGGGTTTTAGGAGCTCAGACCCATAGCATCGATGCATTCATCGGCTTGGCTCACACCTTAGGACGGGAGAGCTAAGGGCTACCACAAACACCTTTTAAATCTTTTATTAGTCAAGGGCAGGGGCAATGGTATTTGACAAGAGAAGACCCCGAGAACTGAAAGGCCATTTGCTTGATGCAGTAGGCAGCACAATTTAAGATAGGCTGGCAGGATTCACTATGTCACAGTGATTGTGGGCCCAGAGAAGCTAGGTGTTCAAAGGAGAGACTTTCATCCAAGGTCACCTTTAAGTAGACATTATAGATCTTTAAATACAAGTTACTTTTCTTCCCAGTTGGAGGCTAGACGTGATTGCTAAGGTGACTCCCATTCATAAGAAAGTGGTGTAAAAGGTCCTGGCAGCTCTTGTTCTTGGTAATCAGTTCCTTCTCCACTGTTCTGAAATCACTTTCAAGGCAGTGCACAAACAGGTTTGCAGTACTTTTATGGCTTGTTCCTTAACCGTGCCTCCCCAGTCTAAATTTTCCTCAGTATACTTTAGATTACCAACAGGGATTAATTTATTGCTTCTATTAGGCAAAGATGCAAAATTAGGGAATGGATGGAAGGGGGTGTTTTTCTTACTGAACCAAGAGATATAGCAAACCCCGTCTGCTGGGATTCAACTCTTATGTCTGTCACTTTGCAGGTGGCAAGATTCAACTCTACATTTTTTTTGGGGGGGGGGGGATGTTATCTAATTCTGCTATTCAGCCAAGTGCCCAGTACATCCATAAAAACAGGGAACACTTTTTAATTAACAACTCATTAAAATGTTATTGTTTGTGTACTGTACACCAGGCTTCATGTCCTATGCATAGTCTGTGCTCCATGTTTCCATGCTTGAATCAGTTATCAAGCCTGAAGTCATTGTGGAACAGACATTTATAAAAAAAGACAGAACCAAACAGAGCAAAGTGGATATTTGGTTTCTAAAACCAACATTTAGTAAATTTCTCAGAAGTAAAAGATTAATTTTCTCAAAAGAAAAATGATAAACTTCACAGAGACAATTTATACATGTTTCTAGAAAGATCTGCCATTTGAAAAGTGTCATATATGGCTGGAAATATCATCTTTCACTTCATTGAGACATCAGGGCTGATAGAAATTTTTGCTACTAGTGATTATTAATCTTAAGCACCACAAAGAGCTGAAAAGATTTTGTAGTTTCTAAAATAAAACCCCATAATCCTGAACATGAGACTGAGTAGCTCTGTCTTGGGTGCTCACAATAGTGGCCCTTTTTTCCATATGTCAATGTGAACTGTTAAAAGAAAGGAGGGGTGTGTAGAGAAAGGCAAGGGAGACATGTCAAAGGATAGTAACATTTCACAGTAGGACAGAAAACACACATCAATTCAAAAATATATAAATATGCAAATAATATAAATGTATAAAATGTATAGCTATTCTCAGTGTGCTCTCTTTGCCTCCCACTTGCAGGTTTAGGTATAAGCTCTCTGTTGTTCTTGCTTCCATGCCTTCACTTTGACATAGTAGACTCCAATCCTGTGAAACTGTAAGCCTAATTAAATGCTTTTTCATAAGTCTCCTTGGTCATGGTGTTTTATTACAGCAACAGAAAAGCAGATAATGCAGATGGAGAGACATTAACTTTTTTTTTTTTTAAATGTATGTGGGTATTTTGTCTGTGTGCAGATCTGGGTACCACATGCAGTACCCATAAAGACCAGAAGAGAGTGCTCTGGGTGGGAAGTTACAGATGGTTGTGAGCCATCATGTGGGTGCTGGGAATTGAACCAGGGGTCTTCTGTAAGAGCAATAAGGACTTTAAACCACTAAGCTATCTTTCCAGCGCTAAAACATTGATTTCTTAAAGGCGATCTTCAGCCATGATCATAGTTTAACTATGAAAACACCAACTTGGTTATTAAAAAAAATTAAGTTGGCATTTAGCAAAGACGCTTTCAGGCAAACAGATCTTCTTTAAGACTGCAGCAGCAAGGCAAAAGAGAATGTGTCTGTTTAGTACCATGCATACTGTCCTAGATTTTGAAGAATGCCCTCATTCTACACAAGTGCACATATCTATTCCCATCTGGTCTTCATCTGTAGTGTAGAAGTGTTGTTTTACATTTATTTTTATTTTCTTTGCACGAGTGTTTTGCCTACATGTACGTATATGTTCCAAATGCTTTCTTGACACCCACTGAGTTGAGAAGAGGGCATCAGATCCCCTGAGACTGGTTTTATGACAGTTGTGAACTTCCATGAAAGTGCTGGGCATCGATCTCAGGTTCTCCGAGATAGCAGCAAGGGCTCTCAACCACCAAGCCAGATCTCAAGTCCCAGAAGTGGAATTTGAGGGGCTGAGGTGGGTCTACTTGTGTCTGGTTCACATTCACAGTTAGGCTCCGAGGCCTTGTCATAGGGAAGGCAGACAGAGTTCATAGAAGCCCCGTAGTGCTGAGGGACAGAGAAAGTTCCATGGGTTCTCTAAACTGGCTGACGGGGATTTTAGATGAAGTAGCTGGGAACCAACTCCTTCAACTAGGTCATCAGTCAGCACTATGCTTCAGGGGCAAACGTCTTACAAGTCATCATTTCTTGAAAGGACAGGCCGAGTTCTTATAGAAATGATATACTTATAAAGCTTTCTCTTTATGCTTTCAGGTCAAAATTGGCCCTTTGATTCTAAGTGACACAACACTCTAAGGTTTCAACTTCTTTCTTGACAGAACAGAGTCAAAGCTCCTCCTCTGAGGATAGCTCCCAGGGCCTTTGGTATAAGTTTCAGTATTAGTTTTATTCATGTAGTTCCAAAGGAGGCTGAATGTGGCGTTTAGCACATGCTAGGACCCGAAAAATATTTGCTACATGAAGTAAGCCAGTCACGTGTGGTTTCCTTCCGGTCTCCATAGCAGCAGCAATATCTTGTGTTTCTTCACCCACCTTGTGTCTGAAGTGTCTGGGAGGCTTTGACATGGGTGGGGTGATGTGGGGTGGGTTTGGGTGAGGTGAGGTGGGGTTGGGTGGGGTAGTGTCTGGTGGATGTCATACTCTACTGTTCCCCTCCGCCTCAGAGGAAAGCAGGCAATACTATTTGCTTACTCTTTCTCTTCCTATTAAATTTCTGTTCATTGTGTGGCCTTCAGATGGGAGTCAAGTGCCTGTCCTTCTTTTTCCAGAGGTGACATTGGCTCGGTTTTATTTCTAAAGATAACGGCATCTCAAATACTTCCTTAAGTCACCTTAGCCCAATTTAAGGCTTTCTTGTCCTTATAGCTTTTATAGATCAGCAGCATATGTCTTGCCCAGCCATCAAATCTAATATGAGCAGACAGCTTTGTCTCTCTGATGGTTCCTGTGTAATCACCCTGCAACTGTGTGTCATCCAACACTGAACCTTTTGTCAGGTTAGGAAAGTGAAATTCATGAGCTTAAAAAGAGAGGACCTCCGGAGACTTGCAGGCACACCAGACTTATGCTTTCTTCTGAAGACTACTGCAGAGGAAGTACCTTGCTTGTGGGGGCCACACAGCATGTAAGGTGACCCTTTCTGAGATGCTCTCTGTGTCCGCTGGTCCATCTGCCACTGATGTGGAGTATTTTCCTGTGCTGAACATTGTCCTTTGGATGAACTTGCTGAACACTGCACTGGCTGCTACTTCTGCAGACTGTGACTGTCACATCGTCTCTTTCTGACGTTGTTGCATTGGTCTCCTGCTCAGATGCCACAGTGCAGTCCTGATAAATGGGAGTTTAAGGGAGAAAAATCAAAAGGAGATGGAGATCACAGTACAATAATGATTTGGAGATCAACTCTCTGTTGGAAACAAGGCTTTTCACATATTAAAAAAAGAAAGAGTCCAGGCTAGAGTATATCGTTTCTTGCTAGGGTATCACATCCTCAATTAAGATTCAGGCCAAACAAATCGTGTCTAAGTTCTGTTAATGTGTCCTCTGGGAGGACATGCCAGCACTTTAAGCTTGTTAATAAGTTTGGACTTGTAACTTACAGTAGGTGTACAGGATTATTTGAATAATCAAGAAGATAATGGTGATACAAGTTGTAATGATTCAGCCGCAATATGGCTGATACTTCCAAGTTCCAGGGTCATGCATGTGCAGAGAAACCCTCAGGTATGACCCATGTGTGGCATGGTTGCATCACCTGTGTATGCTGCAGCTGTGTGAGTCCTTGCACGCATGAGTGAGCTCCGTCATCTGTCATCTGTGTATGACATAACCATGTCATCCCCTTGTGCACATGTGCTAGGCAGCCCTTAAAAGCTGGATGCACCATCTTCAACTCCCTCTATCTCTCTGCAAGCCAACCTTCACCAGGCCTGTACACCCCTTCCAATAAACTTGTAAGTGGGTTTATTGTGTGTTCAGGTCATTTCATGGTGCTGTGAGACTCAGAAGGCTCTTCTGCCCCTCTCCCAGGGTTGGGATCCAGAATCAGGTATTTTTCCACAACAATCACGTCTTCCCTCTGCCTGAGCGTGACCTCTACACACACCACCAGGCTTCAGTTTGTCAGTTTCCCCATTCTGGTCCATGTAACCATTACTTCAAACCTGAGAAACTGACTGTTGAGCTAGCAGCAATCTTTTAGTGTTCCTAGAAATGGGGGGACATCCCCCAACCACAGCCCTCATGGCTGTGGTTGAGCCCTGCACTGACATTCATCTCTGAATTACTTTCCTTAGCTAAAAACATGATTGGACAACCCAGGGTTGCCTGCCTGCCTCAGATTTTTCTTTTCTTTTCTTTTGGACCTCTCATCAGTGGTCCCCACTGTGAGATACCACTTGGTCTCCAGCCTCTCTGGCTTCCCAGTCACCAGGACTGGAGCCAGTCAGGCTTAAACACCCCTGCCTGCAGATAGATAACGCTCTTCTACAGGCCCTGCAGTGTTAGCCACCATTTCACACCCCACCTGTAGAGGGGAGATGAGGAGATGACCCCCTATAAGCCTTGTGGTGTTACCGCTTTCGCTGGTTTTCATGGTTCAGCTCTGGTTAGCAAGTCATCCAAGACCATCTCTTCAGCCTCCCCATTGGGATGCCTTTTAGAGGCTCTGAAACCCCAGGCCTTAATGCCCTACTTACAGATTCCCATACTTATCCATCTTTGTTCAAAAAATGGCCTTGTTACAACATAGATAACAATTTAAAGTGGCTGCCTAACGGCACCTTTGATCCCAATATTCTACAGGAGCTTTCTAACTACTGTCAGCGCACAGGCAAATGGAAAGAGTTTCCTTATATCCAAACCTTTTACTATCTGAGCTCTAAGCTTAAGCCCTCTGAACTTGCAAGTTGTTCACCTGCTCGCATGTTCCTGGCTATGCCATCTGAGCCGGAAGAACACTCTACTTCTGCTCTGGACCCAACTAATGAACCCCCGCCTTTTCCACCTCAGAGGGCAGCTACTCTTTCTCCTTCTTATAAACTCACCTTTCATGATATCTATATGATCCTATCTAATAACCTACTTCCTGAAGAGAGCAGGTGAGTTTGGAAGCAGGCCAGATTACATGCAGATGAGGTTCACCAAACACATGCAACACACCCCAGGGACAGAGGCAGTCCCTGAGCAGGAACCACACTGGGATTATAACGCCCTAGGTGGAATTTTAACTAGGGACTGGTTTTTGACTTGCCTTCTGGCAGGTCTTTGTAAGACTGCCCTCAAGCTAGTAAACTATAATAAGCTTTTAGAGGTCATTCAAGATACAAAGAAAAATCCTTCTACATTTTTGGAACAGCTCACTAAAGCCCTGTTACAATATACTAACTTAGATCCAGAAACCATGGAAGGCAGACAGTTACTCATGACTCATTTTTTTCTCAGTGCTACCCTGACATTAAGGCTAAACTTAGAAGTTTGGAGAAAGGCCCCTTGACCCCACAGGTGGAAGTCTTATAGTTGGCTTTTAAGGTGTACCATGCAAGGAATTACAAAGCCCACAATCACCACTGTTATGTGCTAGCCATGGCCCTCTGACATGCTGAGGAGACAGACCACCTGATACTTGCTGTCCATGTTGCACACTTGCCCCCCCCCCCCCCCAGAGCCCGAGAACCACCAGATCCATGTTTCAAATGTGGTAGAACTGGTCACTGGGCCCAAACAAGCCCTAATCCAAAACTAGGACACACGAGACATTGTCCAAGATGTCATAGGGAAGGACGCTGGGCAGTCGATTGTTCTCATACACATAGTGGCATGAAGACATCAAATCCAGAAAAGTCCCAAGTTAACCATCTAGGTCTGACCATAGACAAGTGAGGCTACCTGGGCTCCTTTGACCCGACCACAACCATCATCTGTAACAGGGAGCCATGAGTAAACATCATGGTATCAGGACGACCCATATCCTTTCTTTTGGATACCAGAGCCACACACTCAGTACTGAGGGAATTCTGGGGGCCTAACTCTTCTTCTAGTTCCCCTTTTGTCAGAATAGGGGGGCAGCCTTATCTACCTCAGCAGACCCCACCACTTGACTGTGTTTTTAGGGGTATTTATCTCACCCATTGATTTTTAGTCATGCCAACCTTCCCAGTACCTCTTATGGGAAGAGAATTATTTTAAGCAAAAGTAGGAGCTTCCATTTCGTTTGCTACTTACATTCAACTTACCCCAGACTCACCAGCAGCTCCCCTCATCCTCCTTCTAGTCTCCCAGTTCCACTGTGCCTTTTCCTCTACCAGCTTCTCAGGTGGACCCCCAAGTCTAGGATACCCCAAACCCTTCTGTTGCTAAACACCATTCCCCTATAATAATCTAATTACAAGATCCTACTAAGTACATTACCCAAGCTCAGTACCCCCTTCTCTCCAGAGCCTTAGGGGACTTGAGCCTGTTATCTTTGACCGTCTAAGAAAAAAATCCAATTCACCCCTTAACACCCCTATACTTGCTGTTAAAAAACCTAGTAGTCTCTATCACCTGGTTTAATACCTCTGGCTTATTAACTCCACAGTGGTCCTTCTTTATCCTGTAGTGCCTAACCCTTACACACTTCTTTCCACTATTCCCCCAGGAACCTCCCACTTCTCAGTTGTAGATCTTAAGGATGCTTTTTTTCTTTATTTCTCTCAGCTCTCAATCTCAAAATATCTTTGCCTTCACCTGGACTGACCCTGACACTCACCTCTCCATACAGCTCACCTGGACCATCCTTCCCCAGGGATTCTGGGACTGCTCACACCTGTTTGGTCAGCTTTAGCTTCTGATCTTCTCTCACTGTCTCTCCCTAAGTCTAAACTCATATAGTATGTAGATGATATTTTACTTTGCCGTCCATCCTTGGAGATCAGCAAAAGTGATACCTCTACTCTTTTAAATTTTCTGTCCAAAAAAGGCTATAGAGTCTCACCTCCTAAGGCCCAATTGTCTACCTCTCAGGTCATTTACTTAGGATTAACTATTACCCCAACCCAAAAAGCTATTATGCTAGACAGAAAGAAGCTAATTCAGTCCCTTGCAGTTCCTTCTACAAAAGGAGAGGTTTTATCATTCCTAGAAATAGCTGGCTTCCTGTGTTCCTGGATCCCCTCTTTTTCTCTCCTCACCCATTCTTTATACAAGGCAGCTCTCAGCTCTCTGCATGAGCCCCTTCTCCATCCCATTACTAAATCCTTCCAGAGACTCCAGCAAGTTATCCATATCCAGGCCCCAGCTCTTCATCTCTCAGATTTAACTCATCCCTTCTCCCTTTTGTAACATAGAAGGATTTTTGTAACATAGGACCTTGGGGTCCTAGGACATCAGCTGGGACCTTCCTTTGCACCTGTATGTATCTGTCAAAGAAGATGGGCACCCTGTATACGTGCTTTAGCAGCTGCTGAGAATCTTATATGCGAGTCAGAGAAACTAACCTTTGGGTCACCCACCACTGTCTCCTCCCACCACAATCTGTCCCGTCTCTTAACTTACAAAGGTGTACAAACATCACCCCCTTCCCAAGTTCTTTCCCTCCAGGTAGCATTAGTAGAAGATGCCACACTCACTTTAGAATGCAGCCCACTCCTTAATATCTCAAATCTCCTACCTCAACCTAACATTAATTATTCCCCATCTCATTGCTGCATGGAAACCTTAGAGGATCTACTGCCCCACCCCTCACATATACAGGAAGGCAAACTGTTCCAGTCCACTTATACCTGATACACAGATGGCAGCTGTTTTTATGTGAAGGGACCTGTAGAGCAGGCTATGCCATAGTGTCAGATACTGGGGTGGTGGAGGCACAGGCACTCCCTGCCCATACCACTAATCAGCAGGCTGACTTAATAGCCCTTACCTGTGCCTTCCAGTTAGCAAAGGGACAATCTTTAAATGTTTACACAGACTCCAAATATGCCTTTCATAGCCTCCTGTCCCATGCAGCTATCTGGAAGAAGTGTGGGCTTCTTATGATGAAAGGAGGATCCATAATGAACTCAGGTTACAGTATGGACTTTTTAAAGGCCTCCCGTCTCCCCAAGGCTATAGGAATTATTCACTGTCAGTCTCATCAGACCAACAGTCCCATTATTTCCAAGGGAAATAACTGGGCTGACCAGGCAGCTAGAACAGCAGCATCCCAGAGCCCAAACCTCAGGAGGTTCATACAGTACATACAGCCCACATTCTCGCAGGGACCTCCTGACACCTGGAAAATTCTGTCCTACCTACATCAGCTCTTTCATCCTAATAGCATAACTCTGTTTCACTTTGTCAAGGCTCACCTCCAGCCTACCCCTGAGGACTTAGAGTTCTTAAAAGCTTTCACTGCCTCTTGTAAAATCTGTCAGAAGTCAGATCCCAAGACCAAATATCGTAGCTTCCCTTTCCCACCCATCAGGCCAGGGGCTCCCTTCCAGAAACTGACTGGCAGCTTGATTTTACTCATATGACCACAGTCAGATGGGATAAATATCTCCTGGTTTTGGTGGACTCCATGTCTGGGCGGATTGAAGCATTTCCCACCACTAACAAGAGGGCCCAGACAGTTTCCGATGTTCTCCGAGAAATTATCCCCTGGTTTGGAATCCCAACCTCTCTTCAGTCAGATAATGGCCCAGAGTTTACCTCCCAGATCTTTCAAACTTTGTCTAAGGCTATTAACATCCCTGGCAGTTTCATATCCCATACCACCCTCAGTCTTCAGGGAAGGTAAAATGAACTAACCGTTCCTTAAAAAATGTTCTTGTTAAGATGTCACAGGAGCTTCACCTCGACTGGGTAAAACTTTTGCTTCTGGCCCTTCTTAGGCTTAGGGCTCTTCCCAAAAGCCCCCCTTCCATCTTGCCCTTTGAACTCATGTATGGATGACCTCTCACCTAAAACCTCTCCCCTTCCTGATCACCTTCTTACTCTGTTGTTATCCCATCTACGCTCCCTATTATGGGACTTTACTGACTACTCATTACCCCAACCATGTGCCAGTTCAGGCCCACTGCTGATTAAAATAGGAGATCAGGTGCTATTCTCTCCTCCAGACCAACGCCTCTCACCCCTTTCCCCTAAATGGCAGGGCCCCTTTAAAGTAATTCTTGTAACTTCCACAACTGCCAAGCTCGAGGAACTCTCCATTGGATCCACCTGTCTCACCTTAAACCTTTTACTCTTCCAGCTCAAGTTACCCTCTCATATATGGTGACTCAAACAGGGCCCTGCTCCCTTAAGTTCCAGAGGACACCAGGATCAGCCACTGTTTCTCTGGTTCAAGAAAAATAAAAGTCTCATCACCGTACTCAAGCCTTCTGTGGCCAAAACTCCATACACTCTCCCTCTTCCTCTTTCTCCTATCTGCTTTACCAACTTCTCTACATCTCCAATGTCATGCTTAAATTTCCAGTTAACCACTCCGCTGTTTTTACAGGGACCATCATTAAACATAGAACCGGAGATACAAGGATTGACAAAAACCCAGGTGGTAAGAAACAATAACGAGTTTGGGGATATTCACAGCCCCAGACTCCAAAAATTTACAAATTAGACTTTAACATAACAGGTTTATCACTGACTGCAGCAGTGTCTCCTGGATGTTCAGGTAATACCATTATGCTAAGGAGAGCAAGTACCTTAAGATTTGCATCAGGTTAAACATTGAGGGATCTAATAATTTTCCTTTCTAATAATTCCTCCTTTCTCCCCACTGTCTTCTGTTTCAACACTATACCATCATAATCATAAGCTTTTAATATGTCTAAAATTTATTTCTTTCCAAACATTTTTTATAAGCTCCAGGGAGCCAACTGGACCAGCTATCTAAATGGACCAGACTTGCCCAAAATAAGTATCATTTAATTCTTCCCTTATCATTCCTGGTCTCTGGAACCCCTGGGAAATTCCCTCTCCCACCCCCCCAACAAAACCCTTTATCTTCCATCTTGGAATTCTCCTCCCTTAATCACTGGGATTTAACATTTTTTCCAGACGTAATTTTGTGCCTTTCCAGCATCTTGTGAGGTCCAAGCTGCCAGCCAACCAGTTCCACAGAGCCCGTAAAAAAAAAACAAAAACAAACAAACAAACCACAAAAGTAATCATCCACCCTAGGACATTGTCAAGCATCTCAACTCTCCAACGCCCACAAAATCAGCAAAAAGCAGTCTCGAGAGACGTGATGACACCCACAAAATCAGCAGGAAGCAGTTACAAGAGACCTTATGATGCCCCTTTCTCACCAATTAAAGACCCTAAACTCTCCAAATTTTTGCCCCATTTCTACCCATTAAAGTCCCCAAACTCCTCAAATTTTGCCTCATTCCCACCCATTAAAGACCCCAAATGCCCCAAATTTTTATAATAAACAAAAGGGTGGAATGTAATGATTCAACCACAATATGGCTGACACCTCCAAGTTCCAGGGCCTCACATGTACAGACAAGCCCTCAGGCGTGACCAGTGTGTAGCATGGTTGTATCACCTACAAATGATGCAGCTGTATGAGTCCTTGCGTGCATGTGTAAGCTCCATCATCTGAGTATGATGTAACCATGTCATACTTTAAGGGTGCTAGGCAGCCCTTAAAAGCTGGATGTGCCTTCTTTGGCCCTCTCTCTCTGCACACCGACCTTCACACACAGGAGTGCACACCCCCAGCCCCCCTCCCCCCCCCAAACAATAAACTCCTAAGCGGGTTTGTTGCGTGTTCCGTGTTTCCTTCTCACTCGCGCCAGGTAATTTCACAAGTACTTACAATGTCATAAGCAACACATTTTATATCTGTATCTAATCTCTCAGTGCATCCTTCAATACATTTCCCCTGCTACTAGGCCTATAAAGTGGGAATTACTATCTCAAGTTTTACAAATGATAAAAACACGAAGGTCTGAGAAGTGACTTTCTTGAGCTAATAAATGTAGGGCCACATGATCTAACTGCAGACTCTTTATGTGTCAGTTGGTGTCATTTTAGGAAGCAAGGGACCATAAGTGATTTGGAGTATAAAATTAATGATGGAATTAGATTTTCCCAGCTGGTAGGAACTGATAAAATCTAAAGAAGCCTATTGCCTCTGCTTTCCTAGTGGTGGCTTGAAGCTGGTGTTGCTTAGCAATGGGGGCATTTTTTAAGGACACAGAGGTATGTTACAAAATTTTGAACTTCGGCAAGTGCCTGGAATCAGCAAGCAAGATGTGGGATTGTTCTTACTTTACTCTTTTTCTCGTTTCCTTCCTGTCTCTGTGTTACTCTGTCTTCTTTCTCTTTGCATGGATTGTGTCTTCTCTTTCTGGGGCTTGGATTCTTTTGCTTTGTGACTTTTGTGTATATGGTGGGAGATGAACACTTTGGTAGATGTCAAAATGTATGGCTCTTACCAGTGAGTGACTTGGGGCTCTGCATTTGAATGTCAGATTCTAGGAGTACAGGAACACATTGACTCAGCTTGGATTTGTTGTCCAGTAAATTGTAACTAGAGAAGAGCAGCAAGAGGACAGAGAGGGTAGTGACTGAGCAGACACATGTTGTGATATTATATAAAAAGTGAACTGCAAAAAAACAACAGTAGGAAGAAGGGGAGTTTCAGGGTCACTGTCATATCTTCTGGGTCTGTCCTTTCAGAAAGAATACCTTTGGATGTTAGATATTTTTTGAAATTAATTATAAACCTTTGCTGTTTACTTTTGAAGCAGGGCTTTCTGAAGTTAATTGGACAAAGAACGTGGCACTTTTTTTTTTTAAAGCAATGTATTCATTTCCAGCTGGGTGGGAAAGAACCGCAAAAGGGTTGTATTGTATCTGGATTTTCATTGTTTTCAGATAATTGTACAATTTTTGCAAGAACATAACCCAATTTCCAGTTGCTTAGTTTATTAGTAAGAAAACTGAAGATCAGAGAGATTAAGGGATTACTAAATCTCTCCTTTTTATTTTAGCCATAATCCCTCATACAAATTGTGAAAATCCCTTTAGAATAGGTTTAGAAAAGAAACAGAGAGATCAGGATTCTATTTGACAGATTGAGTTTATCTCCAGGTTTTTAGATGAATTGAGATTAAACTAAATTATTTTTTTATTTTAAAATAACTAATTTCCTCACTCCAAAGAGCATGGATTTAAGATGGCAGTCTCTTGGTTCCCAGTTTGTGATGCCTCTGGTTTGAACATACGGCGACTGTACTTAACACCTGTGCCGAAATTCTTGCAAACACTAGGGATTTGAGACCAAATGTCAGCCACAAGTTTGATATTTATTGTCTTTAGTTACTCTTTCTCATAACCTCCCCTCAGCCTTAGAACACTGTGAGACTGTGATGTTTGGGTGAGTGTCAGTGGAAAAGCCATTACACAGTGACAGAGAGTAGGATTTGAGCAATCGTAGTGACTTGTTCCAGTCCTGGAATATCATACTTTCCTTTGTCATGTCAGGGCTTCCTAGACCATCGGTTCTGCTCCTTAATGTATTATTATATTGATTTTGTTGCTTTCATCTTTGTTCTTCCGTTATCTTATGTGAATTTAAAGTCATTTACAAAACGAATAAAAAGAGTTTTCTTAGGTGACAGCACATTTGACTTTTAGCCTGGCAATACGTTAGCAGTGTTCTTATTTTACTGCATATTTTAGTATTTATGCACAGTTATATTCTCTTCTAATATTTCCCAGGACCGCACTTTGGTAGTAGAAGCAGAACAATATGAAATGAATAATACGTGGATAGCGAGGCATTTTACATTAGGTTGCCTAAGGTAAGATATTTCTTAGCATAAGTGCATTGAAGAAATGTATACCTCATCTTATTCCACAGACCTGAAATTGCTACTACATGCAAATTTGGGAATAATGATTGTAGGTGGTAAAGGGGATGTGCATAGAATTAGTAACATCGAGGACCGAGATAGAACATACTGATTTCATTTTTGTCAGATGTAAAAAAGGAATACTTATGCCAAAGGAGTATATATAGATACATTCTAATTGGTTTTGGCTCCTTTTATCATAATTGTTGATCAGGACTGATAAGCATACTAGGCAATGGGTCCAAGGTCATTCAACTGTGAGTCACTATAGGAACTAAGGGAAGGGATCTAATATTGGAGCATACTGGACAAATGCTTGTCTGAGCTTGTTCCCCACGGGAATTCAATAAATCTCTTACTGGTTGAAATATGGAGCCTCATCTCTAATGTTGGAATAAAAATACATAGGGAAATATGTGCTTTATTTGAAGATATTTGAAACAGTTTAATGAAAAAGCAAAGAACAGTTTTTAAGGGCTTTAGAATTTTGGTTCTAGACCAGAGCCCCCTTGCTAATGTTTCAAAACAGATTTAAAACAAGAGAAAGTGTGTCTACGCGTGTCGCTCACTATGTGACACGACAGGGTGACTCTTGTAAGTGTCTTGGAACCTACGGAGATGGAAGAGGGTCATGTTGAGAAGCTGACTCTGGGGAGCATGGTGTGTGAGGATGGGCCGACTGAGCACAGGCACACTGCCATCGCCTGCTGCAGGAGCCGGGATGCTGCTGCCCCTTTGCTTTGGAGTTCTGTGCGGCTCTGTGGCAGCATCTGTTTTCCACTTGAACCTCTTCTGAAAGCAAAGCCACACATCATCCCAGCGAAGTTATGGGTTCGCTGGTCGGTTAGCAGCACTGCCGAGGTATCTCATTGCCAGCATATGGTCTGTGTGGGTAACCCTTCGATTATTTGCACAGCTGCTGGGTAATAGTACGTTAAAACATGACACGCACAATTATGTTCAATTATAGAAAATGAATCTATTTTACCTAATGCTTATTCCCTAGGGTTCATGCATCTTTAGTTACAGGAAGTTCAGGACAGGGTGGCAGATGGTCCAACACAATGTTTGTCAGCTAATCCATTTAAGTGCCATGGCATGCTACGTTGTTTAGAATATATCTCTATACATTTTAGTCAGATGCCTGAGTTCACTTTTGAAGTTGAAGAACTACTATGTGTTGTTCTGGGTTCCATGTGTCTGTGTCCCTCTCTGCTATGATGGCATGGCTCTAGGGCTATGGAGCAAGTGGCATAAAGCCTTACAATGCTCTCCTTTGTACTCAGGTTTGTTGTTTTTCCCCAAGGACACGACTCTCCCTACATCATGTTCTTGCTACATGATAGTGTCTTAGTTAGGGTTTCTATTGCTATAAAGAGGCCACCCTGACCACAGCAACTCTTATAAAGAGAAAACATTTAATGGGATGACTTACAGTTTCATGGAGATGGAGAAGGAGCTGAGAGTTTTATATCTTGATACACAGGCAACAGAAAGCAGTCTGAGGTTCTGGGCTTGGCTTGGACATATATGGAACCTCAAAGCCCACTTCCTCAGTGACACACTGCCTCCAACAAGGCCACACCTATTCCAAGAAGGCCACGTCTCCTAAATGGGCCACTCCCTTTGGGGACCATTTTATTTCAAACCATGACAGTTTCAGCAACATTGCCATCACCTTTTCTTCACCCAGCTCCCCTGGCTCAGTGGACCTGTCTTGGTAACTCGGTACTTGGTACTTGGTACCTCGGTGGTTCCAGAAAGCTTGTAGTGGTACACCATAACATGCTATTTCTATGTCGTCCTTTGTAAAATACTCTCGGTTCGGTTTTGGTAGGGGATGCAGATATTTACATTCAAAATGTACTCAGAGGTGCGGCGCTCATCAGCCCTCTCCACTTAGCACCTTCTGCAAAAGAGAGGATTTCTCACTTGCAGGCTGCCTCGCTGGGAACCTGATCTCTGCTTTTAATGCCATCTCCCCTAAGACAGTCTCACCTGTGAACCTGGTGTCATCGACTGTAAGAGCTCGCCTTCTTATACACCTCCGAAGACTCCCCTGGGTGCACCGTGCATCTAAAATCATTCTTTTTCCTGTCTTCAGATTTGTAAAATTATGTCCGTCTCTCAACAGAGAACTTCCCAAGCTCGGGTTGTCACTGTGGTAGAGAATCCTAGAGATGCTCAGGCTTCTTAGAGATGCCCGACCCTCAGTCGTGAGAGCCAGTCCACTTCCCCTGAAGGTCTGTCTTTAGTCTCTCCCCATCTCCAAGGCCCTTCCTGCTGCAGCTTCAGGGGTAAGAACCAATTAAAGAAAAGTTAAGTCCATCCTTCCGTCCCTCTTATAAACTATAGTGCTGTGTAAAAAGTTCTGCTAGTGGGGGTAGGGCGATGGAGGGATGGAGAGCCTGAGCATTGGGAGCAAATGAATTGGAGTTATTCTCTCATGTTAATTACCTACTTTTGGCCAAGTTTTCCCCTTTCGCTTCTTTAAGTTTTAAAAATACATACACAAATAAATATACCCCCCCACAGTGGTGGTTTGAAAGAAAATTGCCCCCAAAGGGAGTAACACTATTCGGATATGTGGCCTTGTTGGAGGAAGTGTGTCATTGTGGGGGTGGGCTTTGAGTTCTCCTTTTTTTTTAATTTTTTTTTTTTAAACTTTCTGGACCTCAGTTTCTTAACTTGTAAAACCGGTGTCCAATTTTACCTGGTACAAGTGGAAATTGAATGAGACAGATAATCAGAAGAACTCAGGGAATGGTAGCTAGTGTTATGATGGAAATGAATTAATTAGGAGTAAGAATTTGTTTATTGATTTAATAACATATTATGCTAATCGTGATAGCTAACCGTTACTGAGCAAGGGCAGGAGCCAAGGGCAGGAGCCTTGCTCACTATGCTTATGTTCTGTATAATTTACCTTCTAGAATTTCTGTCATTATCCTACAGCTCACGTCCTCTGTAACGGGAAAGCCAGCCCCTAGGCTCAGTGACAGGAGAGGAACCCAGGGCACGAGTTAAAACACAACTTTACCCCTGACTCTTGTGTGACTCTCCGCTAATGTGATTGTCCTCCATGCGCACAGTTTCCTTGCCTGCTCGTGGTGAGAGGAACACATCCCATCTATGGATGCTCATTTATTTATTTATTTATTTATTTATTTATTTATTTATTTATTTATTTATTATATATGTATGCCTGCACGCCAGAAGCGGGCACCAGATCTCATTATAGATGGCTGTGAGCCACCATGTGCTTGCTGGGAGTTGAGCTCAGGACCTCTGGAACAGCAGTCAGTGCTCTTAACCGCTGAGCTATCTCTCCAGCCCTCCTTCTCTGCTCTTATTCTTTGGTAGCAACAGCCTGGAGGTTTGCAAGTTTACTGTGGGACAATGGTCTTGCACCTTGTAAAGAGTTGTCACTTGCATTGGTTTAATAAAATGCTGTTTGGTCAGCAGACAGGCAAGAGGTATGGTGGGGTGACCAGAATAGGAGAATTCTGGAAAGCGGAAAAAAGGTACCAAGCCACGTGGCTAACACAGACAAGAATTATGGGTTAATTTAAGATGTAAAAGTCAGTTAATGAGAAGCCTGAGCTAATAGGCGAACCGGTTTATAATTAATGAAGGCCTCTGTGTGTTTCTTTGGGACTGAAAACCCCTATCAACACGAGTTCACTGCTGCATTGTTCACGATACAGCATCATCCCCAAGTACATTCATTTGGGCTGTTGCCCATTTGACTGGTCATCCTGGGGTGAGACGTACACCCATCACAACACCCTTCCCATTGTCAATGACTATCAGCTAGGCAATGCTGGTGGAAAGCTCGGGGAGAGTCTCAGTCAGGGTGTTCATGATACTTTTAGCCAATTGCTGATGGCTGCCCACTTTAAAGGACTTCTTATCATCTTTGGAGATGTCAGGGGGAATTTTCCTTGTAGGAGGCTGATGGTCGCCTTGGCTGTGAGTGAACTTACATCAATTAAACAAAAGCTCAACTTTTAAGTTCACCATTTTTTTTCTACAGGAAGACAATCCTTACATTTCTCTTGGGGAGTGGGGTACATAGCAATCTGGTTAATATTCTTCTCAAAACCTTTCTTTCTTTATGTTTTATAAAATTTCTAGTTTCCTTGGGGAAGGCTCAACTTTTTCTAGGTAGGAAGACCATGCACAGTGAGCACAGGGAGAGGAACTGGATCTCAAAGAAGCTGGAGCAGCCAGAAAAGAGTGTTTCCACAGAAAGATGTTGGGGACAACGTCCTCAGGGCAACTGGACCCAGGAGAGGAATATGCTTATACCAAGTGGAGCAGAAGCACAGGCTGATTGAAAAGTCAAGTATCAGAAGAGACCGCTCCGGAAGTGTCAGAACTGTCTGGCCCATGATGAAAGGGGCTGGGTGTTTCTTTCCTCAAGTTGGCGAAGGTAGAGAAGCTTGATGCTGGTAGAGGCCGAGCAGAAAGGATGCACCAAGCATAAATTCTAAGCCCGATTAGCATACATCGGTGAGGAGCGGATGGAAACAGAGAGGACGGAAACAAAGGGTACAGGCCTTGCTTTGAAAGTTTCATCACGTTTCTGAGAAAGCGTTTCTCGCACAGGTCACACAGAGAGGTCCCCTGGACCCGTGCTGTCGAGTTGAAGTGACCAGGGACAAGAAAATTGTCTGTTTGAGAAGTGATGGGATGACGCACTTGAAGGTTTACGTTTTGATGGGAAGATTTCTGTCCCGGGAATTGTTAAAGAAATAATGCAGCGAAGAGACACAGCATTACGTATCGTGGTGTTTGCGGGAGCACTGCCTGTTTTAGAGATGGTCTGAAAAGCGCCCGAAGGGCCGATACCGGAAGAGCATGAGCTAAGCTAAGTTCATCAAACCAGTAAACCATTCTGTAACCGTCCTGGTGATAACAGGAAACTTTATTATAACAGAGGGGGGCATTTGTAAAGATACTATATATTATATAATGAAGTATTTGCAATATAAAATGAAAGGAAGCTTAAAAAGAGGGCATTGAAGCTTCTCTCACATCATTATATGCACGGATTAGAAAAGGGAAAATAGAAAGCTTTGTAGTCCTGTAATGTAGGTAGCTCTCTCTTTTACTTGCTTTTTTTCTTTCTGGTTTCTTGAGACAGGGTCTCTCTGTGTAGCTCCGGCTGCCCTGGTACGTAGGCCAAGCTGAACTCAGATAGCCACTTGTCTCTGTCTCCCAAGTGCTGGGATTGAAGACGTGCACCACCACCTCCCGGCCTGTCTCTCTTACCTTTGTAGTGTTCTTTGATATAATGCCCGAGCAACCAGAGTCACTGGGGACATCACTGAAGAGGCTGTGGTGATTCGGGGTGTGAATGAAAGCTTTCAGAGAGTTTTCTTCCTCAGTCAAGGCAACGTAAATGAGGTTTTGTTTACCGAGTTCAATAACTCTTTGCTCTTTTGAAAAAAAGCTGAGTTACTAGGGAAAGCACAGAAATTAAAAAAAAATCTTTAAAAGACGTCAAGGCAATATTTGTGTTCAAATGCACTTCCAGCGAAGCAATAGTAAATCTTTCTAGGTCAATGAATGATATTCCAGCAGGAAGAATTACTGTTCTCCTTGGAGATGCCAGTGTGAATAAAGGGCCTTCTGGGTGTCATCTTCATCTGAGAATAAATTGTGCTGAGGTTTTAACCTGAATGTTTGTCCTTGAATATCTTCAAAATGCACCGAATCTGTCCCTGGTTTGATATACAGAGATCCTTCTAGTAATTTTGCTAATTCTAGTTTTCACTATATGTAGAGGGTCAGGTCTATTTCTCTGAGCTCAGGACCCAGAGGATGAGGCCCAAGGAATCTGTCTAAGAAGCACAAGGCAGGAAGAGCAGCCAGAAACAGAAGCAGAAAGAAGAGGTGAAAGAAACTCTCTCATGGGAGAAATGAGCCTGGGACACCACAGGCAAACAGAGACAGAGTGGCTTAGCTCATGATTAGAGAGGCAAAGGGCTCAGGCCTGGCTCCTCTGTATTCCCCTATGTCTGATGTCTTGGAGCTTCCTCTCCAGGGTGTCCAGTGTTAGAGGCGTCCACTTCCACAGTTTAATAAGGATGCAGGAGTCAGTTTATCAAGGTGATTACTCCCTTTCCCAGGCTCCTCTGTGCCCACAGAACTGAGAAGAGCAGAAACTAGGGCTCCTTTAGTTTACCAGCTTTGCTTTTTAAAAGAACAACCCTCTTTCCTTCTCCCCAGCCCTGTTCTACAGGTGCTTTATTCTCTCTCTCTTTCTTTTTATTTTCTTCTTCTTTCTTTTGTGTATCAGACAAGAAAGCCTCTCTGGTAGGGACAGGGGAGACCAAAACCAAAACTGAATACAAATGGGAGCTTTTCCCTCTTTCTTTGTGGATACAGGACAGGTCTGGGATTAGCCAGTTTCACCTCTTGCTTGTCTCTGGCCAGGTTTTGATGCCAACCTGACAGTCATGAGCAGGAACCAGCCTCCCTAGTTGGATCTTCTGATTAAAAATATGATTTAGGGAAGAGCAGCAGAGGTTTAAAGTCATGCTATAGGATCTGACCAGGTTTAGGACAGAACGAGATGGTGGAGATCTGTACTGTTCTAGAAGAATGGGCTTAAGGAGCAGGTGAATGATCTTGAATGAGAAGGGATGAAAGAGGAGTTAGGGGGCAGGAGGGAGGGGGAGGCTAAGGCAAGCCTCAGAAACCAAGATAATTATTTTTTTATTTTTGAGACAGGGTTTCTCTGTGTTGCTTTGGTGCCTGTCCTGGAACTAGCTTTTGTAGACCAGGCTGGCCTCGAATTCACAGAGATCTACCTGCCTCTGCCTCCCAAGTTCTGGGATTAAAGGCGTGCGCCACCACCACCCAGCTATGTTTTATCAAGATTCTGTTTTTCCAACAAAATCGACTACTCAAAAATTGGGCTT
Source organism: Alexandromys fortis (assembly GCF_014885135.2). Classification (NCBI taxonomy): domain Eukaryota; kingdom Metazoa; phylum Chordata; class Mammalia; order Rodentia; family Cricetidae; genus Alexandromys; species Alexandromys fortis. The sequence continues at coordinate 6,911,653 of NW_026067931.1, forward strand.
GTCCGGGATTTGAACCTGGGACCTCCAGCACCCTAGGTGAAAATCATACCCCTAGACAACGAGCTGCCAAAGACACTGATTTTTTGAGTTGAGGGAAAAATGCATTTGGAAATGTTGAAAAAGTATTCCTGTTTGTACGGCAGTAAGATAGTGACAATCTTTACATAATATAAGATATAGACAGAGCCTATAGACTGTCTTTCTAAGATCATGGAAGCTGGGGCCTCTTTAGGGTTAAGGGTGATCTATAGTAGCTTTGAATGCAGAACTCATTTGAGACATAGAAACATCTCCTTTTAAGAAAATCAGCCTCTCTCTCCTCCCTCCCTTCCTCTCTCTTCCTCCCCCCATCTCCCTCCCTCCTTGTTGTCTCCAATCCTGTTACCTCCTTTCTTCTCCTTACCCTCTGCTTCTCTGTCTTTATTCACTCCATAAAGACAAGGACACGTGGGAGTAACATCACCTGTAGGTGAGAGGTCAGAGTTCATTCAGGGGAGAAGAAGGGACTTTCTATGCGATGTTAGAGTCATGAAACAGGGGCCTTGTGTGGCTGCATTTATGGATACAGAAAAAAAACTCAGAAGAGTGAAAGGAAACCAAAGGCAAGAGTCCCCCCCCCCCCCCCCCCCCCCCCCAGTTAGGACAGGACTGAGTTGGTTGCTGGCATGGAGTGGAAGTCTGTGGGAACTGAGTTTGGTAACTGGAGAGAGAAACCATGTGCTTTCAGAGGATGGGAAACGCTTGGTGCTTCCACAAAGGGCTTTGTGTGTCTTTAGAAAACACTTGAACTGGGTTTAGGCAGAGGCAGAGGCAGAGGCAGAGGCAGAGGCAGAGGCAGAGGCAGAGGCAGAGGCAGAGGCAGAGGCAGAGGCAGAGGCAGAGGCAGAGGCAGAGGCAGAGGCAGAGGCAGAGGCAGAGGCAGAGGCAGAGGCAGAGGCAGAGGCAGAGGCAGAAGCAGGAGGGCTGACTACAGAGAGAGGACTTGTGTGTTGTCTGTGGACATAATGCTGCAACTTACTTGCTGGCAGGGACCTTGAAATGCCATAGAGTTGTGGCAGTAAATATGGCTACAGCCTATCTATCTGCCATGAGGCTGGAAAGCTAATGCTTTCCATGAAAACCTGATAACGAAAGTGTGACAATTCACAAGTAAAGCAAGACCAGTTAGGGAGTGGGCTACTCAAAGTCACAAAGGTCACACCTGCCAAATTGGCTGACGTCACAGTCCTCAGCTGGCCCAGCCCGGGTCTTCTGGAATACAGGAAGAAGCAGCTCAGAGACAGCAAAGGCCTCTTCGTGCACTGGAGCAATCTTATGAGCCACCTTTGAGGCATTCCCTCCAGACCCAGTCACCCTGCTTCTTTAGGGTCCTAGATAGCTCACGTCTCCAGCGTTGCAACTGGAATGGCAAAGAGCCCAGAAATTGTTCTTTGTAAGGAGTGAGGGAATGTTGACTCATGAGACACCCATGCTGCCTGTGGGAAGAGGCTAGAAGGAGCCGTGTAAATATTTAAAAAAAAATATATATTTTTTTGTGGGGAACAAAAGTTCATCTGCAGATGATAGGAATAGGCTGATCTATGTGCAGGTCAGTCCGTGATAGCAAAATCACCCCTAAGAACTGGAACTGTCCAAAGAGGGACTATCCACCTCTATCCCAAAGCCTGCCAGGAGCGTAGCAAAGATTACTCCTGTTTTAAATAAGAATGGGCAGATGGGTTCTAAGTCCCTTCTCACATTAAAATTTTAGTATCTAAGCTTGTGCTTTATCTACTTAAGTGCTTTGATAGGTTTGTTGATCGAATCTGTGAACTACAGGCTGCTTCCTTGGGTGTGTGACCAGGTGTGTGTGTGTGTGTGTGTGTGTGTGTGTGTGTGTGTGTGTTTAAATCACGTTCTCCTCCTTCTCCACCATGCTTGGTCTCTGACTTCTAACAGGCAAGACTGAGATTCTCCTGTCCAGCACAGGCATGCTGGGCTTCAAGACAGAGGCTGCTGCTAGTGTTCCCACAGGAGACGATTGATGCCAAAGGTCAGGAAAATCTTGCTGCCCTAGTGGAATGAGGCTTCCAGGTAGGAGGCTGGTGTCCCTTCCTGGGGTGGAGGAGAGGAGCACAGTCTCAGATGACACAGTCGGACTGGGGACCAGAAAGAACAGGGGCAGAGAAAGGCAGGAGCAGAAAGGACAGGAAAGCCTAGAGGTATGCTTAGGACCTCACTGCTCCTCTCTGGTGGTGTGTGCAGTTCGGGAGAGCCGATCACAGCAAGCTTTCACTTTCCAGCTTCCCAGGGAGCCCAGCGCAGCTCAGCATCTAGAGAGATGGCAATGCCAAGGAAAGATGACTTTTGACCTTCATCTGAGGTGGAGTGCAGCTGAGCTCTGAGGCGGTTATAAAGAGGAGAAATGGGGTAAAGGGGAGATTCCAAAGGAGGGCTCTCAGAGGCAGGGCAAGGGCTGTTGGAGAAGACTTCTGAGGACTGATTTTTCTTTTTCTTTTTTTTTTTTGGTTTTTTGAGACAGGGTTTCTCTGTGGCTTTGGAGCCTGTCCTGGAACTAGCTCTGTAGACCAGGCTGGTCTCGAACTCACAGAGATCCGCCAGCCTCTGCCTCCCGAGTGCTGGGATTAAAGGCGTGCGCCACCATCGCCCGGCAAGGACTGATTTTTCTTTCTCAGTTTTTCTCAGCTACAAGCTGCAATCGTAATGCCTCTAAACTGAAAATGTGCCCTTTGCCTGATATGGAAGGCAGAATTTAAGTAATGCTTTGCGTCTCAAAATTTTCTCTGAATTTCTGGCTTAGAAGACTGCGAGATTTTGGCCAAACTTAGTTATCTCCTGAGGGGTTCCCCAGACCCTGTCACCCAGTCAGCACCTTCCAAGATCTCTGCTGTCATCCCCTCTGCCCCCTCAGGGCATCCCCCACAGCAGCTCTCAGTGCCAGCCAAGTGCCAACTATGGCTTGGAACCACGACCAAAGCAAGTCTAAAAGCTTTGTCCTGGCAGAAACTGAAATTTCCCTGGAATTAAGACAAACAGGGTAACAAATGGTTTCAAAACAAGAACACACACACACACACACACACACACACAGAGTCAGAATTTGGGATTTTATAGACATGAAAACTCCATTCATGTATTAAATTACGATTGTATGTTTAACCAATGCTTTAAGCAGTCGTATTTTGCTTTCTGAATGCATTTACACCACTTTAAGCTTACTCCTTCCTGGCAACCTCTAAGGCTTTCTGTTTCTTCCAGTTTTAAGCCTTATTGGCAACGACAAGCAGGAGCCCTAGGGGTTCCAATTAGTGAAAACCCTGGCTTCTTTGGTGGAGGCCACATAGGTCCTCTTCTTACGCGAGTGCCCACTCCCCGTTCTTCTCCAGGCTGCGTTTCCCCATTCTAGTTGGCCTTTCTCTTGATCAGAAATTCCAGCCCCGACCTTCTTACTTTTATACTTAGTTTTCATCGCTGCCCCTCTCAGTCAGCCTGAGGTATCGTCTCTCCACCTAAAGAAGCTCGCTGGCTTCCTTGCCGTTCTCTCCCTTCGGCTGCTTTCCCTTCCGAGTACGCTACAGTCCCGCAACCTGAGTTAGCCTAGCTTCAGGTTTCCTTCTTATGCTTTGAAAAACCTGTTTCTATTCTTACCTTGGCGCGGTATGGACACTTCTTATTGTGAGCTGGAGTCTGGGGATATTTATGTGTGATGTTTTCTTCAAGCGGAGGGAAATCAGTTACTCTTAACTCCTCCCACCTACCAGGGGCTCCTTTACTCACAGAGATGGGGGAGGGGACTGACTGGCCTAACTGGTGACACTGGAGAAGAACAACCCGGTAGGGAATAAGTGTGTTCTGTTTTTCTTCCTAACTCCGGAACACTGTCTGCAGAGAACAATAATTCTCAGCCCTTCTTCAGGGTGCAGCCATCTCTAGTCTCCCAGGTATGTGAAATCTCCCCAAGCCAGCACCCCATTTCAGGCGTCCTTGATCTCCTTCCTAAGGGACGCCCCCGGTTCAACCTTCAGGGAGAATCAACATGGTATTTAGGACATCAGTCTGCTGCTCCTTTGACTGTTCAGTACTCAAATGAGGAAAGTGATGGCGTTTGTTGGTGATGCTAAAGCCTGGACGAGATGCCTTGTGTGCAGGAGAGCCGAGGCAGGAGGCAGCTATCAACTGCTGTGCGCCAAAACCTCCTTTCTGGCCGCTGGAGCTAGTTTATTTTGGAATGACTAAATACCAGGAAAGACCACTATAAAGTGGACTCATAATTCTCAGCTGTGGCCATCTGGTAGACAGAGTTTTTGAAAATCATCCATGCGGATGCTCAGAGATCTGGGCCAAAGAGGTGTCTCGATGTTGGCACAGTGAACATTTAACTCTTTCTTCTGATAAAGAAAAGTCAGAGAGATTTAGCTCCTTGGCAAAGCTCTTTCTGGATCCCAGCACAGGCCTGGATCAGTGGGAGTCTCTGACCTCGAGGTTCTCCATGACTGAAGACCCTCAGTAGAGTTCATCTGAACCCTGTGGCCAATTCTGAATTGGAAGGAGACAGGGCTGTTTCTCATAACTAACAGTATAAACCTTCGATTATATACTCCCTCAGGTGGGAGCCTTTCCCACTACCATCTCTTATCCCCAGCACCTGGAACTATGAAATTCCAAGAACTGTGAATTATGGTTGAGATAATTCTAGAAAGCTGATAAAAGGCTTACTGGCTCAGAATTAGAGGCTGATAAGAGAGTCGCAGCTCCTCGGTGACATTTACCTCATTCTTAGGGGATTTAAGAGAAGATAGACCACAGAGCATTGAAAACATACTCAGTGATAGACCCTTAAATACACAACAAACATTTAAAGCTAACCAATCAGCTGTCACACAGAGGACCAATTGTCCCAGTTTTTCAGAGTCTCGGATGTTCCTCCAAGATGCTGAATACTCATTCATAAAATCAGGAAACACATGGAAAATGAAGAGAACACTAAACAATGGGTGTTCAGGGCTGGGGATGCAGAACTGGAGTTTACAAAACACGCAGAGATATAAGGTGAAATCCTAAAGGCGGAGTTTTCTCTGAGAGTCAAACTTTGTTTTATTTCTTGGGCACGCTCTCATACACCCTACTTGGAATATGACCAACCCTAAGTAAGATCTGTCCCTGCCATTCCTTGAGAAAAGTCATGATTGAGACCCACCTGTGTGGCGAGCAGTCTGTCATCTGCAGCCTGACTCACTCACTCCAGTCCCCCGAGTGGGGGCTGTAGGCTTGGAAGCCAGTGTATTTCCCTGTAGTAATTTGATCTGTCTTCTGGGGCTGCTCAGTTTTTTTTTTTTTTTTTTTTTTTTTTTTTGTTGTTGCCATCGTCAGTGTAATCACAGTGACCCTTGAACCTTGACCTCTCCCAGAGAAGGGTCAAAATAACTCACCAAATCTTGATTCCTCCCCAGGAAAGGTCAAGACCACTCCCACAACTGCTCCCCAGAAAATAAACACGTGGTTTTCTCATTTCCTCTCCCGTGGTCATGTGGGCAGCTTCCTGTTGCCCTCGGGGCCACCCGGGAGAGTACGGGTGTCTAATTAAACCTGAATATCATTTAATTTGGTCTGATTTTGTTTGATTGGGATTATTTTGCTTTGGAGGAGTAGCTTGGTTAGGAAATAATCCTAACAGCTTGGAAATCCCACCGAGGGGTTATTTTTCCTTCGCGGGCCAATGGCCATGTGTTAGAAACGCCCTTATCCCCTGAAGCCACCAGGACTCCCGGAAGGGGGACAAGGAAAGTCAACCACGACTCCATGCTGGCAGAGTTTAGCCCAAGTCAACCTGCCAGCAGGCTGCTTTAAATGTGGTCTAAATGGCCAATTGGCACGATATTGCCCTGGGCCTCCTACGAGGCCATGCCCTTTCTGCCAGCAACTGGATACTGGAAATGACAATGCCCCTGTGGGGGCTCGTCCTCTATGTCACGCCACGGAGGTCTAGCTTCACTGATATTGGCAAGTGAGACTGTGCCAGCCTGCGAATTTCTCAGCCTTGCAGAGGATTGACGCTGCCCAGACTTGGTGACTCCCATAACCCAATCCGAGCCTAGGGTCATGTTACAGGTAGAGGAAAGTCCCTTGACTTTCTTTTGGACACGGGAGCCACCTACTCTGTTTTAACTTAGACCTTACGTTCCCCTCACCAATTTCAGTTATGGGGGTAGACGGGACCTGTTCCTCCCACTTAAAACCTTGCACTGCACTGCATTCTTGCAGGGTGATTCTTCCTTCATACTTTCCTAGTGGTACCCACTTGCCCCGCTCCTCTCCTGGGTCCAGATATTCTCAGCTGCTTTGGGGCCCCCACACATTCTCCTGAGTCACACTTTCTTCTCACTTTAAAGGCCTCACAGGTTCCCACCCCAGACTGTCCTGTCCCTAATCTCCCTGATCCAGTAGATCCCCAAGTATGGGACGCTTCCACTTCTGTGGTTGCTACTCGCCACCAGCCAGTGCTAGTTCTCCTTAAAGACCCTTTGTCCTTTCCTTCCAGACCCCAGTTTCCTATTCCTGAAACCACTGAGGCCTTAAGCCTATCATCACTGTCTCCTATTTCAAGGACTTTTAATTCCTATCGACTCACCCTGCAACACTCCAATTCTTCCCATGTGCAAGCCCCCTGGAGCTTACCACTTGGTTCAAGATCTCCACCTCATAAATGAAGCAGTCATTCCAGTTCACCCACTGGTTAACAACCCATACAATCTCCTGTCTAACGCCCCTCCTACCACCTCACACTTTACTGTCTGGACCTAAAAGATGCCTTCTTTAGTTCCCCTTTACACCCTGACTCATACTTCCTCTTTGCCTTCACCTGGGAGGACCCTGACTCCCGGTACTCCAGACAGCCAGCCAGCTTGCATGAACTGTTCTCCCATAGGGTTTTTTGGGACAGCTCCCATTTCTTCAGCCAAGCTCTGGCTTGAGATCTCTCAAACTTTGACTCAGGTCCTAGCACACACCTTCAGTATGGATGATCTCCTTCTCTACAGTCCTACATTGTCTCTGTCCCAACAGATCACCTCTATGCTCCTGAACTTCCCTGGATCCCTGAGATATCAAGTCTCCCCAACCAGGGCTCAGCTGTGCTCTCCTACAGTGGTATATCTGGGTGTTCAACTTAGCCCGGTGTCTTACACCATCACCTCTGACAGGGTCCAGGCTCTGCGGGATTTATAGCCTCAACTCCTCTCATTTTTGGGCCTGCTTAGGGTTCTTTCACTATAGGATCCCTAACTTTGCCATTATAGCCAAGTCTCTGTACCAGGCAGCCAGAGAGACCCCGTGGCCTCTCACCCACCTGGCCATTGTCTGCCGCCACTTCTCTCTACTGTGAGATGCCCTTCTAACAGCCCCTGCTCCTGCTCTTCCAGACCTCGTGAAGCCTTACTCCGTTCCCACACTGACAGTTGTCTACCTGCCCCCACACCAGTGGACCCTAATGCCCCTAAACCTACCCTCTCTACCCGTGGGCAGAATACTCCTCAAACAGCTAACTCCTAGGTCTCTCGAACCTTGATGGACAGGACCTCACATAGCAATCCTCACCACCTCCTCTGCTGCCAACCTCCTGGGACACCCATGTTGGCACCATCTCTCCAGGCTCAAATGAGCACCCACTCAGGACACTTGGTCTGTCTAGCAGCTAGGTCTTTCCACCCTCAGGTTTTCCAAGATGCCACAATAAAAGGCGTACCTTCTCCTCAGCCTGGTACACTCATCTCCGGTGATACAAACAAGACAGGTAATAACAATATTTTTTCTCCTAGACATCTGCCTTTTTATCTCCCTCAAGAAACAGATGCCTAGTATCTCTGGGATGATAGTAAACAGGATGCCTCTCCAGCCACACCTCTCGCTGAGCGTGAACCCACCAAAACCCAGCTCTCTCCTTCCCCACATTGCCCCATGCCTGTAGGAAATAGCCAGGTTTGCATTGGCGCCCCCTTTTCCAAAGAGAGCCTAAAATGTTGGTCATAAATATCACCTTAGCTTCCAGTCACCACTTCTACACACAGTCTGGAATGTAATCCCAGCCTCAACTTCCATCGTTGGAGGCCCCTCCTCTGTGCCTCTCGAACCTTGGCCCCTCCCTGAGAAGGGTCAAGGTAGCCCACCAAACCTTGACCCCTTCTCAGGAAGGGTCAAGACCACTCCCACAGGCTGTCTAAACTGCTCCCCAGAAAATAAAAACATGGTTTTTCCTTCTTCTCTCCGGTGGTAGCGTTGGCAGCTTCCCGTTGCCCTTGGGGCCACCAGGGAGCACAGGTGTCTAATTAAACCTGGATATCTTTTAATTTGGTCTGATTTGGTTTGATTGGGATTATTTTGCGTCAGCAGAGTGGCTGGGTTAGGAAATGTTCCTAACAGTCAGCTCCACATCCTTCCCTCTGTTTTGTAATTTTCCACCCTCCCATAAGCTCCAATGTCAGATTGGGTAGGGAGAGATGGGGGGTAGACATTGGGGGGGGGGAGGATTTACTTCCTAGGGCTAAACTTAACAAAGTGTGCTTTTCAAGTTCTGTCCTTTCTTTGACGTGAACTGGAGAGTTTACTGTTAAAGTTAAAATAGTTTTCTACCTAACTATATGCAAATGTCGTAAGTGTAGGCATATGCACATATATACCTAGAATACAAAATAGGCATCCATACACATATGCACAGAGTATATATCTTTCTGTCTGTCTATCCATCTGTCTGTCTATCTGCCTATCTCTTAGGAATATTCCAAATAGGAAAAAGTCATCTATCTAGCAAGGTGGAGCAGTAGACACCTGCAATCCCTGCACTAGGGGGAAGCTGGGATAGGAGAATGAGGTGAGGTCAAAGCCGTTCTGGCCCGCAGAATGGTACCCACTCCATAGGAAATTTCATGCACACGTATACACACACACGAAACACGCCAAATTGTGAAAAGTGTCCATTTGGGTGAACTCCTGGTATTTATGTTTGTCCCAATCTTCCGTAATTTTTTTGTATTGTTTTGTTTTGTTTCAAGACAAAGGTCATTTGTGTAGCCTTGCCTGTCCTGGAACGTCCTCTGTAGACCAGGCTGGCCTCAAACTTAGAACTCCACCTGCCTCTGCCTTCCAAGGGCTGAGATGGAAGGTACGAGTCACCACATCCAATGTTCTGCTTGCATTGTCTTATGATAAGAAAAGCAATGACCACAGTGATCAATGCCCACAACACACCATTTATCAAGAGGATTAACTCCTCTAGAAGGCCAAGGGAAAGTTTCACCCTTGACAAATGCCTGGTGACCTCTGGGCATTGTTGAGGATAAAGCTTTAACTATTGGTACCCCAAAAGTAGTGGGGGACAGTTCTGGTTACCAGATGGGTTTATCGATACTACCTTCAGCTTCACCCTGTAGGGTATGTTGAGTCCAGAATTGCAGTTACCTGGGAGGCATGAGCGCTGTGTGAGCCCATGAATTTGAGATTCGCTAGGCAAAACTGTGAAACCAGAGGCGGTGGAGAACGGAAAGAGGAAAAGAAGGAGATACTTGGCTTCGAATCTAGACAGAGATGTCACGTCGGGCTCTTGAGAACATAGAGAGCAAGGTTTTCACAATGACACCTCCTGAGTGAGCGGTAGGCAGGGCGGAATGAACTTACTGTGGGTTTTGGAAATGCGCGGTGATTTTTCTTCCGGGAAGGGTGTATTATAACTGTCTTTGCTGTGGTTGATATCTAATGTATTCTTTTCCTGTCATTGATGAAGGAGATGCTATTTATAACCTCGGAGCAGGCCTGTGGAGTTATTTCTGAAGATACGGTTGAAGCTTTTGGAACATGCTTTAATACGCCTTTCGCGTCTCTCCTTGTCAATGGGGGACTTGTCCCCAAGATAGTCACCCAAGCACAGTGCTGAAACATCACACGACTTTGACAGATAGAGATCCGAACTCCCAGGTGATCATTTACTGGCTTGTCCCCTCCGGCAAAAACCGGATCACTGGAGCCTTTGCTTTGGGAACGGGGCTCAGAACAATTCTCCCTGACTAGCTTATTAATTCAGTGGGATAGCACATATCCCTAACGGTGCTTTGCATATGTAAATATTAGTTCTCCTCCCTGGGAGGCAGAGCAACTATATAAACTTTCTCTTGGGTGGGTGAAGGAGGGGTTATGCATTTATTACTTTGGTTTCCTTGGCAACAGCATCAAGCAAGTCCAGTCAGTTATTAAGCCATCTATCTACTCTGCCACATGCACGTCTACGTTGCGAGGCATTTCCATCATTATGGGCTGTGATGTGATGGAATTGTAAGTTCTTAAAATATTTTTAGTTGAGGGTGTGCAGCATGTGAGTATAGGCACTGTAGAGATCAGAACAGCGCATCGGGTTTTCCTCAAACTGGAGTCATAAGTGCTGCCGGGAACTGAACTCAGGTCCTCGGAAAGAACGGTATGTGCTCTGAACTGCTCAACCATCCACGCAGTCCGGTGATGCGATATTTTATTAGGCATTTTTCCTAAAACTTAAAAGCAGATTTTTTTTTTCCCGAGACAGGTAAAAACCACTTAGTGAACCATTGCTAGTCTCTATGACACAGCCACAGAAGCGGACAATATGCAAAGAGACCCCCGATAACCCAATACGACACACACATATCAGGTTGAACAGAAGCACCCACGGTATTGGAGAAGATGCCATTTGGTATTTACAGAAACGTTTTGTTATTTCCAGTTTTGTCTTTCCTATTTCTCTTCCGAAATGAAGGGTATGAATGTGGCGTCTGACTCTCATGCAGCCACCAGCACTCCTCACTGAGTAGCACACTTTGGGTGGTTTTTGGTTAACACCCAAGGCGGTGCTTAGAAAAGGCTGCAGCAAAAGTCATGTAGCTGCGGAGTAACCCAGTAGGTGGCGCTGCTACTCCATGTGTTACTTCTGAGGACCCGGCGAGCATAAAGAACTTTCATTCCTAATGCAATGGCGAAGTATTTTAAAGACGCGGGTGCCAGGGTCTGCTAAAAAAGAGTAGCCCCTTTTTTTTTGTGCCAGTCAGAAGTAAGCTTCTCTTGGAAGGGGCTTAGCTCATTTGACCTTGGAAACCGTGGGTTTACTTCTACCAAAGAGAATGAAAATCAGAGGGAGATCCGGAAAGACCAGAGTTTTTGATTCTCCTATAGAGAAACAGAGAAATAAGGTTAGTGGTCTGGAGACAGCAAGCGAGAAACAGCACAACTTAAGATATTAGCTCTGGAGAGCCCCGAGGTTAATGTGGATGATAAGAGCCGCAAACCCCACTACATACTAATTTGGTTTGTTAACTTATTACATCCTTGAGAGTAT
>NW_026067931.1:6923078-6982735 GCF_014885135.2 Alexandromys fortis
TTTTTTTACCGTGGACTAGATGAAGAATTCCCCCGAGCCACAGAGGTTTTTGTACCAGGAGATTAAGTAGCATAGAAAATTACAGCCCTGCATTTGTGCTGTCTGAGTTAAGGCGGCGTCAGCATTCCTATTTTAAGCCATTATTTCCAAGGTGTGAGCTTGCCTGGGACGTACGAATTCTGCCCGAGGATCACACGTGCACATGAGTGGTCTATGTGGGCTGCGGCATCTCTGCACCAAGCCCCTGGCCCCTCTGTAGAAGGGATGGGTCATTGGACCTGGCTTTTATTATTATTCCAAAAGACAACAGATGTTTAAAAATCTACCGTTGAAACCTGTAATGATTTTTTTTCTTTTAAAAATGCTGCAGGAAGGTTTGTAGCCCAAAGGCTTCGTGACAGGCAGCACAGCCAAGGTGACAAAATGCGCTCTTATCAGCTCTTATCGATCACTCAGGCCAATGGTCTGAGAGCCGGGACCTGGAAGCCATAGGTCTCTGTGAAGTTATAATGCTTCTAAAGGGCATCTGCATAATAAATATATATTTTCAAAATTGTTTGGCAGACAGAAAACAACACCTCCCTGAAAGGCCAGCTGGCTGAGGTGGATGATAATGGGGCCAAAGTGCCTGCCACACTACTGTATTCTAAATATGCCCCTTGCAGTCATAAGCGAGGGGTGGTGGTGGTGGTGGGGTCGTGAGCATCCGTGGAGGTTTTTCTACAGCCCCGATTCTCTGTGGTCTTTTCCCCACAGTGGCTTCGATAGCAACCTGGATGTAATAGGAATTATTGATCGTCTTTGAGAGATGAAAAACTGAGTCTTCTCTAGGTGAAGCTTCTCCTTGGGTACCGGGATGGTGAGTGCCGAGGACAGCCTCATTCAGAGGGAAGCCCGCAGTAGTTCTACTCCAGCCCACACGTCTCTGCTTACGAAGTGATTGCATTCCTTTTCGGTTCCTATTTGTGTCTGGCCGTGCTACGCGGTCTCCTCATCGACGGAGGGAGGGCAGCTTCTGACTTTTGGGGTTGGGAAAATGGCTCAGCATGGAGCCTAACCAGAGAGAGCACACGGGGATGCCGAGGCCACTGTCGCTTTGACGTGAGTCACAGAGCGGGAAACAGAGCCATGGTGACACGGAGCGACCATACCTTCCGGTGGGTAAGGGACTTGTGCCACAGAAGCCCTCCTTCCCTCTGGTCCATTAGGTGGAAGAATGGAATGCATACATTGATTTTCCAGCCAATAAGCAGACAAAGACCAAGAAGGAAAACAGGCATGGAAAATTGTGTGTCGATACTTAGAGAAACAAGGTGATTGCAGTAATTGAGCAGAACCAAAAGAAGTCACACAAGTAATTATGAACTCTTCTTAGGGTATCCGTGCCGATCTGATTTCCCGATTTTAAAACGGGCTGGGTGGGAGTCTGTAGACCCCCAACCTTCATCTCAGACCGACCGAATTCACGTTAGGTAGATTAGCAAGTCTCTCCAAGGAACAAAAAATCATATTAAGAGTTTTAACAAGAAACCCATTTGTAATAGTGGCCCAGCGTTTCACAAGACCAGGGGCTCCTCATGGCTGTCATGGTACCAAAAGATCCCTTACTCTTTTGTGTCGCCAAGATGGGGAAAAGACATTCATTCTGGAAAGGACTTAACCTTTGCCAGGGAAAATGAGAGGGAGAGAGGGCAGAAGAATGGAAAAGGGAGGCCAGAGCGTGGGAGGGAAGGGTGAGAATTCAGAGGATATGTATTTGAGAGTAAGGAGGAGAAAGAATTCAAGTGTGTGTACCTCACACACAGAAGTCCCCCAGCCACAACCCCATGTGCTCCTGAAGGTTTAGAGAGAGGAGGGATCCCAGGGGAACTGTCTTTGTGTGCTTGGTGATAGCCCAGACACTCCTGCACTCTCAGTGAAAGGGATCCTACTGCGATGGACATCGGATTTTCCCATATCAGGCAGGAGGGAGATGACAATGTGGTCCCCTAGCCAGTCAGAAGCAGAGCAAGGTTGATACCTGCCCCAAACTTTGTTTTCATTGTGTTGCAACATTCAATGGCAACGCCACTGTCCCGGGTCGGCTGGGACAGTAAAACCAGACAAGACCGCAGATTTTAAGCCCCTTGAACACAGACTTGTAGCTAATCCATGCTTAGAAATGTTAGTGTATCTTCAACCCCTCATGAAGCCGTAAGCATGTGTGCAGACTAATGCCTCCCAGTTAGTTACCAAGCCAGGCTTACTTCAGACGTTTGTACTTAGGGAGAGAAAGCATTTTTTTTTCTTTAATAGGAGAAAAACTTTAATTTTATGAAATAGCCTCTAAGAGACTCTCCGATGTTGCTGAGAATTGAGTTCTCGGTTCCATTACAAATGAAAACAATAGAAACTGCTGGCCAAGGCGGCGCAATCAATTACAGGTGACTGTCGGGAGTGGTATTTACCGGGGAAGCAATCGGGAAGCACAGCAATATTGAAACACAGTGGGAGTTGCATTGTTCCTTAATGCCTCTGGCCCTCTGGATACATACAGATGTGTACAGATGTGCGGGATACGGGTTTCTTTAAAGCTCGCTCTCCTAGCTCCTGAGGGATTTCAATTCATCTCCATACTGTGCAGGTTGTTCTTAGTAGAGTGTGTGCCTTAGGAGTCGGGGACAGCGAGGCTTGGGATGCAAAGGCGGATCCTGTTGATGCACAGGAAACACACTGAAGCTAAGTAGAGCTGTGTAAATTAACACCATCTGGGTTAATAAGGCCGATGTTGACAGAGTTTAAAATTGCTTCCTCAATTAAAGAGCCCGGGGAAATCTATATGTTTGGGTCTCAAGGAGGACACACCAGAGAGTGCTAAAGAGTCTTTGTTTTGCTAAAAATAAAGAACCCAGGGCTTTACTTCACACATTTTGAGAGGAAGGAGTTGGTGTGAAATAACCTGAACCAATGGGACCCCACCCCTGGGCCTTCGCAGCAGCAGACTGTCGAATAGACAGGCTACATTATTGCTTTGGCAGACTGACACAGCTTTGGCACATTCCTCTGCAAGGATTGGGAAGATGCTCATTTCCTTAGCCCCAGGGCTCCGGGCCTGCTTTGTATTCAGCCTTCATCATTCTGTTCTATGATCACTACTATTCCATTTTACAGAGTAGAATGTTGAGGCACAGAAAAATCAAGAAGCACCCTGCCACATGGCCAGGGAGTGGTAGTCTGTAGAAGGGTGTGCTTCTGTGCTCACACCCAGGCATGCTGGGGCTCTAGACTTTACAGCTGGGCCCAGTGGGTCTCCGCTGACTCTGTACCATCGTGACAACAGTGTAGCACGGTGTTCGGCCCACATCATTGGCATTTCTCATCACAATCCTGGCTGGGGCTAGCCTGGTCTTCTATCTCCCGTTAGTATTCCAACTAACAGAAAGTTTACTTGACTTTACACAATTAAGTTTTGGATATAAATATCAACAGTTAATTCATGGAGAAGCTTTGTCTCCCACAATACTATACTAAAATAGTAACCTAGACTGTTCTTCCTTTGAACATGAGTTGGAAGGTCCAGTCCTCCTTGGAGTCATCTTCCCAAGGTGACCCTCATCTGAGAGCATCTTCCACAATCTCCAACACCCTTAGCCTGCTGGCAGCTTTTGGAACTGGCTGTTCACATCTTTCTCCATGAAGAGGAAGACCCCGTTTTCCTCATCGTGACCCATCATTTTTTTCTTCATCTGTTTTTACTTAGTTATCCCTACTTCTGGGTCTGCAGCTCAGGATCTGGGGTCAACTCGGAGTGCTTAGGGTTTTAGAGACCCTGGGGCGCTATGTGTAAATCTGATGAACATACTTCCACATGGATGGGAAAACAAGGTCTATGACTTAAATCAGATTATCAAAGAGGTCATATGCCTCCTGGAAAATTTAAATTATGTGGCACTGTGGTGGTCTGAAAGAAAATGGCTCCCAAAGGGTGTGGCACTACTTGGAGGTGTGGCCTTGTTGGGGGGAGTATGTCATGGTGAGGGTGAGCTTTGAGGTCTCTTTTGCTCAAGCTTTTCTCAGTGTGTCACTCAGTCTACTTCCTGTTGCCTCTGAGTCAAGATGTAGGACTCTCAGCTCCAGCACCGCATCAGCCTGTGTGCCGCCATGTTCCCCATCCTGATGATAATGGAATGAACCTCTGAAACTGTAAGCAAGCAAGCAAGCAATTAAATATTTTTATTGATAAGAGTTGCCACGGTCATAATGTCTCTTCGTAGTAATAAAAAAGCCGCAGGCGCTATGAATTTCCATAGGGTGAGAAGGTTGTTCCTAAGATACTTTGAGTCCTCTCTATAATCTTGGCTCTATTTCATAAGTCACACTCCACTTGGTTTTTCGTTATGCAAGGTAGTAGAATAACAAGATGGCGGGGCACTGCCTACTTACAAATTTTGGACTCCAATACCATGAGAAACTTTTGTGGAGAATGTCTACATGTCCATTGCGTTCCAAAAGTACAGATTGCCCCATCTTTTCTTCATAGGTTAATTTTCAAACACTATTTATAAAGTTATTACTTTTAGTGGGCACTCCAGTCAGAGATTTGTAACTGTCACATTAAAATGAAGATTGCTGACTTAAATATTGCGAAGATCTACTGAAACTGGACTTGCGTGAAAACACATGCCCAAGCTAAATGTGCTTTCAGGTGAGCCAGCGTCTCCCTATCGCCTCTTCCGGCACCCTCCTCCCCTGTGTACTTTCTTATTGTTCTCACGTATTTTTCCACCTTAGAGAATCACATTTCTCCTACCCAGTCATCTCATTCTTGTAGGCATCCCTGTCACCCTGTTCTGCAGCTGTAAGATTAAAATCCTAGAAGGGGAGAGGGGGAAAGGACTGTGTTCCTGAGGTTAACTCCACAGGCTAGGAGTCTAGAGGGCCCTCAGCTGCAACCTGTTGTTGAGCTCCCAGCTCAGCCTTTCTCACGCCTCCTGCCCTGCAGGGGAAGCTGTGGTCCTCCCATGGGCATTCCCCAACTCCACACACTTGGAGCCCACAAACAGGGTCTGAGCTTCGGATATGAAAGTGAGAGGAATCTTTTTGTTCCAGGCACTTGGTGGGGTCAGACTGAAGCCAAGAGTCCAGCTGAGAAGGCTGATATCTAGCTGCCCTTCCGGGCCTGCTGTGTTTCCCGCCTCCCATATTCCTAGGGCGCCTACCCAGCCAGTTTTCCTACCTGCAGCTGATCTAGGAAATTCAACCAGAAAGGACACTGTCTGCTGAAATCTTGAAAACAATTGCAGTTTGTGGCTAAGCAGCTCCAGTTTTGTGATAGAGTAAGGGAAAACCAGAATTTAAAACAGCATTATAAAGTCTCGGGGCCCTTTCGTTACCAGGAATACCGATATTCTAGAAATGGCAAGAAAATGCACGCAGCTCCCACGGAGTACCGTATTGAGGATGACTCATGTCACTTTCAATTTTCAGAGGCCAGTAAACGGCAGCGTGAGGAAGCGGCCAGTAGCATCAAAAGCAACGGTCAGTGTCACCACGATTCTTGGAAACTGGAGGTCTGGCTCAGCAGGCAGGGCCCAACGAGACTAGAGGTAGAACAGGAGCATGGTACATCGGGGTGGGATTGGGAGCTGGCCTTTTCCAACTGGGGGGGGGGAACAGAGGTGGTAGCTTAGAAGTGCTGAACTGAGTGTTTCTTGTGGGCTTGGGGTATAGGAACAGTAGCTTTCTTAGTTGTTTGAAACCTGAATCTTTCGGGTGGAAGAGATGCTGACTTGATGTGTTAAAGAGGCAGATGGTAAGCGCGGGGTCAACTGGTCCTCATATGAAAGGCATGCTATTGGACAGATTATCTTCTTTAGAAACTAGCTGTCTCTGGGATGGGGTGGTCTTTCCCAGAAGTCCCTAAGACTCCACAGCAGGGCCTCAAAAGCACCAGAACGAAATATAGTTAATACAACTGGCTCTGTGATGCATGAATGCCAAGTAGTCAGATGCAGAACCCTAGAAAACAGAACAAGCTCAGGGGCTCAGGGGCGAGAAGGCTGTGCACAATTATGAGGTCTGCAGGAGTTCAGGACATGTGGCAGTTACCATGAGCATCCCTCCTCTATTACCTGCTTTTTCAAAGCCCGGTGTGGCTGCTTTCTGGAAGCCTCCCTTGACCCATGAGTCTTGACTAGGTGTTCTCTTCCAGCACCTCTAGAGACATCGTCTATGTCATTGTGTTTCTTAAAATGCTTATGAAAGTCATTGAGGCACAACTGGATTCTGTATAAACCGACAGCATGATCATAGTCTACGGTATGGCTAAGAGAAGGTTTTTATTGTAGTTATGAGACACAGTGAGAACAGCCAGAGACATCTGGAAGAGTCCAGAGAAGAGAGAGAGAGCACAGACTGATAAGGAAATAGATTGGACATGGTCAAGGCTATCTGAGAGGGAGGGGGGAAGAGCAGAGGATAGTGAATAGTACACTCATGTGCACGTGTGTACACACACAAGAGAGAGAGAGACAGAGAGGGACAGAGAGAGACAGAGACAGAGACAGAGAACAGCCAGAAGCATCTGGAAGAATTCAGTGCAGGGAGAAAGCAGACTGATAAAGAAGTGGACTGAACATAGCCATCAGACTGGACATGGACGGATGGCCAGGGCTATCTGAGGGGGGGGATAGCAGAGGATGGAGAATAGAGAACACAGGGAGGGAAGCAGGAGCACAGCACACACGTGTGTATGTGTGCACACACACAGAGGAGGAAGAGGAGAGAAGGAGAGAGAGGGAAAGGGGCAGAGGGAGAGAGGGAGAAGGAGAGAGAGAGAGGGAGAGAAGGAAAGAATGTAAGAACAGAGCAGGCTTATCAGGAGAATGAGTAGCTGGGGGAGGGACGCTTATAAGCCAGAGGTGGTTTAAGGTAGAAGACCAGGTGAAAAGCCAGACCTCCCAACATGGACTCTGAACCCTGGAGCAGGTACCTGTGCTTCTTGAGGGGCCCAGAGGCCAGCATGTGCTTTGATATGTTAATAGGCACCACAGATGACCATATGTCCTTTCTGCCAGAAATAAGGGAAAGGACTCCTTTTGCTAGATGGGAACTGGTTTCACAAGTTCCTGGGGAATGCTGGCTTTTATCTAACCACAGGAAATCCTCCTGTAGTCCAGGTTGAGTTCATTTCTGGATATTTATGCTGTCCTTTGAAGTCAGAAGAGTAGGAGTTGCCTTTGTCTGTAGCAGGCACACACACAAATGCACAATGCGGTAGGCGTTGACTGCTGTAAAGCTTCACCACAGGCCTGAGAAGTATCATATCCCTCACCTCAGCATCTTCCCCTATGCCCTTTGTAATCCTTCTTGCCCGTCCCTTCATTATCGTCTCCATTCCTGGTCTCTCCAAACAAACACACATCTGCTTTCTGTCTGTATAAACTTGGCTTGAATTTTTGAGGGTTTAATTCAACTAAAATAGTTTGCTCTGTGTTATTTCATCTGGATTCATGTACTTGTTTCAGTTATGTTGAGATGAGTCATCATTGGTTCATTCTTCTATATACTGAGCAGTATTCCATTGTGCGCATGTACCACATTTTGCTTATGTATTGCCCCGTTATGGATATTTGTACTATTTCCAGTCTGGGGAATAACGCATAAAGCAGCAATGAGTATTTGTATGCAAGTTAGGAGAATGAAGCCATAGCCATAGGAAGAGGAAAAAGCAATTGCAAGGTATTTACCTAGGGAGGGGGAGGCGGAGCTTGCATTCGGACTGTGTGAAGAATACTTAAGCTTCAGTAACAGGAAAACAAGCTTCCTGATAAGGAAATGGGGAAAAGATTTAGAGAGGAATGCCATGGAAGATGCTAAGGTGAAGTTAAGTGTTTTCTTCTATTGGGCTCCACCTTATTTTGGGGGCAGGCTGTCTCAGGGAAGACAGGACTCACTGTTTCAGCAAGACTTGCTGGCCGATAAGCCCCTGGGCTCCTGTCTCCTCCTTTCAGTGCTGGGGTTAGAGATGTGCACTATATGGCTGGTGCCTGGCTTTCTCCCCTAGGTTTTGGGGATCCTATGTAAGAACCAGGTCCTTACACTTTGTACACTTTACCCACTGAGTCATTGCCTTAGCCCCTTGGCTGCTCCTTTTACTAGAGTACAGGCATAAGGAGGCCGAGCTCAGGGAAATATTTAAAATCTTATTTAAAAATATATGTATATTCCTGGATTTAAAGCAAATCAAGCAGGGAGTCATTAGTCTAGGGTTGTGTCTATACCCAAAATCCTTGTAAGAAACCCAACATAGGAGCATTGCTTATATCTGACTCATTTGGAATCAAGCATCAACTTGTGTAGAGCCAAGCAGCCCATTGCTTATCAGCCAGAGCCCTGCTGCTGGGAAAAATCTGGCCATAGAGGGCATATCTAGGTAAGGTAAATACTCGCTTTAACTGGTAAGAAATCTCTTCCCCTATGAGTTCAGCCTACACAGCCCCCTGGTCCGGCTGTTGGAGTGGGGGCTCTCTGAACCTATTATGGCTTTGAGTGCTGCCCAATGCCTCATTCCAAAGCTCTGTTGACTTCTGTTTGATTGATTTTTCCCTAAAGGTTTTGTCTTATGTAAGCATCAAACTGAGAAGTTAACTCCCATGAATGAAGATGAGCAGCAGAAACTATTCTGGAATTCAAGCATCGCCAGGGATGACCACAAGCGGAAGACAGAGGCGAGAATACTGTCATAGTGTCTTTCCAGCTTTGCTACGATTTTCTTTGAATTTCTGGTAAGAGATTTTCTAGGGTTCCCTCCAGAGACTCAGCGCACTACTTTTCTCTCCTCTTCCCAGACCACAGTGAGCATCTGTAGGTCATCGCCTCCCGGGGGAGGCTCTTGCTAGCTAGTTTTATATTGATGTGTGTATATGAGAGAATGAGTCATTTAAAGATAGACTCTACTTCTGATTTATTCTTGTCCCCTCCCCACAGCCTCTCAATTTGCATATATAACTTAATATGTTGGTTGGATGAATTATATACAGTTTGATGCACTATATATGATCTTGTACTCTCAAGACATTTAAGAGTTAAGACATCAACTCTTTCCGTCTTTATCCAGTTTATCAGAGTATCGTTATTATTTTTAGAACCGAGCACTAAAAGCTTTAAAGCAAAGTGTAAGTGCTGTTTCCCCAATATACATTGTTCCGTTGTAATTATGTATTCCTTCTCTATGTTAATTAAGTATCTACTCCATATAATACTTACATATAATTAGTAGACAAAATGAAAAGGCTTTGGGAAGTGCATTGCTAACAGGCAAGTACATGTGATAGAACACCTCTCAGGGAGACTATTTGTCAACTTAAAATTTGCTCCTTTTTATTTTGTATTCTTTGAAATTAAAATATAATCAAATCATTTTCCTCTTTCCCTTTTTTTTCCTCCAATTGCTTCTATGTGCCTTCCCCCTTGCTCTCTCTCAAATTCCTGGTCTCTGGCCTCTTTTTTCTTTGTTATACACACACATTTATACACACACACACACACACACCCCTCTGGTATCCATATTTCTATGAACTGACAAAAATAAAAGGTCTACTGGGCTCTCCTATGCT
The DNA here is from genome assembly GCF_014885135.2 of Alexandromys fortis. Taxonomy (NCBI): domain Eukaryota; kingdom Metazoa; phylum Chordata; class Mammalia; order Rodentia; family Cricetidae; genus Alexandromys; species Alexandromys fortis. The sequence goes on from NW_026067931.1 coordinate 6,932,675, forward strand.
CTTAAAGATTGTGCTATGTCTCTCCTGATTAAATAAGTGACATAGTCTTATATCTGCTTTTTCCTTTCAGACAGGGCCTTGTTAAGTAGCACAGACTGTGTCCGAACACCACATATGTCCCTCCTGTCTTAGCTTCTCAAGGCCTGGGATGATAGGTGTGTGTCACCACAGTTGCCATTCTGAGATTTCACTTGTCAATTTAAATGCAACGTTAATGTCTAGCATGAGATGACAACGCAGTTCTCCTGCTATTGGTGATTTAATTTAGTTGCATGAATGGGATGAGAGTGAGTTATCAATACGACATGGCTGATGCGTTTATCATAAAGCCTTTTTCTCTCTGTGTAAGATTACTTTCTTATTTATGGATATTGCTTAATTGCATTTGGAAAAAATTTCCAAAATGGTGTGCCATATATTATACCTCCAGAAATGCATGGGTATTTTAAAGAAAATGTAATGGCTCTCAGAAATGGACTTGATTGTGCGTCAGTTCCATGGTTGTGTGAAGAGCGAGGTTGGATGGATGGCTACCAATTCAGTCCTTGACACTGGCTAACGATCATCTTCTTGTTGTGGGTGTTTTATTTCCAATATTTGCTTATTAAATAAAGCAGAAGTTTAAATATAGCAGAAGACTAATAATTCCTTGCTGCAGTCGGTGTTCTGGAGAAGTTATAGGCACTGATTAGGAATCAAAAGAATCCTGTAATTCTGTGCCCTAATTTTTGCATCAAAGCTTTCATTTGGCACTTAGATATTCTTAATTATGTGGAAGTATGACCAATAATATCTTGATTAATTAATTTTTCCGGTTTATGACTTTTTACTGCTTGTAATGTTGCTGCCCAAATTTCCTGAAAAAAAAAAAAAAGGAATTGAAGGGATTTAGTGTCCATCTCTCAGTTAAGCACAACTATCTAGTTCCTAATCTTAGATTTTTCCTTCATTCAAGTTAAATAGCTTTTTAGATCCATGGTTAGAGAGGTGCAGCTCTAATAAGGAGAAGTGAAATTGCAGTCATCAAGGTGGCTTCCATTCTTAATATGAACAGAAAAAGATGCAAAGGAAATGAGGCAGAAGGAGGCAAGATCTGCCCTTCACCTTACTTTGGAATAGGCTGTTGGGATAGATGTGTGAAGCTATTAGTGTTTTCTTCATTCTTCCTGGAGATCTCTCATCCATCCACCTGCCATCTGTCTCAGCGTCACCTAAATCAGTGCTAACCTTCGGTTGTTTGCCTCTCTGTTCTAATACCCGTGCTTTTACCCCTTGCTTCTTGATTCTGGGGTTAGAGCAGATTAGCCTGCCACCTTGGGGAGCTAACTCACCCTTAGATTTTGTCACCAGGAGGGGAAAGGCTTAGGGAGACCCTGCAAGCAGGAGCTTTCCCTCACTGCTCTTCTTGTCCCCCTTCTTCCGTGAGTGAGAGGCCTGTTAGTCTACTTCAGATTTCCCCGTTTCTCTCCATAGGCCCTTAGTAGGAAGCTCCTTGCAGAAGAGCTGCCATCTGTTGTTACCCCAGTGACGTGTTTCCTACAGGGCTTCAGCTCAGGGCACACCAGCACAGTTTGGCATCACCAGATACGTTACTTGCAGGTCATCCTCGGCCCACAGTACCCTGTGCAGTTCTCCGCCATTCAGCAGGTCTGGTTTCCCACTCTTCAGTTAGGAGTCAGCATTATTCTTTGCTGAGAGTTGGCACTCTCCTGTAGTGTGTTAGTTTCTCATTCCCCTTAGGGGTATATTGGCTTCTGACATTTCTAGGAGCGCTTTATAGTTCATTTAGTAGTTAATCTCATTTTACTGGCCAAGATGCTTTCATCTAACTTTTTCTATTCAAATTCCTACTGTGGTTTTTGGTCTTTTTCCCCGATTAGACTCTGATTAATTCGATAACAAATAGTCCATGCACTCTGGTTTGGTGCCCAAGTATGAGACTTTCATGTAATTCAGGTTTTCATCGCTATGAAAAGTACAAGAGAGAGCCGGGTGGGTGGTGGTGGTGACGCACACCTTTGATCCCAGTACTGGAGAGGCAGGCGCAGGTGGAATCTCTGTGAGTTCAAGGTCAGCCTGGTCTACACAGTGAGTTCTAGGACAGCCAGGGTTACACAGAGAAACCCCATCTAAAGAACAAAACAATAACAACACCCTCCCCGCCCCGAAAAAAACTCCACAACCCTAAAAAAACAAAACAAAACAAAAACACAAACCAAGCCAACCAAACAAAAAGTATAAGAGAGAAACAAAGAACAGAACACTTATTTAGGCTCACAGTTTCAGACGTTTCTGTCCATGGCTGCCTTGCTCCATTGCTGTGCCTTGCGATGAAGCAGGGGCGTGTGACAGAAGAAAAAGCTGCTTCTCTTGTGGCAGCCAGGAGGCCCCAAGGCAGGGTGCAACCCTTGCAGCCCCAGTCAGGTTATATCATCCGCAGTTCCACCATCTCCCAAATGTTTGTTCAGACTTTGAATCCATCAATGGATTAGCTCCTTGATGAAGACCAAGCCTTCATAAACCATTCAGTCCCTCAAACCCCAGCCTTTGAACACTGCTGGCATTTGAGACTCCGCCATTAATAGGTGAGCCTCTTGTGGTGACATTTCATAGGCAAATCGCCACATTTACTGGAGAAGCCGTAACAAAGACACTACTCAGGACAAAGTTCTTTTCCTCAACGTCCCCTCGATTCCCATGTAGTAAAGGGGTAAGCGGCTGGGTATGACGGGGAAGAGCTGTGACGATGAGGGACGTGAGGGAGGATAGAAAATGTTCTGGGTAGGGAAATTTTCTTGAAATGAAAAGCTAGTAGAAATTATTTAGCGGAAGAGGAGAGACTGTCCCAGCAACTGCAGCAGCTTGTGCTAGATTGGGACCGAAGAAGGTGATGCGAAAATAAGCGAAAGAGGAGCCCAAGCCTGCCGCAGTCTCAGAGCTGCAAATACTATGGGGGGCTGGGCACCTGGGTCTCCTCAGGGGCCTGGCAGGTCCTCATCCTATCTGGTGAGGCAACTTCCCTGCCTGGAGGTTTTTTTTTTTTCCCCCCTCCCAAGGTTTTTGGGTTGTTAACCCTTCAGTTTGCCTAGGAACTGGAGTTAGACTTAAGAATGGCGTGGGATAAAGACCACAGTATGGAAAGCTGGTGGCTGGACAGAAGAAGAGAGAGGAAAACGGGCTAGTTCTCAAATGAACTCAACCCCATGAGGAGTCCCGGAGCTTCACCGGTTTCCCCAGGGAAGACTGAGGGGCTGATAGCAAAGAGAAACCAGAGTGTACATAATTTAGAAGGGCAAATCTTACTTCTAAACTACTCTAAAACACACGGGGTGCTTAAAAAGAACCTGGGCACTCTGGTTTGAATGCCGATGCTTCGTTCGGTGGGTTAGTTGTGGATACCTACAATTTTAGCACTCGGGGGTCGGAGGCAGGAAGATCATGGATTAAAGGACAGACTTGGCTGAATAATGAAACCCTGTTTCAAAACAAAACTGAAATTCATGTGCTGGAATCTAATCCCATGGGGACTGGGATCGCTTAAGCGATCAAGGCCTTACTCTCCTGAAAAAAGACCCGAGGGAGTTCCCATGGTCCTTCATGAAGGCATAGCTCGAGGTTACGTCTCCTAAACCATCATCACCAGAGGCCAAGCTGCTGGCTTCTAGTCTGATGGACTTCCTACCCTCCAGAGCTTGGAGGGATACTTCTGGTCCTGATGCTACCTGGTTTGAAACAGTTGCTCTGTCGTCCCAGGTGGACTAAAGCAGTGGGCTAAAGGGACAACCAATGACGTCAATCTTTGGGGGCACAGTTAAAGTTGTCCAGGTGATTTCAGTGTGCAGGAAATTTTGTGAATCGTTGATCCGGAGAAACAAAACCCTGGAAGTGTAGTAGGACGAGTGTTAAATAACCAATTACCAAGCAAGCCTAATGTTAGAGAACGTTTTTCGAGCGTGAGGATTGCTTCAGCTGATCTTCAGGGCAGGTTGCTATGTGAAAATCACACAGAATTCCAAATGCAGACGTCTGGCATTTTCGATGAGCAAAGCGTGGTTAGAGGTGGCAAATGTTTCTATGTGCATTTCCTTCAATGTTCACTTAAGAAAAGGGTGTCGTCACCGTGGAGCTAGGCAAATGATTAGAACCGAGAAAATAATCACAACATAGAACTAGCTAATGGGTCTTTACTTTAGTTTAAAAAAATGACTTCAGAATAAACAAATATTTGCCTAGTAAATAGATGAATGAATGACCTCTTCATAATTAGATTCCAATTAAACAAAAATAAAGGAAGCATATCTGCCACCTCTTAACTTGAGGAAAATTAATTAAACATTAATTTCTCAGCCGATATTAACCTCAAGATAAAGCAGTTCTTGGAGCTGTGTTTGACTAATTTATGAAAATCTAAATTTAGCACAAGGGTGAGGAGTACCAGTACCTTTGATTTAATTTCTTTTCCTAGCACTTAAAATGAACACCGGTTCCAAAGGCATCTTAAGCGCTCTTGGACTGCACAGCTGTTTCTGGTGCTTGCAAGCCTGCTGGGTGACTCTCCCCAAACCACACGGTTCATGTTCCTTTAGAGACTGAACCAGATGTGCCGCCTCTGGAGACCATGCAGGTTGGAGGAAAAAAAAGAATCATGAGGCTTTGTGTTACAGAGGCATTGCGGGGAGCAGGGGTTGGAATCATAATGCACCCACAGCCGAACACAGCTAATCTCAGTCAAATGGAACACGGCTCTCGTATGCTGATTACACAGCTTGACAAGTGATGCAAAACTGGATTGCCGTCGAGAGAGAGAGTGAATTAATTGATTATCAGGGGGTATTTCAGGCAACCTATGATGTGGCTGTAACATGAAAATTAATGATATTTAAATTCCCATTCAGCATCGAATCCCCTACCATCGTGTTTATTTTCCATCCCACTTCCAGCCCTCTGTTTTACAAGGCGTTCCTTTCTCCTTCAGTGGCTGGTTGCATGCTTGCAAATCTCCTCCACGAGAATAGAACCCCTGGAGACTGCAGTGCCAAGCTCATTATGGAATGCTTTTCTTTTGCTTACATACCTGGTGGGAAGCAGGGTGCCGAGCTGAGATGCGCGGTAAGTGCTTTTTTGAATTACGTTAGGAAGAGCGTCGGGGTCATAGGTCACTCCATAAAGAAAACATGTGGCTGATTCCATGGTATTACAAAGTGCTTGAATATGCCGTAAAATGAAAGCCTACAACATTCCCTGGGGTTTCTCTCTATCTTGTTTCATATACACTCAGCTTCCTCATACATATTCCGCAGCTAAGTTGCAACGACATAGGAAGCTTTGTTTGATGGTATCTGAATATTTTTTAAAGTAGCAATGAAATAGGCCTAAGCATAAAATATGCTGCTCGGGTGGTATCTTAAATAAGAACCAAGAATAATTCTGACTGGGAAAGCAGTTGAAGGAGGCTAGCTTGTTTTATTTTGTTTTGTTTTGTTTTTGAGTCAGGATCTTGCCGGCCTTAAACGCATGAGGCTCCGGGATACACACAGCGCCATTCCCGTTGAGAATGGGATTTTAATGACTGAGAGAAAGAAGGACTTTCCCAGTTGTTTAGTTCAGGCTTAGCAGGCCCCTTACAGGGTTGAACTGAACAGCCCAGGTATTTATGTATTACTGTCTATACTGAATGGCATCCTACTGCAGGAATACAATACAGCATCCTTGAAGTACCACCATCTCATTTACATCTGATGGCATCGCTGCTCATGAGAGGAGGAGGAGGTTTGCCGAGGAGCAATAGGAGATGTAGGTTCTGGTGCTGCACGAGCTACTCAGGGATGTGCAGCCTTGGCAGAAGATACCTAGTCTGACTTTAGTTAACACAACACATTTCCTGTTGCAGCACCTCTGTGAGTTCAGCTTCAATGAGGGAAGCTTCTTTAATACAGGGGCTCATCATTTCCAAAACACTTTATTCTTTTGTTCATCAGCTCGAAAGGTTTGATAGATTCGAATTATACCAAGTTAGATTCTAACATGTCCTATCTGTCTATTGGTGCTGTGTGACTTTTCTTGAGAAAATGTGAACAAATGATTCTTACTCCAGACGGAGGATCAATAACAGACCAAGGGTCAGTTCCACCCAAGCCTGGCTTAGTGGACCTTAGAGTACATGAGGGTTACTGATAGGATGGCAGGTGATTCGAAGGCAGCTGCATCACTGACAGCCCCACCCCCACACGAGTGACAGCTAGAAAGAGCTGTACCTCTGCATTCCGTACTCTACTTACAAGCAGCTTGCTGGTCACACTCGCTCTCCCTAGCAATTGTAGGCTGCTTCTTCAACACCGGGAAGAATATTTGTGACTCTTCTTTTTCAAGAACTTTCTGAGCCTTGAGGTTTTACTTACTTCCGGAGTCTCAGGAGGTCCTCTCCTGCCTCCCAGAAGGAATGCTTTAATTGGAAGGAAATAGCTGCACAAAACTTTACTCCTTCCTCTGACTATTCTATTTTTTCTGTCCCTTCTTTCCTTATATTCCCTGAGCCCTGGAGAGGGTTAGCGTTGCTATCTGATTATCTTTATCCATCTGATGCAGAGCGGGCAACTAAGCCAGAGCATCAGCCATTATTCTCAAGGGCTTGATCAGTTATTTGTCTCTATTTGCCTATTGCAAGTGAGAAGTCTCTCATTCTGACCAAGGCTGACAGCACCATTAATTTATGGGTTTAAACACAGATATTTAGAAGGGAAATCGACAGACACATCACATCAATTTCAAAAGATCAATAGTAGTTGCTTCGTCACTGGAGCCTGTGACATCTATAGCCTTGGCGTACAGTATCAGATGTGAATTCTTCCTTGGTTGTACCCATAACAATCGTGCCACTATTTCTCCATTTAGTAAGTTTTGCCAGGGATGTTTGTAGTATAGCATACAGGGACCACGACTGAGCACAACTGTTGCTAACAATTCTCCCCTAGAAAGCTTACACAGGACCTCTCTGACAGCCAGCGGAGAGAAAGCTTCTTGCTTTCTTATTTCTTCATGTTCTACAGCCACAACTTATGAAATGTATGGCGATAGGCACCTATCGTCTAGTTTTGGCATGCAAATAACAATAGTGACAATAGACTGCTGCCTAGCTAACAGTTCATAGGAAGATAGCTTGGCTCTGGCTTTGGAATTTTCTCCCAAGAGTCTTCTGGCTTGTGGGGGTGCCCCTTTCGCCCAGTGCAAGATGTGTTTGTTTGAACTCTTCATTTGCTATTTTCGCCATCTTCTCGTCTTACAGAGGGTGCGATATCTCTGAAGGTCTATTGCTCTCAGTGCGAGCCCTAACGGTTCGTGTGTGGCTGGAAGGATGAAAAGAAATAGCAAGTCAAAACAGCATGCAAAGATCATTTCACCTGTTATCATTTGTTTCCTCAAAAGTGTTGTAACCCTTGGGTATTGATAGATGAAGGTCATTGGCTAGTAAAAAAACTGGCTTGGCCCATTTTATTGGTTAGAACATAGGTGGGAGGAGTAAACAGAATAGGATGCTGGGCGGAAGAGGAAGTGAGGTCAGACTCTGCTCGGCTCCCGGAGAGACCCGATAGCTCTGCTCTCTGGAGCAGAGACGCCATGTTCAGCTCTCCCGGATAGACTCGACAGCTCTGCTCTCTGGAGCAGAGACGCCAGGCTCAGCTCTCCCAGGCAGCTCCGACCCAGGATGGACGTAGGCTAGAATCTTCCCGGTAAGCGCACCTTGGGGTGCTTACACACATTACTAGAAATGGGCTAGTCCAGGTGAGAGAATTAGCCTGTAAGGGCTAGAGTTCATGGGCCAAGCGGTGTTTAAATGAATACAGTTTGTGTGTTGTTATTTCGGGCATAAGCTAGCAGGCGGCTGGGGTGCTGGGGACGCAGCCCCGCTGCTCCTATTTCAACAGGGTATAATGGAACAGACTGGGGACACTACCTTGGCCAGTTCTCCACAGTGCACTGTCATCTTCTATGAGCCACCTGGCCTCCTCATCCTGGGTGTTGCTGTCACTGCAGAGTTACTGTGTGTCTTTCCAGCTCTAATGGTCTCAGTTATGGGTGGCTTTCACTGCTCTGCCTGACTCAGGCCCAAGGGCAAGCAAGGCTATATTCTAGCCTGCTGTGCCTGTCACTGGAGCAAGTGCCCCGGTTCTGATAGACGCTGGACCATCACTGTGATCCTTTCTTCACATTGACCACAACTTAGCTTTTGAAAGGGTTCTAGACCTGGTGAACATTCTCTCTGCCCTGTATACTCCTTGCAGGAGAGAAATAAAAAGCACATTCTCTTGGGAGACAACTATCCAGTCCTGGGACAAGTTTAAAAATTTCCATCTGTACTGATTCATGTCTTTTGTTACTAGGCTTTTTAGAAGCTCATTAGCACATTGTTTGATCTGTTGCTCTTTTCTCTGAGAGCTCTCTGATTCTATATAAATCTTGCCACATGTAACTTAAGAAGTCTGGATAGATTCCTTTGTCTGATTTCACATCCTCTGGTCCCATCCTTTTCCTATCCACTCCTCTTCTTACTTCCTTCTCTTCTGTTGACACTGAGAGTTGAACTCAGGGCTTTGTACATGCTAGTAGGCAAATATTCTATCACCTAGTCATGTCTTTATCCATTTCATCCATTCTCGATTGCTTTAGCACTTTCTGAACCTAATTTACATGCTAGTCTAAGTCATTTAGATCTTACCTCCATTGTAGAGACCAGGTCTCACTGTGGGGTCCAGCAAAGCCACCGAGGCCTCTTAGCCATCTTGAGGTCCCTGTGCAGTCAACCTCAGTTCTCCTGTGAACATGGTCCTATCTCTTAGCAATGTCTGTCTTTCCTCTGTTGTTCTTTTCTCGATGATATTCATGGGAACCACAGGCAAATGTCCCTAGTGGCTTATAGGAACCAGTCCCCCATAGACTGATTTCCCTAAAATTGCCCCATTTTATACAGACTCAGAGGCAGATGGGAAGTTCTCTTACTCGGTTTTCCCATCTTCATGACACTCATATTGATCATATCTGGTTCACAACCTAAGAAACCATAATGTAAGGGGCTCTTTCAGTTTTGTTTAAGCGATTTCTCCAACTCAAATAGTTTAAATACAGGGAATTCCCTCGTCATCATAGTTTGCTATAGGGTAACTCTTACAGATCTTGTCTGTGCACTGAATCATAATGCTTTGCTTCAGATTGGATTGGATTCTTTATATTAAGAGGTCAATGTGAAAAATCCTATCATATGTTGAATATGAAAAATCATTTCGAGAAGGAGCTGTGCCATGAAAAGTTAAATTATTGTTGTTATAGGTTCCTTGAGAAGAAAACCCTCTTAGCGGCTAAAGGAACTATAGAAAGAAGGGGAAGAGAAGAAACATTTTGTTTGAAACCGGCATAAGACACTTCATGGACTTTTGTGGTTCTGAGCATAGCTTATGATCAACATTGAGTAACATACAAAATTTTTGTAGTTCTTTTCAATCTTCTAGAATACTTCTAGGAAGCTGGCACCCCCTTTAGGACTATGGAATTCTGAAATGTCTCTCTTTTAAGCCATATATAGACAGATGATGATTTTCCTTTATGTTTCTCTAAAAGGTTCTTTTGTTGTTGCTAAAGCAAGAGTTTTCTTCTTATGCACTGAAATTCACAACAACATTCCTTCAGCTCAATAGAACATCATTTCTTCTTCTTTTTTGTTAGCTTCAATACTAAGCATTCTTCATGACAGGGGTTGGAACATTTTCCTGTGAGGGGACAGATGATAGTGATCTTTTAGGCTTTGTGGGAAATAAGGTCAGTGTCACCAACCTCTTATTAGGCGGTCATAGTGCAAAAGCAGCCATAGGTATTTATGTATGGTGCGTGTGTGTGTTTTGTGTGTGTGTGTGTATTGCACTATTTGGAGTGACTGTATTCCAATTACATCTTATTTGCAGAAGCAAGCAACTCAAGGGTGGATTTGGGCAGTACATTGCTGCTAGACTGTGGTCTGGAGAATCTAAGTGTTTCATCATCACGTGGGAGTCCCTGCAAAGTACAGGCGCTGGCTCTACCCTAAGCCTGTTGTAGCAGGATTGGTGTTCTTACAAGATTTCCAGGTGATTCATATGTATTTGCATCTGTGAAACCATGGCTGCAGATGGATAGCACAAAGGAGACATCTGGGAGTCTATGTATCGTGCTCATTGGGGTGGGCTGTCTTCTCCGAATGTGGCTTCTGAGGCTTCTTCTTCCCCTGGTACATCCTCACCCACCAACCGCATGCTCTGCCCGGGCTGTCAGCTTGCCTTGCCACCTCCTCAGCCTAGCAGCTGCTCATTCCCCGGTTCCTGTGTCCTCATGGGAGGTTGTTGGGAACTCGTCAGATGAAAAGGGGTTGGCTTGCTTGCAGCTCTGTGGAATACACAGCCTGCCTTATTTACAAGGCTGCCCAGCATACCGCCCACCCCCTTTCTGTAGTGCCTCTTTCAGGAGTCAAAGGGACATGGAAAAGGAAATTCAAGGCAGGGAGGTCCTTTCTCTTTGCGTAATGGGATATGGAAGAGCTCACAATAACTCTTACACTTTTTAGTAATGTCATAACAGCAATGAGCTGCTTCTTGGGTGAGACATGGTTGCTATCTCTTTCTCATCATCATGGCTGCTCCCTGGCCTGTGGGGAAGCTGAAGATAGTCAAACAGAAGACCAAGAAGTTCATCCAGCACAGATTAACCAGTAAGTCAAAATCAGGTGAGGTGTATGGAAACCCTGAGGTATTGACTGTAGGTTTCAGAGAAGATTCAAGGGCCAGGTCCTGACACTCCACATCAGTTATGGAAACAACAAGAAAACAAATCAGACACTGCCTAGCAGCTTCTGGAAGGTCCTGTCCACAAGGTTAAGGAACAGGACGTGCTTCTGCTGTTCGACAAATCATACTGTGCGGAGGTTGTTCACAACGTTTTCCCCAAGAATCGTAAAGCCAGAGTCACTAGTCCCAACACTGGCTGCACAGTAAAAAAAAAAAAAAAAAAAAAAAAAAACAATTAAACAAAAAACCGAAACAAGTAGATGTCTTGCAGCATATTTTACTTGTGCTTAAATAAAGTTACAGAAGTTGAAAGATAAATAAATAATAATGGTGACCTCAAAAAGAAGCACTCTAAGAATGCTGGAGGTTGCAGGGCAATTGAGCTGCTTCAGAATTTTCTTAAATGGAACCCAGAGGCCTTAATCATGATGTATATTTCTTCAGGTGAAGCCTTCAGGTACATCAGAATCTGCAATTATATAATTTTCCTGCTGTTCCCCATCCTCTTACCTTTATTCTTCTTTATTAACACAGGTACCTCTCATAATGAAATAGCCCACACTGGGTTGATTTGTGTAGGTGCGAGCTGATTATTTAGCCTTGAAATCTGATTAAAAGTCTCCCTAGAAGAGTTGCCTAGGCTGCACTAAGTATCCTGTGGCGGAGGATGCAGGATGCTCACTTTGGCTCTCACTGAATAGTTGCCTTTTCTCCATTATCAGACAGCTTTTCTCCTTGGCACAGAATGTCTCATATACATCAGCTTCTCCCCAAGTATTTGCTGGAGTCATGCCCTCTTCTAGGGCAGTGGTTCGTACCTGGCTCTCTCCTAAACTCTCTCTCCCTGGAACGTCTACTTTTAATCATCTCCTGTCTTGTGAAACCCTAGGAAGGAGATGATGAAACACAATATAGCTTGCTGTGTCTAGTACTATGCACTGACTTCCTCATTTAACTTCTACTCTGTGCAATTGCTATTATTTATCCCTATTTTAAAGGTGAACACACTGATGCTCCCAAAGAGTAATGTGTTCGAAGTCTTAGGATTAGAAACAGAAGGAACAGAGATTTGAATCTCGGCAGCATGACTGAAAAGTAAATATTAACTGTTGACATGGCGCAGGACTCACGACAGATTTAGCATGCCATGGGCTATTCGGTGGCTAGCATTTGCAGAGAATTGAGAGTGTCAGTTTCAAAGTGAGTCACGCACTCATGAGGCTCATGGGCAGGAAGTCATTGTTTATGGGTCATTAGGAAAGACACTGAAAGTTGTCGCTGGCATCCTCCTTGTTCCACTAAAGTACAGCAATGCAAAAATCCTTCAAGTTGTCAGGGACCTCATTACAATAAGAAGCACAGCTATTGTAAACACGTAAGTAATGTCTGCTTCTTCATAGACTTCGCCACCAGGGTCCCAGTGATCATGGCCTTCACAGGGAAGTCTCTACCTAGACTTCTCACCAAAACCTCAGACGTAGTTCCAGGATTGCTAACTGCATTTTGGTGTAAGCAATGCATTAATGCCGTGGCAAACTGTAGTTTGCAGGGCATCAGTTGAGCAATTGTGCTGACAGTAACAGACTGCTTCTGCCTCCACAGGGCCAGGTCTCCTAAGAGGACGCATAATTCCTGAAAATTAGAACAGCCTGCTCACCTTGAATGTCTGGAAATTGACATTCTGTGCGGCTATCTGCAGTCATAAGCCTGGATACTTGCCGGAAGCCCCGCTGTTTCGAGCAGTTACTGAGGCCAGAGAAGCTGGGAGAGAGAGAGAGAGGAGACTGCACAGTATCTCAGCCATTCTGTAATATCAAATCTGAAAGAGCTGTGAACACCAATACACGCGTTGCCCCCTCTTTCTCTGATTGGTAATGACAACAAGTCATTGTTTATGGGTGGGGAACACTAAAGTGGTCTTTCCGGATGGTGTAACGGGGGCAGGAAATCATTTTATGATGCCACAGCGCTACAGTTAATGCAAGGAGGGTGTTAGCCGCCATGGGATAGCGCAGTTAGCACTGTCTGACTTCTCTCAGAAGTGCAGCATCTAAGAGAACAGAAGAGGGAAGAAAACAACGTGTTATACATAACACAGAGGCCAGTAAAGGATAAGTAAAACCCATTTCAAACCAGACCAGGATAACTTGCAGCATTTATTTCTCCCTAATGGATGCCGGGGCTGAACCAGCGTGTCTAATCTTAATGTTTGGGCACCAGTAGATAATGTGTAACTCACCTAGGTTTCCCACACTTCTGCTGCTGTTCAACTACCCTTCTATCGACGTGTTTAAATTCAGATTGATTTGTTTACCCAATGGATAGTTACTGAACACCTACCATGTCTTGGGTTCTGGCTTCTGTTTTGGTACCGAGAAAAATAAGCTCCCATAGCACCCAGTAGTGGATGAACGTGACAAACACATGCAAGAGAAGAGGCATCGCAGTGCTAGGGAATTGGCTTTACAACCTATGTTTGGAGCAAGAGGGAGGAAGGGTCGGTTCTGTGTGACAGGATGTGGACTAAGGGAACTTAGAAAAATCTTTGAGTAAGAACTGCTCGGGCCTGGCAGTGAAGTTTTACAATATCCGTGTATCTGTTTTATTATACTTGACCCAGACCGTAATCTTGGTTTTCATATTTACAAGCATGAATTGAGCACCTCTCCCATGCCAGGCTCCGAGCTAGGAACTTTCAATCTGAACTAGGGGTAGGTGTAAATTGGTGTTTGCACAAGAGAAGTGCAGCCCAGGATGTAATTCACCAATGTTAGTTTGCTCTTAGTTTCTTTTCTTCAGGTTCCTAAGTCCTTCCCTCTCTACATGGGACTAACTAGTCCCCAGACGTCAGAACCTATTTCAGTTCACTGAGCTCCTGAGAGGGTTGTTACTTCCTAGCTGGGTGGGACCATGTGATTAGTCCTGCCCAATGAGGTGTGAGCACAGTCAGGTTGCCACTCTGTTGGGATAGTACCAAAGGCAATACTAGGCCAGAGAGAACATGTTGTCTTTCTGTCAATCATCCTGCTCCATCAGTCTGGGTTGCCAAGTAGCCTTTATTTGTAGAGGCCTTTACTGAGCCACAGTGGACAACTAAAGTAACCAAGAAGTAAATATTAGTCTCTTAAGTCCCCGAGATTTGGGGCCGTTCTTCACCACATGTCCTGATGCGGTGTCCTGATGATATACTTTGTTAGGAAGGCATCCATATAACTTGAGTAAGTCATACTTCCTATCTAAAGATATGAATTTCTCCCTCTAATACATATACTCTTTCATTAAAAATCCAACAGTATTATATGTTTAACAGATTAGGAATAAGAGGAAATGAAATGCTGTATTGAAATGTCCAAATGAAAATGTCTTATATATTTCTATATCCTAAGGGCCTAACACAATGAAAATAAATTCCTGTGGGAAGAATAAATGAATAAATGAACCAGAGATCATCATAGGAAGAAGTAAGGGGAAATGCTGAAATGGTACAATTCTTTGTATTGACACTGTCTTGCCTAAAGCCTTCCCTGATGGCTGCCTCTCTTTTCATCCAGTCCAACTAAAATAATTCTAACTCAGACAAGACAGTTTTCCCTCAAATTAAGTTTTTCCCCAGTCCCTATTTTTTCTCTTTGCACTGTCCCTGAATTTGCACCAATTCCTTTGCCTTCATTGGAGGAAGTTCCTGGCTGTCTCACTTAAAAGTCCAGTTTGCTGCAGTCCTTAGATATGGCTAGCAACCCACAGACACTGGCCTGAGAATGTCTGCAGACACACATGTCTCTAGAAAACACCTCTTTGATGAAGCAGTTTCCCTCCCTGCTCACACATAACAATTTTAAGATTGTGTCTTGGTAAGATGATGATTACTTGCTGCCTGAATAATTTCTCTCTCTCTCTCTCTCTCTCTCTCTCTCTCTCTCTCTCTCTCTCTCTCTCTCTCTCTCTCTTTCTCTCTCATGTGTGTGTGTGTATGTGTGTGAGTGTATGCGTATGCACGCGCATGTCATGTCCCAGCTTGGAGCATATCCAGCCTGCCCCAGGGAAAGTGATAGCTGGTCTACACTTCAGTACTTTTTACAGAAGCGCCTGTCTGTGTTCAGGAAACATCAAAGTTGCTCAAGCTTCAAAACAAGCTAAATGTTGGCAGCTAACAGCCAGGGGCAGGATGGGGAACTATTCACCTCTCCGTCATGTGAACTAATTACAAAAGAACACGCAGCAGCTTCTTTGTGGGTCACAGGGATCCCTGACCTCTCTGAGTCTTGGCACATCTGCTTGATACATGATCGCCTTAGTCAGGCTGGTACATGGGAGGCACGTGGAGAGAGCAACAAGAAAGACCTTGTAGCCTCGCTGGTTGTGCTCAGAAGGCCTGTGTCTCTCCCGAAGCATCGACAGGCTGGGTGGGATGCAGCCAGTAGCAGGCAGGCCCTGCCAATCACTTCCACCTTGCTTCCCCCGTTCTTCTGCTGGGCCTTGAGTTGAGTCTGACAGTCTGTTTCGCCCCAGGTATAAACTTATTTCCAGTTCTCCCTCTGAAGCCTGCTGAGCATTTATACACACAGGCCCCGGCTGCTAGCTGAAGCAATCATTGATCCGTGCCCACTGCCACCTCTCTTTGTTCCGCTTGGTTCCAGGACATCCATCTTGCTGCTAGGTTTTGTTTCCCTGAGCATTTGTGATTGGCTGCGTGGTGCTGCTGTATGACCATTCATCCTTATTTTCCAGTGACAAGGACAGTATCCTTTGACAATTAGGGGCAAACATATAAAAATAGCATGATTTATAGACAAAATTGCCAGGGACGGGGGGGGGGGGACACGCAGAAGTCCCTTGTAACCTCCATGATATGAATGCACAGGCAGACTCTCAAAGTTGGGAGGCACAGAAGCGAAAGTGTTCTCATGCACCTTTGTTGTAATGGAGAAGGATGATTCTAGGGCAGAGTGAGGCAGATGCAGCAAGGTTGTGTTAACACGAAGGCGGATCCGTTTTGCCCTTGTTCAGTGAGTAGGACCAGCCGCAGGGAGTGTGATGTTAATAACGGACATGGTTCAAATCCCACCCGGCCCTGTGTGTCTGTGTCTTATGCAGCGCAAGTCCTCATCTCAGAATTCCCTGACGTGAAGAGAATAGGGAGAGGGGTAAATGCAGCCACACAGGCGTATTAAGACAGCTCATCACGCTTGGGTGGTTATGAAATTTAAGTGGCATGCATAATTAGTATCCTTCAGCTATCTGGGGGGTGTTTCCTGACTTTGAGTGGTTTTTGACTTTATTAAAGAAGTCAAAAGTAATAACCATCCAGCAGAAATCACATTTTAAAAGGTGAGTTTTACTCACATAGGCCAGTAACTTGCAGTAATAGTCTGTCCTGTGATACTAGGCAGGAGCAGCAACCCTCGGCTGCCATTTAGGCCCACAGTCGCAGGGTAAACAATTGGTACTCTGCTGAGTACACACCATTGCTGTGTGGCTAAGCGGGGCTGCTTGAGAAGTTAACTGCTGTCAATGCACTTTCAACTCATGTTGTTTTTGACTGAGGAACATATGTATCTCAGTGAAGTTTCTTTCCTTGGATCGAGTTGACTGGAGACTACTGTTTAAACAGATGTGTAGTTCTGAGCCTGGTCCTGTGGACCACTCAGCCAGTGATTCAGTCCGAGTAACCTTGAACATCCTTTGTTGGTATGGTGATGGACAGTGATGGAGCAGCATGTCCTACCTTATTTTCAGTCCTTAGGATGATGTCATATACATAAGGACTTCATACATGTTGCTTGCACCCGATTGAACACTCGTCAATGACGGGGGCAGTTAATAACGAACACCTGCTAGAACCAGGCATTCGAGAAACTGAGGATGCAGTAACACATTTACTCATGGACCACCGATGAGGGTGACCTGGGAAATTCAGTCTTTACCTTATACACAATAAGGACTGTTTCAGGATTCTCTAAGTTCATGACTAATGGCCTTAGGAACTTTGCAGCGCTGCTTGGAGAATCCTTTTTCTTTCCTTAGAAGATTTGTGGTTACAGGTTTCTAGCATTCTTTTGTACCTGACATGGAACCCTGAAGCCTACAACTCCTGCTTTCCCTTCCTTTGACAGATGGCTTAGATTAAGTCAGGGCAAAGCATTCATCAGTCAAGCCTAGTCCTTAGTAAGAACTGACATCCTGCAGTGAAGTTGACTGATGGGAACATCTCAAGCCGGCTATGGGTCAAACATGTAGACTAAGCCATGGTTTAATGGCTCCCCTATCTAAACTCTGAGTACAGTTTTGAACACAGAACTACAAGAGAAGAAAAATGGATCATTTCTGCAGCAGCCCTTCACCTTTCTATAGCAGCCATCATGTGTAGCAACAGTTTGTTGCCAAGTCTCTACTTGGTGGTGTGCACTCTTTAGCGTGTACTGACTGCAATTAGTATAGATGGCTCAATATCACCTGCAAGAGGAGCTCAGGGCTGTGATGCTCGGAATAGATGATTTCCTGGGGAAAAGAAAAGCTCTGAAAACTCCGATGCCCACTTTTTTCTTTGGGGTTACACAAAAAGGACCTTTCGGATTCTATCACATCTTCTGTGCTGCTAATTTTCTGAGACATGCCCAGGAGTCTTCCTTATCCTACCTTTTACAAAGTCAAAGAGGAACCAGAGTGCTTCTTAAGAAAATCAGACGCAAGGATGGGTTCAAACAGTGGCAAACAATGCAGTGTCAGGGGACGCTATTACTGTAGCATGGAATGAAAATTGTGTACCCTGGAGCTGCTTCTGTGAACGCCTATTGCTCCCGCATCGGGTCGCTTGTGCATCAAGGGGCAGATAGTTCTCCAGGGTAAGGAGAGGTGGGGCATTTAGAAGCACAGTCTTACTATGTTTATACATACCTGCAGGATCTTTGAGCTCCACAGTTAGCAGGAAGGTCGCACTCACTCCCCAACACATTTCTCGCCATTTACGATTGTGCCTTCTTCTCAGCATCTGCAACGTGAGAATTCTTTGCCCATGGTAGCTATTGGCATGGTGTCTGAAACATTCTACTTGAATATGGTTCCTATTACACCCCTCTTACCTAGTTATGCACATAAAGAGATGAGAGAGTCTGAGAACAAGGCTATGTGGAGATATCAGACGCTCAGGGTTGCCTTGGTTTCACGCTCTTACTCTCAGAGATCCCATCTGGAACACATGACAAAATGCATAAGCTTGAATGTCAGTTTTAGATTTCAATTTTCTTATATATATGACAGATTTCTTACATATATGAGCCATATTTATACTCACATGTATGAGCTGTACTCATATTTATGAGCCATGTTCTCATCAGTTGATGAATGGGATTATATTACTCACCACAGAGGCTCAGTAGTTAGAATTATGCCTGTTACTACCTGTCTTCAAACCTAGGCATTTGTGTTCCTTTGTGCCTACCACCTCTTTTCCTTCCCAGTTTTGTCTGACTTCTTTTTCATGATCATAACTGGACACAAAAGCTGACATGCATGCTCAAACATTCCATTATTTTCCCTCCTTAGCAGGGTGGCCACTACCCAGATTTGGCTGTGTAAATACAAATTTAAAGAATTTTTCTTTGTTCCTCAGCTACAGCAGCCACACTTCAAGCACGCAGTAGTCACATGTGGGGTCAGTGGCTTCTATTTAGATAGGACAATGATCTAATGTGACCAGTGATCATACCATCGTTGCAGAAAATTTCTGCAGTTCAGTGGCGCTCCATGCTCTAGACATTTTCCTCAGATAGCTACTAGAACAGTTTGAGTCCCCAGGAAGTAGGGAAATTGGTTTGGGGAACACATATGTAAAGGAGTGAGGGAAGCAGTATTAGGCACAGGAGAGATGGGCTGGTTACAAGAGGAACCTCAGTGTATCACGCGGAGAGTTTGCACTGCAATAGCACTGGGCAGTATGTGGAGTTCAGACAGAAGACAGGCTGTATGCGTCCTATATGAACAGTCATTACATACTGCTGTCCTCTATCACCCTCC
Organism: Alexandromys fortis; assembly: GCF_014885135.2. Lineage (NCBI taxonomy): Eukaryota > Metazoa > Chordata > Mammalia > Rodentia > Cricetidae > Alexandromys > Alexandromys fortis. Next base: position 6,951,493 of record NW_026067931.1, read on the forward strand.
TGAGGAAGGGGCATCACTTGGGGGAACAGGTTTGTTTAAAGGAGGGGAATCCTGGGGAAGAGACTCAGCTATGGGAGGGCAGCTGCCAACACTACTCATTCCTTGAGGGTGGCATCCTACAGTAGCCCCTGTATGTCTCTGTGCAGTTCTGCTCTATTTGCTTACTGCTGGTACCCAAGCATCCTATTCCCCATCACACTTTTATTCTGATGCTCTCGTCTATGAGAGCTTTAAGAGAATCTTTCTTAGTATCACCCTTACCTCTGCCTCCCAAGGGCAGAGGGATTAAAAGTGTGTGCCAACACCAGCCGGCAGAGTTCGGTGTTTCAGACTAAGAAACTCTTTTCACCCAGCTGATAAAAAAGTGATTTTTGTCTTGCGGGTCCTCCCATTGTTATTGTTATGAATCTGAATTTATTGTAAGTTACAACTTCTGCTTAGAGCTGTTGATGCCCCATAAGGAGTTTTGAGAACTATTTGATTAAATAACCTTATTCATTTCCCCAAAGGCTATGTATGCGCTATTTAATGTTTTGCTGGGAAACTCTGTAAGAAGGGTGAGGAAGTGGAGGGGCCTGGTAGTGAAAGCAGATATGCACTTCAAGCCAACAGGTAGGAAAGACATTACCTGGGAAGTTTATCCTTAAATTCAAAATCAGTTCTCATCAAGGGCCATTTAGTTAGGAGTTTTCAGTAGACTTTCAGGTGATAATAATTGCTTCCTTGGAGTTTTCCATAATAAAACATGTATGATTGCACAGACTCTTGTTTGTCTTTAATTCTCAATAACTCACATTCTCTAGAAACTTGAGCCAGCTCAAAATAGGTTCCTTTAATAATCATTAAGGTCACAGGACCCCCATCACACAAAAGGCAAGGCTAGCGACGATGAGCCACCCTGCTGAGAAATTAATCGTCAATCAACATGTGTATGTATGTCCTCTGGAAGTCACCATTGATATTTCATGGTTTCTTTTCTTGTAGAACTAAGGGGCATGCTACACGTCAAGATGAAATCGATGTGCAACTGATGGGCTGAGAGGAGCGTGGTCTTCAGGGCTTTGCTGTCGTATAACAGCCAGATTTTTCTTCTCCTCACTGAACGGTTCTACTCAGAGTAGCAAGTTCTCCACGTACAATTTTTTTCTACATGTTTCTCCAACTTCTCTCATTTTCAACAAATCCTTTAAACTTCATCATTATTTTCTTTTTCAAAAAAAAATCGCAGTGTAAACATGATTCATGAGAAAGATGGAAAGCTATTCACCATCCTACCACGACAACATTTTAGGTTACTCCTCAGCAGCTCGTTCAAATTAAAAAGTAAAACTGAGTTCATTTTGTATCCGTGATTTTATTTGTGCTGTTATAGTAGGCATCAATTGCGATATTCTAGTATCTTTTAACAGCTTTTAAAATGATTGTTCCATTTTTTAAAAAAATACTTTGTTTTAAAATTTTCATTTTTATTGAAGATTCTAGATGTTTTGTACTTGTCTCTACACATTTACATAATGCCTGCTAAAATATTATGTGCACACACACACAGACAGACAGACAGACACCCCCCCACACCACTTTCTCTTCAAATTAATTCCCAGGGGAAGTATCACTGGTTCAATATTTAAGCATTTCATTTTTAAAATTTCACTTAGTCTTTGTTTAGGCTCAAGCAGATTTTTTACTTGAAATTTGAAAAATTATACTTTCTTCTTCTATTCTGTCTGAGATTTCTCCAAACAAGGAAAATTGTGTTCTCTTCTCAAGTCTTTCCCTCTTTAGACTGCTTTCATTGCCATCCTCTACCCCACATCCCTCAACACTCCAAAAGCACACCTCAGTCAGTCACAAAAGTGGGACTATTCTGCTCGTCTTGTCCTGGATGAGAAAGGAATCTCTTGGCAATTCTGAACAATACGGTTGAAAGTAAAGGATTGCTAAGTGATTTCAGGATTCTCTGTTTTTCCCTTTCTTCCCTGTAGGTGTATTATACAAATTTGCTACTGAAATCAGTGACCAGAAATAAGTGCCGTGCTACAGACGCATGATGGACCCTTGTGGGACAGAGAAAAGGATACTGGGCTGGGAAGGGGACATTTGGCTCAGCTGTGGTACTCTGCTGCTTCTGCATCTGTTTGTACCATTTGAGGCCCTGTATTAGACGCCCATCAGGGTACACAATCCTTGCAGTGATCCTCCGTGCCTGCTGTCATTATTCTGATGAAATAGCCCAGGAGCCAGAGTTCATCAGTTACAGCAGGAATACTGGGTTGGCTAATGGTAGGCACTGGAAAGCTCAGCCTGACCCAAGCATTCATTGGCTTTTCTCATTGTTCCAGGTTGTTCCCATTACCCATGTTTCATGGGTCAATCACTTAATCTCTGATGTGGGATTCCCCTCTGTATGCTGTGAATATCTTTTATTACCATTGGTTAATAAAGAAGCTGCTTTAGCCTATGGAAGGGCAGAATATAGAAAGGCAGGAAATCCAAGCATAGACAGAGGAGGAAAGAAGGCAGAGACAGATAGATGCCATGTAGCTCCCAAACGAGAAAGATGCCAGACCCTTACCAGTAAGCCACAGCCTTGTGGCGGGAAACAGATGAATAGAAATGGGTTAGTTTGAGATGTAAGAGCTAGCTGGAAATATGCCTGAGCCATTGGCCAAACAGTGTTGTAATTGATATAGTTTTTGTGTGTGATTATTCGGGTCTGGGTAGCTGGGAAACCAAAGCACAGACTCCAATTACAAACCTCCTCTGTGGTGATCAGGTGAGATAGAATATACGCATTAGGAATCACAAATAAGTTAATGAAAAAGTTAACCAATATGAGGCTTACTGACATGATGCAGACTAGCTCCCGAAAATTAGGTATTTAAATTGTTTAATGCCTCATTCACAAGTTTTCTTTTCATCTTTTGTCTTTGTTTTGGAGACAAGTTCCTGTACACAGTGCCATCTAGGTTTGAACTTGGTAAGTGCGTGAGGATGATCTGACCTTCCCAACCACTCCTCAGATGTTGGCATTACTGGCCTGTGCTGCCACGCATGCTTAACACAAGGTTTTAGACTCTGTCAACATTGACACGTGACTTTGGGCAAGAAATTCTATTTGGCAGGGAATCTAAACCTGTTTCTTACAAGATAGTTATCAGCACTCTTGGACTCTAACAACTAGACGCAGTTGTACCCTTTTTTCTCCAAATTGTAACAAAAAAAAAAAAAAAAAAGCAAATCACTAGATAGTGCCAAATGTCTTTTGGGTGTGGAGAGACGCGAAATTGCTCCCATCGGGAAAGCACTACTCTAACAGAATGGGCTAGAATGTTTTATTATTTAATATGTCAAAAGGGGAATGTAGGAGAGTTAGTGCTGCAAAGGAAAACCGCTGGCATTTGCTGCCTTAGTCTATTCAAATTTTCAACCTTGTTACTAGATGAACATCGTTGTTTTCCTGGCTGTCCAAACACATTTCGCACAATGCCAATACCAAGGTCTGAATGCAAGATAGCAGAAAATAAGAAACGAAGGAGAATAAAACTCACACGGCTACAGCGAGAAGCCTCGTCTGGATAGAACGGCTCCTGTAACATTTCTCATTTTTAGTAAAATTTCAGTCTCAAGAACCGGTTCATGTTGTGTCATTTTCAGTTCTAGTTAGCATGGCTGTCGCACGGGGGAATGAGCCTAATTACGATGCCGAAGCGAGTCTGTCACTCGCAATAGAGCGAGGCCTTGCTCTGACCTTCTGTTATTCTAGAGCCATCAGGAGGCACAGACGCGGACCAGAGAAGATGAAGCACCATGGAGAGATCAAAGGCCGTCAGGACCCGAGTGGCTGTACAATTTAGCACCGAGGATTCGATTCAGCAGTCTAAATTGCAGCTGGTCCATCTGTCCTGGGAGCGATATGATGTATAGTTATGTAACATCACTCACCATAACAAAAGGCAGTTTCCATCAAAGGAAGGAGAGGAGCACAGGGAGAAAAGGCTTCGTAACATCTGTATGCCAAAGGGCTAAGACTTATTTTCTTGTTTATATACTCTATATTTAAATATAAGGTATATTATTTTATTCCATTTTTTAAATTAGAGGAACGAAAGTAAGTTCCCAAAAGATCAAGTCATGCTGGGGGCTTCATATCATGGCTCAAAAGTCTTTTTGTACTTCAAGGCACTATATTGAGACTTGTCAAAAATAATATAAAGACAGACCATAGTGTTCTGTTATGAACTTGATCAAGAGGTTTGAAGCAATACAGTATTTTAAAACTGAAAACATGTTGGTGCTCTGTCTTCAAACTGTAAATCTGTTTTACTTAGTATTTTGCATGTACTTAATTTTTCTGAATGTACTTTCCCGGTGTTCTAGCCCATTGCTCTCTTGACATCATGAGATATCGTCTACAGTAGTTTTAATACATTACTGTGTAACACAGTCAGAACATAGTGACCACAACCCAAGGCCACATAATGTTCCTGGTTCACTTTCTTTTATTAATATAGACACTAAAATGTTGTTTGAAACTTTTCATTTCTCGTTATTAATTTATTCAGCTACCTTTCTAGATGTCGAATTGTTGAAGAAATAGGTTTGAATATTTTTTCAGATCTGAAACTCCAGAAAATATATATTATAGTTCATGTATATTCTTTCCTATACTTAACAATTCATTCAATTTAACATGAGTAAATTTATATTTCATGGCATATATAATCTATTAAAAAGTATTTAGAAGGTGGTCTTTACATATATGTATATTCTCTACTAAGAAGTAATTAATACAGTATTAAAAAACCAATACAGGGGCTGGAGAGATGGCTCAGAGGTTAAGAGCATTGCTTGCTCTTCAAAAGGTCCTGAGTTCAATTTCCAGCAACCACATGGGGGCTCACAACCATCTGTAATGAGGTCTGGTGCCCTCTTCTGGCCTGCAGGCATACACACAGACAGAATATTGTATACATAATAAATAAATAAATATTTAAAAAAACCCAATAAAGTATTTTTAAAAAGTGTTTTGTTAATTTCAGAGAACAAGCAGGGAGCAGCTCTGTGTCCACCTCATGAATGGCTGATGGTCAAGCCAAGGAAAAACTCTGAGGGGGAAGGGTCTTTGTAGTACATTAAAAGGTTCTTTCCCTCAAGGATGGTTTAAGCTTTGGGTTTCTCGAAGAGCTCTAAATCATAAGTCTGTGTTTTTCTTTGTTCTTCTTAATGTATATTTCATTCACTTTTAATTACTCTGTCCAATAAACTTTTATGAATATCCGTTAGGTGAAAAGGACCGAGCTGGTGCTGGGGATGGGCCGGAAGCACAGCGCTCTCCCTCCAGGTGTAGGAGATGTACATTCGATTCCTTCATAAAGGAAATTGGATATGATTAAGAAAAGTTCAAATGAAAGAAACGGCCAGGTTCAGAGAAGAGGCAAAAGGAAGGAACCCTTTGACTTGGAGATCACAACACAACTTTGAAAACACCCAGAAGAGGGCTACTATGGTAGAAAGAGCTGACTTGGAAAACGCACCTTAGATAAGGGAACCACTGATGACTTCTCCCATCCCCAGCTCCACAGGAGCACGTGCTTTCTTTCGGCGTCACCGTGGGCTTTCCGGTCGCCTGCCAACAGGCAGAAGCTGGGCCGGACTTCTATCCGTGCTGTTGTTTCCTCTCGCCGCACCCCGGCCGTATTTGTCTTGCTTATCTAAACCACATCCTCACTTCCTTCTCTTTAAACCGTTCTTCCCTACTAACCACACACTTTTTCCTTTGGACTAATCTGCTCATCCCACTGCTGCTGAAGAGGCTGGCGTAGCCATCCCCGTGATCCACGGCAGCCTCTTCTTGTCAGCTAATAGGGCCAGAGGTTTATGCCTGGCCAGAGGGAACCCATTAAAGCCAGACAGATTCTGTCCTCAATAATCTCAACTACGTGAGCCATAGCCTCTCCATTGGTGGGAGAAGGAGAGAGTCTATGAGACCGAAAGCCACAAGGGCCCAGGCAGAGCGGTTGAGAAATAGAGAGGAAGCATGCCGAGCGAAACAGGGAAGAGCATCTGTGCAAAAACATCTTAGCAAAAGAATGAAACTGAGGACTTTCAAGGCTGCTTCCAGCCCGCAGGAGGACCAATTTCTAAAAATCTTGCTGCTTTAGAGTCCAAGATACTTAGAACCTAACACCACGTTTTCCGTGACTCAAGTTAATTAGAGTGGGTTTCTAATCCTCTTAGTCCGGCCTGCTTGCGGCTCCTCCTGCCCCCACCCCAGCTCCTCCGATTCTTGATTCTTCCGTTCTCTGACTTTCGTCCACGAGCTCCCGAAATCCTTCAGGTACTTCCTAGAAACCTCATTTGGCCGCTTTCAGTGTGTGCCCATTGTCCTGCATAGGTTGCACGCTTCTTGGGGATGGTAGCAAAATCTCAGCGTGGGAAATGGCATCAATTCGCAACTTCGAATGGACTCAGGATTTAAATGCTAGCAAACCTACCATACCGGTCAGTTTGCTCTAGGGACAACTCCAGGATTGATGCAGAAGGCAGACAAAGGCGAGTTTAATGTCATGCACAGGTTGGCAGGAGGCCTGTGATAACTTCAGTTATTCAGAAACAGACCTAAGGAGGCTTCATCCTAGTGTGAATACCAAATATCATCCATCAAGCCAAAGGGAAGATAGAGGCAGAACTCTGGCTGTTGACATGTCTACTTAAAAAGTATGTAAGAACTTGTCTGTGTATTTCTTGTCTAGCATAAGCCATACGGCCGTGCTTACTTTCCAAGGGGCAAAAGTAAAATTCTAATACACAAGCATCAGGAGAAAGCTGAAGTATTTATGAATAGCCCTATAATATTACCTCTTTCTGGCTACGGTGGCACACACCCATCAGCTAGCACTTGTCACTTAAAGAGCACTTGGACTGCATAGTGAAATCCTGTCTCAACAGAAATAGTGATAATAAATGAATCAAAACCCACCAACGAAGCAGTAAAGCTTGTTAGCTGCTCGTCTCCCCTGTCGGGGGACTGTGTGTCATTCAGTGTGACGATATGCTTAAAGTGCTTAGCAGGTTCTTGCTCAGTGTCAGGCCAAGCACATGTCAGTTAGTGCTGGCAGTGAGTTCTTAAAGGCAAAGGCACTCACACGAGTCATCGTATCTGTATCTCTATGATGGCACAATCCAGAGATGACAATGGGACGGGCTTTCCTATGCCCCTTCAACTCTTTAGGTCAAGACAGACCTTTTGCCTCAAAGATACCTTGTGTTTTTCTCTCGCCATGTACCATGGCTTTCTTCTGCAAAATTAGCTGTTCTGCAAATGCTGGCCATCGTCAATAGGTTTTCACTGCTGCGCCTATCCCGCCTTCTCTATAAAATGGCATTCCAAGTAAGAGAGGAAAACTCAAAACAAGGATAGGTCTGTGAGCTGTTGGGCTCAGAGAAAAATATAAGCTTGACACGTTGCCGTGTTGATTATCCACAGAGGTTTGGTGTAGGGATTTTCGGTTCTGTTTTCAGGTATGGTCCCTACAATCACGTGCCACCCTCGACCCACTATTGTGAGGGTGTGCCGTGCTCAGCACAGCTCGAGGGAAAAGCACAAGGTTACTAGCTGGGGAAAGACAGCTTTCAGAGCTTCTCTTTTTTTCTTTTTATTATCGGAAAGATTTCTGTTTAAACTGAACACTGGTTGGAGAGAAGAAAAGAAAACCTTTCAGAAATGCTGCTCAGATTAAAGAAAAACATGGCTGCTATTCTAATGGAAAAGAAACGCGCTTTGGCCTCAGCAAGGGAATGGACAAGATGCAGTGTAATCAGAAAATGCAGCCTCCACTGTTGAGGTATTATCAGAGCCGAAGTCTGTCTTCTGAAGAGCTGCTCAAACGCTTGTTTTAACACACCCACCAGGGGGCCTCAGTGGAATTTTTTTTTTTTTTTTTTTTTTTTTTTTTTTTTTTTTTTTTTTTTTTTTTTTTTTTTTTTTTTTTTTTTTTTTTTTTTTTTTTTTTGTCTCTTCAGGAAGGCTAGTAAATAGCACTTTGATCCACTGGGTGAGTGTGTTTACACGGCATCTCCCTTGTCTCTAAACACACAGAGCCGCCTGTCATTTTGTGAGCTCTGCCAACTCCAGCGTGGCTTCACCTGGTGGTTTGTGCCTGCCTTCCTTTGCTCTGGACCAAATTTTCACCAGCGTTAGCTGGCGGCTCTATCCACACTGCTTTCTAATTCCAGGCGTGTCACAGCCCCTCTTTCTTATCTTTTAGCCATCTTTGGCCGTCTTTCCTGTCCTACCAATTTCTTCCTCTCAGCTGGTCTGGTCTTGCTTGAGCCTGTTAATTTACTCGACTGTTACCCAGCTCAGCAGGCAGGTTTTACCAGCCTCCCCTTCTTCTCTTTTTTATTTTGACAAGGTCTTGTCACTATGAAGTACAGACAGATTTCAAATTCACAATTCTTGAGTGTCGAGGTTAAAGGTGTACACCACGACGTTCAGTCTTTTGTTCTATTTTTGATGCCAAAAAAAGAGACTAAACCCGTAAAAGAGGCAGGTGTTTCAGAATAGTGCTTGGTGGCTTTCCCCTAAGTGCTATAAAAATACAGATTAAAGGGGCTGGAGAGATGGTTCAGTAGTTAAGAACAGTGGCCGCTCTTCTAGAGGACATGGGTTCAGTTTCCAACATCTACATGGCAGCTCACAGACATCTGTCACTGTGGTTCCAGGGGACCCAGGACACTCTTCTGGCTTCTATAGGTGCCAGGATCCATGATACACAGACACACATGCAGGCAAACTATCAAGACATATAAAATAAAAGAAAAATATAGAAACTGGGCTAGAAAATGGTCACCCACTGACTACATGGTTGTAAGCCAATCTCAGTGATACAGCCTTCTTTCTACCTGACTTTCCTGCTTTGTGCTCCCCGGGTGTTGCTGACCTCTGTGGCTGACGTCGCTGCTGTGTGTTGCCGCTGATGGCATTACTTTGTGCTACCAGTTCAGCCCACTTTATCCATGGCAAAGATGACAAGTAGGTAAGAAAAGACCACTCAGGAGAAGGCTTTTATTGGGCCTAACTGCCCTCTGTAGCTGTGACTCGAATGCCCTTTGCAGCAGGATTGTGGTTTCCTCTGGACACTGCCCTGCTCTAGGCTGCTAGCCAGAAGCAGAAGGAATGTCAAACAAATGTCTCGCTCTTGACAGCTTTATCAGTTCATGGAAAAATTATCAAAGGGTATTTTCAGAAAAAGTGGTAACAAAGACTAACATTCACGGTGACATTTACAGTGTTCGATAGTGTTTAACAGAGCTTAACCCTTGCCCCAATTCCCCAAGGAGGGTTTGGTGCCTTATCTGTCTCACAGTGAGATAATAAGATAGCAAATTTTTAAGGGCAGTCTTTGCATGAGTGTAAGTCAGTGGAAGCCTAGTATTTCCAGCAATGGATGTTCATGCTACTGCTAAAATCCTTGGTTGCTGCAAGGAGATCAATAACCAGAGCTAGCCTTCTCTGAGACCGGCTTAACTCACAAATAGGATGGAGCTCAGATCTTCTGAGGACCTGAAAGGAAGCCCACGTGTTCCCTTTGGACTCAGAGTACACTCAGAGTGCTCCAAGTGAGATGTTTTGGTGATGGGGGCAAAAATTAGGACAGATTTTAATACCTAGGTATGGTCACTCTTAAAACCCTAGAACTTGAGAGGCTGACTCATTATTGGCAGGAGCATAAGGCCAGCCTGGGACAATGAGTTTGCAGCCAGTTTGGCCAACAGAGTGAGACCTCGTCTCAAGTAAAAGGAAGAAACAGACCAGAACTCAGCAAACAGCATGTGCTATCTATGTTGTGAATCAAATGGAAGGCACTTCCTTTCAGCCAGATTTAGGTAAGGATGGATGTCAAACAGCAGACTCTCTCTTTCCCTTATCAGTGGAGGAAAACCTCCCCAACTTCCCACCTGTAAATTCTGGAGAGAAGCTGAGGGGATCTGTGCATTTTAATATGGCTAAGATGAATTTTTATTAAAACCCGCTGCTTCTGAAGGGAATGGAACTGGTAGACCTGGCCCTTCAATGCTCATTTGATATCCCAGTGTTCTATGGAGCGTGACAAGCAGATTTTCAATCCGCCCAGGTACGCTTCCTCTTTCCTCCCTGCAGTTTGTTTCACACCCTTGCTTTATGTACTACCAGAAACCAGGGCCAGTGACTACTTTCCATTGAGAGAAAACACAGGATGCTTTTCTTCTGGCGAGTTTGAAGAACCGCCTCCCTTCCCACCCGAATCCAGACCTCAACAATGCCCACCCCTATCTGAAGTCTACGTGTATCTTTAACTCCTAGTTTGACTCAACATGCTCATCTTTTGGCCTCCTGGAAACAAACTGGTCCCTCTTCTGTGTTGTAACATCTCCTCACTTTTTATTCCAAACAAGTTTGGTTCCAATCTTTACACTAGCATAGTTAGTTCCCCACTTGTCAGTGAACTTTGATCACTGCACACAAAGTAGAAAGGCAAGCAGACAAGGGAGAGGAGGATTTCCTACCTTCCTCTCCCAGAAAGGGCTTTGGAAAGACATTACTAAAGACTTACTCCATAGTCTTAGTTGGATCTTACCAGAATTAAGACTGGATGTCGTTGAGAGGTGCACAAAATGAGCTACAAACATTGTCTGTGTTTGCACTGAAGCGCTTCTCAGCTTGTAAGAATCCAAGTGTGAAATGTGAATCTCTATGAGACAAACATATAAACTACTCAGGCCCCTAATTATGTATTCCCTTTTCTTTTTTGCAACAGAACATCTTACAGTGTTCTGTGCAAAACATTTTTAGGAAGAGTTCTAGAAGTATTCACTTAGCACATTCCACATTCCCTTTGGAGCTTTACATTGTTGATATATTAAAATCAAATATCCTTGCTTTGAGTTCAAGTCATGGGCTTTTTTGATTGTGCAAAGAATATCAACCTAAGAAAGAAAAGAAAATTATAGCTTAGGGTGTACACTTCCTTTGAAATTGTTGAAACAAGCAATGTTCCATGTTTCTTATCTAATAAATGAGGTGTTCAGAGTTACTTGTTTGACGTTTCTGACAGCCTTTCCTGAGAATCTAACCTCCTAAAGACACCATAGCTGTCATGATTCAAGATGACAACACACTAATCTTCCCTCATTTCTTATTAATTTTGGATCAGAAATTTCTGCTAGTAATGGTATTATTCTTTTGCTTCAAACTTGAAATTCCTCTAAAAATTCACTTGTTAAAGCATCCTTACACGAAAAGGGTTTATTGTTGAATGAACCTTTTTATGTGGACTTCTCTTAACAAATAAGGGTAAGCATGCAAAACAATGGGTTTCATTACGGTAACTTTTATGCATACTTTGTTATTATTTATTTCCTCCTCCAGTGTCCTTCCCTTTTTTGTGAGCTTCTTTCTCTCTTTATATTTCCATTTTATGCTTTTCTGTCATCTGTGTTTCATCATCCTTTCTTAATCCCATTCCATAGATCCCCCCCTTTGATTATGGTTCTAGTTCCTGTTTAAATACACACACAAACACACACATACATAAACACACACACACCACACATGTGCATACACATCTGGGTTTCATCATGATCTGATAAGATACAAAGAATTATAGTCATTCTTTTATTTGTTAAAACTTGGCTGACAAATAGTCTACGGTGTGATCAGTTTTAATAATGGTTCCTGGACTGTTGAGAAGAATGTTTATTTTGTATCCATTAGATAGAACATTCTGTATGCATCTGTTAGATACAATTGATCTGTGGAGTAATTTAACTCCAAGTTCTCTCTGCTGGGTTTTACTTTGGATGACTTACTTTAAAATGAGAGAGGGCTTAGAGTCACCCACTGTTATTGCACAGGAAACCAATGGGCCTTATATATCCTTTTGTGTTTATTTTGAACTTATTTGTTGTGTGTGTGCATTCTTGTATATGCTTCTGCACACATGTGCAGGTGCACTAGGACTTGTGTACATATGCGTGTGCCTGCCATAAGACAACTTTTTTTTTTACTAAAGACACTGCTTTGCACAAATTTATTTTAATACAGATATATACATATACACACATGTACACAGCCACAAACCAGCGTGACAAGTTCCCCTCTTGAGCCAGGAGGGCTCTCCCACATCCAGGGATCCCGGAGATGCTCTGGAGAGCCTAGTCTGACAGTTTTCACATAAACACCCACTAGGGACACGTTAATCAGATTAAATGGCAAGGTGCACCCAGGTGTGCACTGCCTGGGCCTCACGCCGGACCAGAGCTCTGCTGGACCCTCTTCATCAGCTCTTCATCCTGCATTGACAACTCTGTCAACTTTTTGTCCATCCTCTCATGGATGTCCAGGTACTTGGATACACATCGGTCCAGGCACACAGAATCGCCTTTGGACAGCTCTGCTTCCTTGTAGTTGGGAGGCACACACTTCCGGTGGCAGGCGCTGGTCATCCTGTTGTACACATCGGCCATCATCTCCACCTCCAGCTCCGCAGCCAGCTGCTGGGCTCTTAGCAGATCCATGTCAGCCGAGCACGGTGGAGAACGGCCTCCGGGGTCTTCAGTCCCCCGCCTGCGGCCCATCCCACGGCGCCCCCAGCTTACCCAGCTAGGAACTGAGAAGCACGTGGGTCACTTCCGGGAGGGATAAGACAACTTTTGTATATAATTTCTCAAGAGCCAGCCACCCTGTTTTCTTTGTTAAGACAGGGTTTCTCACTGGCCTTGAGTTCAGTGCTTAGGCTGGCCTGGTTGTCCAGCAAGTCCCAGGATTCTGCCTAGCTCATTTTCCCCAGTGCTGAGATTGCAAGAGCAAGCCATGATGACTGGCTGTTTTATATGAGTTCTGGGGTCCAACCTCGGGTCCTCATGCTTGTATTGCAAACACTTTATTGACCCTCAGAATTCGTTTTATGAATTTAGAGGCCCCAAGATTTGCACACACATATTTACAATTGTTACCGGTTTTTGATGAATTGTTCCTCTTGTTAATATATAGTGGCATTCTTTACATGTTTTGGTGTGGTTGTTGTTCCAGTAAGCATCTCTGTCACTGTGATAAAAACACTGACTAAAAGGGGGTAAAGGGTTTATTTCATCTTATACTTTCCAGTTCATCATCAACGGAATCCATGGCACTCAAGGCAGGAGCTTGAAGCACAAACAGTGGAGGAATGCCTCTTGATCGCGTGCTTTCCATAGCTCAGGTCCACTTCCTGGAGATGTACGGCTCACGGTGGGCTGGGTCCTTCTACACCAATCAGCAATCGAGAAAATGAACCATAGGTGTGCCCATTGGTCAATCTGATAGAGGCAGCTCCTCAGCTGTGTTTCTCTCTTTCTAGGAGTTTCAAGCTTATGAACTAGACAAACCATTATAGTTGTGGTTTGAAATATTCCTTATCAGGTGCTAGACCCTCCCATCCCCAGGTTCTATTCGTTTGCTAGGTTGACTTACATAAATGTTAGGTGTGTTTTTCTGGGACAACAGCTCGTTGTATTTTAGCTGACTTTTAAGAGATGAGTTGAGGCTGTTGAAGTTTAAAGTTGTTAAGGGCCGGTGTGAAGACTCAGCAAGTAAAGGTACTTGCCCTTTGAGTTCAGTCTCTGGAACACATTGTCGAAGGAGATAACTGATTCCCACAGCTTGTCCTTTGACCCCTGCAGGCAATAAGTTAATGAATGTAAAAAATTTAGGCCATTATGGAGTGGAGTTTGGTAATCCATGATTTTGTTGTTGGTGACTTTGGGTGCTTGGATTACCGTTAATCCTTTCTTTCTTTTTTTCTTTTCTTTTCTTTTCTTTTTCTTTCTTTCTTTCTTTCTTTCTTTCTTTCTTTCTTTCTTTCTTTCTTTCTTTCTTTTTTTTTTGTAGTTGGTCTGCCCTGATCTATTGTGTTGAACACAGTCAATAATTTCCTATCTCTCCCTGTGCCTTTATTCTTTTAATGAATTTATTCTTTCCTGTGCTCTCATGATGGAGACTGTCTCCTTCTGCATTCTGCACACATTTGAGCTGTATCCTTTAAGGTTTTCTGTAGTGCTGACTTGGTTGGTATGCATTGTCTTACTTAGTATGTGCTTGTCTAAAAATGTTCTTATTTTGACATCACATTAAAAGGATAGCTTTGCTGGGTATAGTAATCTTGATTGGTAGTTACTTTCAGGGCTAGAAATGACGTTTCATACTTTCTCAGGTTTGAGTGTTGCTGATGAGGCATCTGGTATTGTTCTGCTTCCTTTGCCATTGTGAGTGAGTTAATATTTTTCTTTATAGCTTTTAGTATCTCTTCTTCAATAGTTTTTTTCCCATGCGGAGTTTCTTCTTTGATTATGTCCACTTTGGATTTAAATGATACTTTTACTTAGATGTCTTTCTATCTCTACTTGGGAAATTTCCATTATAATTTTGTATTTGGATTTTTCTTACGGCCACCAGCTCATAAAAAAGTGATGTGGAAACCTATTTTTAATTATGAAAGTTTATTCTATAGCTTAGGCTTATCCCACTAACTCTTATGACTTAATATATTTATATTAATCTACATTTTGCCATGTGACTTTTTACCTCTCTTCCAACTTGTATCCCTTGCTTCCTCTCTGCGTCTTCTGTTGTCTCCCCAGCGTCTAGATTCACCTCCTTTTCTTTCTGTGCCTGAAGTCCACCTAACCTCTTCCTGTCTAGCTATTGGCTATTCAGCTCCTTATTAGAAGGCACCATTGAAAGACATCTTCATAGTGTAAAAAAACATTATCCCACAAAATAATTTCATTGAACAAATTGGATGTTAGATTTTATCATGTGTGTAGGATTTCTTAAGCTTGACAACGCCCTAGACTCTTGGGCATTTTGAGCATATAAATTTGTATGTTTTGTTGACCCAACTTTGTTGTTCATCCCTGGTTTCTTCAGTTTGGTTGGTCTCATCTGCTTATGATACTTGCTACTGTTTTTCATTTGATTATTTTTTTTTCTAGAATTTTTGTTTGATTCTTTTTCAGAGTTTTTATTTCCTTGCTTGAGTTTTCCTCTTTATTTTAAATTTGTCCTCAAAAGTTCTAATTGCTTCATCTCCTTGGAAAACTGTCTTACGTAGGTCTGAATTGGCTTCCTTGCTTATTCATCTGTTTATTTGTGTCTTAATTATGTGGGGTCACTTAGCATTTTAGAGTAGAAATGTGAGTGACTGGAGAGATGGCTCAGTGATGTCGAGTACTTGTTGCTCTCCCAGTGGAAATCAAGTTCAGTTTCCAGCACCAACATTTAGTGATTCACAAATTCCTGTAACTTTAGCTCCAGGGAATCTGATACCCTTTTGCCTTTATAGATATCAACATACACATGGAACACACACACACACACACACAAATATTTCTTTTTTTCTTTGACAGGAGGCTTTTTTTTTTTGTCTGATTTGTTTTAATTCTCCACTCCTCCTCTGTTTCTACTCAGAAAAGGGCAGGCCTCGCATGGATATCAACAAAACATGTCATATCAAGTTACAGTTAAGACAGCAGAATTATGAAATATTTTCCTGGCTTTTCAGCTATTTTCTGATGTTCAGTTTCTAGTATTGTGAAGTCATGAGCTTATGGAAATAAAATAATAGCTTGCTTCCTCATATTTTCCTCAAACTTCTTTGTTGTGTTTCAAGTTTGGATGGAAGCGTCTTCCAGTTGTCATTTTCCCCCCATTTTTTCTTTTTATGTCAGTGCGTATCCCTGGTGAATTGTCTTGGCTTAGGTTTTTGTGTTCTGCTGTTTGTGGGGGAAGCTGACTATAGTAACAGACACAATGATTTGATGGAAATCCATGGATTAAATTGCAGTAATAATATGTATGTGCTTCTGTTGTATACCTAATAAAACTCAGTGCAGCAATACTGGGTCACTGACTGGGAAAATGCTGTTTATTTATTTATTTTTATTTAAAAAAACCAAACTATGTTTTTTCATTTTACATATCAATTTCAGTTCCCACTCCTTACCCTCCTCCCATCCCCTCCACTTTCTCCCCCACCCTAAACACCAGTCATGCCTCAGAAGGGATAATGCACATTGCTTTGAGATGGGACCAAGACTCTCCTTACTATATTTAGGCTGAGCAAGGTAACCCTCCAAAGAGAATGTGTTCCAAAAAGCCCGGTTACAAGCAGTAGAGATAAATTCTGGTCCCGTTGCCGGTGGCCCCACAGTCTGCCATAGCCATACAACTGTCACCCACATTCTGAGGGCTTAATTTGATCCAATGCTGGTTCCTTTCCTGTCCAGCCAGAGTTGATGAGCTCCCATTAGCTCAGGTAAGCTGTTTCAATGGGTATCCCCATCATGGTCTTGACCACTATGCTCATATTCTCACTGTGCCTACTCTTTGACTGGCCTTTGGAAGCTCATCCAGTGCTCCACTCTAGCTCTCTGCCTCAGTTTCCATCAGTTGCTGGATGAAGGTTCTATGGTGACATTTAAGATAGTTATCAAACTGACTACAGGGCAAGGCCAGTTTGAGTACCCTCTCCCCTATTGCTTAGAGTCTTAGCTGGGGTCATCCTTGTGGATTTCTGGGAATTTCTCAAGTGGCAGGTTTCTTGGTAGTCGCGTAATGAGCTGTCCATTGGTGAGAGTGGGGTGTTGTGGTCTCCTACTATTAGTGTGTGGGGTTTGATGTGCAGTTTAAGCTTTAGTAATGTTTCTATTACACATTGAGTGTTCTTGTATTTGCAGCATAGATGTTTAGGACTGAGACTTCACATTGATGGATTTTTTTTCCTGTGATGAGTATGAAGTGTCCTTCTCCATCTCTTCTGATTTATTTTAGTTTGAAGTCTATTTTCTTAGATATTAGGATAGCTACACATGCTTGTTTCTTAAGACCATTTGATTGGAAAAATCTTTTCCCATTCCTTTTCTCTGAGGTAATATCCATCTTTGAGGTTGAGGTGCATTTAGTCTATACAGCAGAAGGATGGATCCTGTTTTTGTATCTATTCTCTTAGCCTGTGTCTTTTTTATAGGTGAATTGAGTCCATTGATATTAAGAGATAATGTTGACCAGTGATTATTAATTCCTGTTATTTTTTCAGTGGTAGTGTTTGCGTGTTTCTTATTTGGGGTTTGCTGGTGGGAGATTATCTGTTGTCTGTCTTTTTTTGTGGGTGCAGTTAGCTTCCTTAGGTTGGAGTTTTCCTTCTGTGAAGGCGTAAGTCACGAACAATGCCACACCAATTTGGAGTTATGATTAATAGGGTGTTATTTACTTAAAGGGGAAAAAACTTACAGATCACCATCCCAGACAACAGCCATCTGCACAACCAGGAAGGGAGTCTAGTCTCAGGTGGAGCAGGAAGTGAAGAGAGAGAGCAGAGGAAGTAGCCACTTTTTTAAAGGGAGAGAGACCATGCCCCAATGGGCTGGTATCTCAGCAGTTATTGGTTGGAGGGGTGGAAGGACCTCCCGCAACACTTCTGCTACTTTCTGTAGGGCTGGATTTGTGGATAGGTATTGTTTAAATCTGGTTTTGTCAGGAATATCTTGCTGTCTCCATCAATGTTGATTAAAAAGTTTGCTGTGTATAGTAGTCTGGACTTGCATCTGTGATCTTTTAGTGTCTGCAGCACATCTGTCCAGGACCTTCTAGCTTTCATGGTTTCCACTGAGAAGTTGGGTGTAATTCTGATAGGTCTGTCATTATAAATTACTTGGCCTTTTTCCTTTGTAATTCTTAATATTCTTTCTTTATTCTGTATTTTTTTGTGTGTTTTGATTATTATCTGGTGAGGGGACAGTTTTATTGGGTCCAGTCTATTTGGTGTTCTGTAATCTTCTTGTACCTTCATGGGGTATCCTTCTTTAGATTGGGAATGTTTTCTTCTATGATTTTGTTGAATATATTTTTTTGTGCCTTTGATCTGGAGTTCTTCTTTTATCCCTTCTATTCTTAGGTTTGGACTTTTCATGGTGTCCCAGATTTCCTGGATGTTCTGTGTTAAGAATTTTTGGTTTTAACATTTTCTTTGACCGACAAGTCTATTTCCTCTATAGTGTTCTTTCACACCTGAGATTCTCTCTTCCATTGCTTAGATTCTCTTGGTTATGCTTGCATCTGTCGTTCCCGTTTGTTTACTCAGATTTCATTTCCAGAATTTCCTTGATTTGTGGTTTTTTTTTTATTACCTCTATTTCAGTTTTCAAGTCTTGAACTGTTTGAATTGGTTGCTTCACCTATTTGATTTTTTTCTTTGTTTTTCTAGGTTTCTTTAAGAGATTTATTGATTTCCTCTACTTTTTTGTTTGTCTTTTTTTCTCCATTTCGTTAAGGAAAATTTTCATTTCCTCTTTAAAGGTCTCCATCATCCTCATAAAGTTACATTTAATATTGTTTTCTTCTGCTTCCTCTGGGTTAGGATGTTAAAGTCTTCCTGTTGTATGATGACTATGTTCTGGTGTCACCATGTTGTTTTATAGGTTATTGAATGAATTCTTGCATTGGCGCCAACCCACCTCTTCCTCCAATTGGTGCTGATAGTGCCTTTGCCTCTTGGTTGCTCTGTGTCTTTGGGAGCTTTTCTTGATCTGCTCTGTACTGTTTCTATCTATATCTCAGGGACCCACTGAGGTCTCTCTTGGTCTGCTCTGTGCAGTCACAGACTGTGCTTGATTGTTTTGAGTTCCTCTGAGGTCACAGTGTATAGGAGGCTTTGGGGGGAAGAGTAGGACTTGTAGCTTACAGGGTCTAATTGATGGGGTGTGGGTGTTGGAGCAGCCTATCTGTAGGAGGCTTCCTTGCTGGCTAGCCAGAGAAGCTCATGCAGGTGGGGGAGCATCCTGGGATTTTGCCCCAGTACCAAGGACCTAGAGAGTGGGGTGCCCTGCTGTGTGGGTGATCACTCACCTCTTGGTCCTTTCTGTATAGTCACAGCCTGTGCTTCAGACTTCCTCTGAGGTCACAGGAGAAAATGTGGTTTACAGTTTTTTAGGTATTAATAATTAAGAAGTGAAAAGAGACGAGAACAGGAAGCGAGAAAAAAAGAAAGTAAATTGTGGGTTTAGAGCAAGAGAGATTTTAGTGATAATATTGTAGAATAGGTGCAGAAAAAGAAAGGGGCTGCCTTCTTAGTTGAGATGAGTGGGATCCTCCCATCGGTCTGATCTGTAGCCTGTTAGGGCTCGGCGTGGGCACTAGAATAATAATAACTCAAGCCAGTTGGATCAGTCTGTCCTTCCTGCTGAGACTGGGGGGGGGGGTCTTTGTGGGATTACATTTTAGGCAAGAATTCCACCATCTGAAATACTCAACCTGGACCTGCAGCTGCATGACTGATGTGTTTGGGGTCACACTTATCATGCAGGGCTTCCTGTAGTAGGTATGAGAGGCATGAAAGACATACTATGTGCCTGCCTTTGCAGTTTTCTTTATCCGGCTATGTCTTGACTAGCTTCTCACTTGCTTACATTGACAAGACTCAACACACTTCCCATATTCTGCGCTATCCATTGCTGGTGTCTTCACCCATTCCTTGGTTCACTTATATCACGGTATTCTGGGGGGATCTTAACTTCTGGGCTTGCACTTCTCTGACAGCTGCCCCCTCAGATGTCCGAGAGGGTCACGGGCAGCAAGTATGCCAGGGTACAAGTTGGTAGTCTCTGCTGTCTGTTTTTCCTTGGAAGATTTTGTGGACCTCACCTTGGCTTGTTTAAATTCTCTGTGCTGTCTATCTTTACTTTTCCCATTTTTTCCTACTCTCCTTTGGGTAGTTCTTTTCTTTTTTTAAAAAATCACATCTATCTATCTATCTATCTATCTATCTATCTATCTATCTATCATCTATCTATCTGTCTATCATCTATCTATCTATCTATCTATCTATCTATCTATCTATCTTTTATGTATCTATCTATTATAAATCTGTCATTATGTATAATATATGTATGTATATGTATGTATGTATGTATGTGTCTGGGCATGCAAGTACCACAGACATATTGGAGTCAGAGGACACCTTCTGGTAATTACTTCTTTTACCTTGTATATCATGGAGACCAAATTCATGCCACCAGGCGAGTGCTTTTATCTCCTAAGACATCTGGTCCCCTCCTTTGTGTGTTTCTAATGTTTCCTCACATCTTTTTCTCTTAGGAATAGAGTCTATAGAGTCTATCCTTTTTTATCCTGACTGTTCTTTACCAGATAATACAGGGGTAGTCTCTAAATCTACCATCTATCTTACCTGAAAGTCTAGCATCTATTTGTGGGGTTATTTCTCATCTGTAGAATTTCAGAAGACAAGATGTAGGGTCACTTAATGTAGTACGACATAGAAACCATTTTTTAAATACAGCCTTCAGTTAGTATTTTGAGTTGGTAACTCCCAAGATAATTTCCATTGGTTGAAAATGTTTTGTCATTACAGTTAATGCTGACATAAATATCCAGCTTCAATCATATGTTGTTTTCAGGAGTGGCAGGTCAGGGTGAAAGGCCATGAACAGTGGTTCTGCTCGTGTTATTTTATGGCTGACACCTATAACAGATGACTTCCAAGTGTTTAGCAGTGAATTCACTAAGCACTTAACAATACGTCAGAGCGCATGCATGAACGTTTGTCATAGTGAGACCTGAGTAGATTTCAAGTTCAGTAAATCCAATTTCTGCTTGGTCGAATCTTACATCATCGCTTTTGACTGCATCTACTGGAAGCTTCTTATCATTTCTGTGACCTGGCTGTGCTGGGTTCCTATTCAATCTTTTGCCTCATTCAGATTAGTTCTCCCCTTTCCTATTTTCTTGTTTGCTTGGCCACAAATCTCCCAGAGTATAATTTCCTGCTAGGCTCTCCGGCTGTGAGACATTCCTTCAATGCCCCCTTCCTGGTTATCCAGCTGTCTTCTAGGAGATGGCAAAGAGCTGATTATAACACATTTTGTTAGCACTGAGTAGGGTCTGGGAGTTCCCGTTAACTTCTAAAATGTGATTAGGATGTAAAGACGTTTTGCTTATAATTAAGACTTCCAGTAAATGGGTGAATAGAAGGGTGAGCAGAAGTCTGATATTTTTAAACACTACCACCCCAGAAGAGGGCAGGACAATGTCAAATAAGTAATCCAGGAGTTGCATGGTGTCTGAAATCTAGGCACTCTTTCTCACGACTTGGAGGCTAATGTTTACTTGCCTTCATTCAGGCTGTGCTGTCTACTGGAAAAGCAGCAGACATACCTGCCAGGCAGGAACACCTGAAGTGGGCAATGCAAGAAACTCCTTTCATGAAGGTGCCAGTTTCAAGTATTTGAGCATCCTGGAGGTATGTTGTCATTTTTGAAACATTCACAACATGCAATGGCAAGAAAGAGACTCTTGTTAGCTCCATCCAGGGAAGACAATTGAGATGCAGCCAGGAGAAGCAGGGGAAATACAGTCAGCAAGACAGCACAGAGAATTTATATTAGCTGGTAGATTGTAAACATGCACACTCTAAGACTTACACAGAGGTCTTATAAGCAAGACAGGATGTCATTTCCAAAAGAGCATTGGGCCGGATTTTGTCTCAGGATGGTGTCCTATCACCCTTGATGAAAAGGAAAAAGTATTCTGAACAATTAAGAGAGCCTCCAAACTAATGCCTGGCATAGAATAAGCCTTCGGTGTGGTTTCCTGACTTTCTTATGTGTTATTAATATGGCAATATTAATTTGTCCAGGAGAATAATGTATCTAGTGATAGAAAAGCGTCTGCCTTACCCTTGTGGTGACAGGAATGATTTATGGAAATCCATGATTTTCTGGTAACTCAGTTCGTCACTGATCATGTACATTGGTGAGCCCTTTGACCTCTGTGAGTTCTTGGTAAACCCACAACACTCAGCTGTCAGCTTCATGGCTTCTCCTGCGCCCAAGGTATTAACACATGCTCTCCTTATTAAAGCAGCAGTTAAGACAGAGTTAGAAGTATTCAAACTTTAGTATGAAAAATTTCTACAAAAATAAAAGGATAAGGGATAGGCTTGGGTGAGGAGAACCTCTGATTCAGAAATAGGTTTGATAACTGTGACATGAACTGGAGAAGGAAGATGTGGGGGATAAAGCTTCATACCACAGAGCAGACCTGAGAAGGTTCTGCAAGGGCCAATAGGGAAACTCAGAGAAAGTGCCTGCTGTGGGCAGGAACAGGTCTGTTTTTAATCCCTATACATGTTCATTCTAGCTGCCAGTAGCCTGGAAAGAGTGTGGGCCTCAGGCAGACACAGCTGTGATCGCTAACGTGAAGCTGCCCCCACTTACCAGTGGATTAGTCCTATTAGCGGCCATATTGATTACAGGAGCAATCGTATTAAACTTTTCTTATTTGAAAATAACGTTTGATTTGACACAAAGTTCCTTTTCAGCTTATTTTATGCTTGCTTTTGAAGAAAAACCGTCTATTTGTGTTTTCATAGATTATTTTAGTCTTTTAAATGGAATACATTTTTTCTTTTTTAAAAAGGAAGCTCCTTCTTTTCTAAGACTAGCAAGGTTCTCCCAAGCACAGCTAGCTTCCGGATTCCTCGGACCTCTCTCTATAAGGTTTCTACTGTGCTGTGGCATTGTAAGTTTGTTTTATGCCTGTGTTTTGTTTAACTCTTGATGCTTCCACAGTGCAGCATTTTTGCCTGGTACACAGTAGGATGCGCATTGCATTTGAAGGGAAATTAAATAAACAAATAATTTTGGATGCAAACATGTCAGTATAGTATTGATCTGTCAGTACTATAGTCAATCCATTTAGATGGCAGTAGTAACTCTCTGTCCATTGTGAACTCAGACAGAAGAACCATGGGAGAAGGAGGCTTGGAATGTTAGAGGACCTACCCAGGCCTGCTCAGTGAGAGCACTCTAAGGGAAGCCGCATACACCTTGGAGGTAAACAAATAACCACAACTTTCCTGCTCTTTGAAAACAAAGGAGGCGAAGTTGTTTGCCGATCTTTAAATAACCATTTTCTTAAAATTTCTAGCTCCCGCATCAATATCTATCTTGCTCCTAAGTAAAAATAAAGCCGAGAACAAAACATACGTTTGAAACAACCTTCCATTTCGGAATTATTGCTAAACTATAGACTTATTTTCCATTCATTTCCCAGAAACAATGTCTGCTATGTGTAGTAAATAGTATTTTAATCTTTCCTGCAGAAGTGAGTGGTGTGCACACTCAGGGGTAATTCTGTAGAAATAGACTTTTAAATTCAATTCAGCACTTTTATTGAGAATGGAGAAGCTTAAAAACTAAGCCAGCAGGCATCCAAAGCCTGAGAGAACACTACTGGATACATTCTTAATTAGAGCCAATAAAGTGTGTTTTTTAAGGGAGGGTTTTCCCACAGAAAGCTCAATAGCAAAACACACAAGAAGCAAAGAAATTAAATTCTCTATATTAACTGTTTGGCACAGCGCTTCTCAAAGAGTTACTTCACCCTATATGATAGTTGACAAAATTTCACTTTCAAACTCCAAATCACCCTACGATAAAGTACCAGTTACTTACACATTTTACCCCCAAACAAAGCCATCCATACTAATTTCAAGTCTTACTGAGACACAGAAAAAAAGAGAAGCTAGGTGCAAGAATGACTTGATTGGTGGACAAAATTTCAGTACTTTGAATTTTGTTCTGTTGCTAGTTTAACATAGATAGCCATTAGGTATATTTTGTGAGGGTTTTGAATGTTTCTGTGTCGTGCAATGTGTGTCTTTGTAAACATTAAAATAAGACCAGGAATAGTCAAAGAAAAGAGTCCTAACTGTCAACAATGAATGCCCTGGGTTGTGGGATTGCCAAAAGGGAGATGAAACATTTGCTTAAAAACTTACAATTGTCCTCTGACCCATACCTGTTCTGTGGCCATGTGTCGTTGTCACCACAAATTAAAAACAATAACAAAACAGACAAAACAAAAAACAAACAAAAAAAATAAAACAACAAAAAACCCCCAACCAACCAACCAACCAACCAACCAAACAAACAAACAAACAATAACAAAAAAGCTGGGTATGGTGACACATGCTTGCAGTCATGCAGTGGGGTGATGCATGATTGTAGTCACTGCAGTGGGGTGATGCATGCTTGCAGTCACTGCAGTGGGTGACATATGCTTGCAGTTGTCATAGCAGTGGGGATATGGAGACAGAGACAGATGGATCCTTGGAGTTCCTGGATAGGTCATGCAGTCTAATTGGAAAAGTTCCAGGTCAGGGAGGGAGGCTGCCTCCAATAGAAAGTGAAAGAGGGCTGTGGAGCCACACTTGAAATTGCCTACTGACCCTATGTACGCATCTGTATGCATACATGTGCAAATGGTCACTCATACACCTGAACACACACAGCGGCAGGCAGAGGACAAGAGGGGAAAAGAAGGAGGGAGGGAAGAAGGGAGGGAAAGAAAGAGAGAAAAAGAGAGAGAGAGACAGACACACAGAGAGCAAAACTTACAGTGTTTCCTAGTCAATTTGTTTTCTAGAATTCATTAGAATTAGATAAAGACAACAAATATACAGGTACTGTTCATGGGTGATGGAGTTTCTGGGAAGTGCTGAGCCATGAATTCCAAAGATATTGGCACAGATGACATTATAGTCTTTTATGATGCAAGTTTAGTGACAGACACAACACTAAACTAGTTCCAGAATGCCATAGTTACCTTTCTTGTTGCTTAGATCAACTATTTGACAAAAGGCAATTTAAGGAAGGGTTTACTGTGATTCACAGTACCAGAATGGTCAAGCTATGCTGGGGAAATCTTACAGGCAAGGGCTTGGGGTAGTTGGACACACTGTTCCACGGTCAGGAAGTAGAGTCAATACTAGTAGACAGTTTTCTCTTTAATACAGTTCAGTTCTTTAGCCAGGGGATGGCCAAGGTGGATTTTCCTACCCCACTTAATCCAGATCACAAGAGCATGCCCAGATGCTTGTGTCCTGGATGAGTCTAGATCCTGCCAAGCTGCTAATCAATATTAATAATCATAAGTAGGATAACGAAAGCAGAGCAGTTCCTCTCCTGTACCATGCTGTGGTAACATTTTCAACTCATAAAGCATGAACATAAAGACTACATGTAAGATCTTATAGACCCCTACAGGAAAAACCAGGGTGTTTTAGAAGATTGCAACGTAAAAGGTGTTAAGAAAAAGTTTGACCGACATTTACTAGGCTGTGAGCTTTTTTCTAGAGCACCACCGAACCTCATCTACTCAAGTTTTCACTCATTTTTTCATCCAGCAAACGGTTTGTTACATGTCGTTTCTGAGTTCCCAGTCTAGCCTTTCTCATAATGGCTGCTTTCCTGTGTTGTTGAGCACAGGAGCAAATAAACAATTGGTAGTCATTTATCAAGGTTATGTTCTTCTGCAGATGTGTCCTCAAACTTCTTTCTTGAGAAAATGCACAGAGAAAATTATTTTAATGTACTTTCGTTCTAACACAATAATTTCTACTTCACTGACACAGTATTTATTTGGGGAAAATTTTTGAAACATTCCCTGGGAATGTAAGTCATAGTTGGTACACACACACACACACACACACACAGCTCACATACACATATCTCTCACACACATCTCTCTCTCACACACACCTCACACACACATCTCTCTCACACACACATTTCACACACACACACACGCACACTCATATCACAGGTTTTTGAAAAGATTTTTTTAAGGGGGAAACTGGCAAGAATTTGTAGATTGAAGATTTGCTTCAATCAATGCTGTCATATGAGACTAAGAGCTATTGCCTTTTGTTTTTTGGTAAAAGAAGTTTCTAGACAAGTCTCTTTATGCTTCTTTAAATGCTTTAAATGAGCAACAAAGAAAAAACACATTTGTATTAGTAGAGAGCATAGAGTCATTTCATCACACCGACCTACTTAAGTTCTGAAGACTGTAATGTGAATTTGGAATTAATTATTAATCATCATTACCTGCCAATTCTTTTTCATTTGCTTGAGAACTTTATACAAGTCAATAATGCATTTTGATAAAACCCACCTCCATTCCTGTCCCTCTAATTTCTCCACTATCCTCCCTACCGCCAGGTTTTGCTCCCAAATTCATGTGTTCTTTCCTTAAATCATTTGGAGCTATTTAGTGCTTATAAGTATGTGCCATAGGTATAGAGTCACTAACTGGAGCATGAATAATCTTGAAGTGGTGTTCCCCTGAAGAAAAAAAAACCCAACTCTCTGTTATTTCCCTAGGAGCCATCAATCACTAATATAGCTCTTCAGGTGTGTGGCAGGGGAGATGTGGGCCTTTTCTCCACCCATGCTGGAATTTTGGCCAGTTTGATCTTATGAGGGTCTTATGCAACATTCACAGCCTCTGTACGTTCATGCGTGTAATGGCACTGTCGCTGTTAATTCTTAGTATTCAAATTATTATTGGTTTGCAAATGATTGCCAGCAAAAACTAATAAGTAGTTTTTCCTCTGAAAAACAATGCTAAAGAGGAAGTAACATTATTATTTATAAAATTCTCTTCTGGTTTAATCTCTACTTTAAATTGCTACTGAAGAATTTAAATAGTCTACACTTGTGTTTATTGTACAGCATAAGCTATATAAATAGAATAATACCATGTGTTTCAAAATAAGTACCTACTAAGATAATAAGTACCTGAAGAAATACCTAATTATTTTTTATGAACTCATAATTGTGTGCATGGTATTTCATTATTTTATTGCTCTAATAATCAATTTCTTTTGCTCTTAAGATGAAAAAAGGACATCGATGCAATTTTAGTGGAAACCATTCACTAAATTATTGATATAATGAAACCAATGAATAAAGTATGACAAAATTAGAGCGAGCTAAGAGTGAGAAAGTTTAAAAGACTCTATTGAAATTGTTCCAAAAGGCAGAGAATTAAGAAAATTTTGTTCTTCAATAGCAAAGACTAATACAATAGGAAGATAAAGAACAACAGAAGATATTGTGAATCAAGTTATAATTGTATATAATTTCTTCAAGCACACCAACCACAGCTAATAATAATTTAGTAATAAAAATAGAGATAAGATGTAGAGAAACATGTTATTCATTCTTTGAGAAGTTTTTCATCATATTTACCCTCTCCTAACTTTTCTCAGATCACCTTCTTCCCTACTTACCCAACTTTGTGTCTATTCTTTTTTAAACCCACCAAGGTCAATTTGTGATGTTCCTCTATTTGTGAATATGTGTTCTTCCACTACAGCACAGTCAACTTACTAGGGGCTATTCTTCACAAAAAAATGATTCTCCCTTCCTAGAAACTAAATATTGCTAAAGCTTTTAAGTTTGGGGTGGGAGTTTCTTCCTGCCCAACTTCCCTTTACATAGTGGGATTTGGTATGGCTTGGGCTTTCACAGGGCTTGTGGAGGCAGTCACACTTGCTGTGAGTTCAGATATGTGAACGCCTTGATGTGTCTAGAAGATGCTGTTTTCTTGCAGTCATCTACTGCCTCTAGCTCTTACACTGTTTCTGCCCCATCTTTACAATGATTCCTGAGCTGAGGATAAGGGTATGATATATATGTCCCATTTAGGGATAAACACTCTGCAATTTCTTAATTTCTGCATTTTGACCAGTTGTAGGTCTCTGTGTTAAACACTGTCTGCACTAAATAAAATCTTCTCTAATGAAAAATAAGTGTTACATTCATTTATGGTGTAACAATAAGTCATTAGGAGTTGGGTTGATGCTATTATTCATTTAGTAGAATAATAGTGGCAGGTTCTCTTGTAGGGTTTATAACCTGTTTAGCCAAAGGTTCTTCATCCAGTAATGCTGTTAAGTATGGGTTTCATTTTATATACTCCACCTTAAATCCAATCAGAA
Source organism: Alexandromys fortis (assembly GCF_014885135.2). Lineage (NCBI taxonomy): Eukaryota > Metazoa > Chordata > Mammalia > Rodentia > Cricetidae > Alexandromys > Alexandromys fortis. The sequence goes on from NW_026067931.1 coordinate 6,979,374, forward strand.
AGCGGTTTGTTACTTCCATGACATTCATGCCACTATTGCACCACTGGACATGTCTTGCTAGACTAGTCATTATTGTAGCTCATAGGATTCACAGCTGAGCAAGACTGTTCTTATTTTTCTTCTCTGATTGTGTGCATAGTACCTTGTAGCAACAGGAAAGCTAGTCAGTAGGGATTAAGCTTCCAGTGAGTACTGAATTGATTTTTCCATGTTCTATGACCCAAGTATGTGGTGTCCTCAGAAACTGGGTCTTCTTGCTCAGTTCTAGAAGATAACTAAGAGCATTGGTGAAAGCCTGTAATGTTTGGGAGTCTTTGGGACCTCATTGGCCAAGAGCCTGGAAAGAAATAACCCATTCGGGGCTGGAGAGATGGCTCAGTGGTTAATAGTACTGCCTGCTCTTCCAAAGGTCCTGAGTTCAATTCCCAGCAACCACATGGTGGCTCACAACCATCTGTAATGGGGTCTGGTGCCCTCTTTTGGCCTGCAGGCACACACACAGACAGAATATTGTATGCATAATAAATAAATATTTTTTTTAAAAAAGAAATAACCCATTCCTCACACTGGACTTTCTATGTGTTAGCCTCTGGTATCTATTAGGAGCATTGTTGCCCTATAATAGAATAATTTCATTTAGTTTTAGCTTGGTCTGTCTGTCTGTGTCCATATGAGCATTTTGAAAGATCTTTAATTTTATTTATCTTTCCTCCTGTAAGACTTCCTTGATCTTGCCCTCCTACCCTTCTTCACACCAATTTAATCCTTCCAGTTCTGTTATTCCCATCTAACCTTTTATTTCCCTTCCCATGAAATCCCCTCACCCTTCACCATGGTCCCTTGGCAGTATTTTTTTCACTTCTATGAGCATTCCAAATGAAGCACATATTTCTGAAGATTCAAAGCTAACATTTACAAATGAGAGAAATCATGTGGTGTTTGTCTCCCTGGGTCTGGATTACCTCAATCAGAGTGATGGTCTCTAGCTCCATCTATTTAACTGTAAATTTTATAATTTTATTTTTCTTAATAGTATTCTCTTATGCAAATGTGCAATCGTTTCATTAGCCATTGATCAGCTGTTGGACACCTAGACTGTTTCCATCTCTTGACTCTTGAATAAAGCAGCAATGAATATTGATGAGCAGGTCCATCTATAGTAGGAGATAGTCCTTTGGGTATTTTTGTGGAATACTTGTACTCTGTGAAGAAGTATCACTCTGATTGTTTTAATGAAGAGCTGAATGATGAATAGCTAGGAAGAACTACCAGGCACAGAGGGCTCTGGGAAGGAGAAGAGCAAGGATGTGAGGCGGCTTGGAGGAAGTAGGAAAGAAGAATAGACATATGTAGATGAGGTAAACGAGCCGTGGGGTAGCACATAGATGAATAGAAATGGGTTAATTTAATAAGAGCTAAAAACAGGTCTAAGCTATTGGCTAAATTTTCATAATTAATAATAAGTCTCTCTGTTGTGATTCGGAAGCTGGCTGACAGGATAGAGAAAGACTCGCTGCAAATAGCATCCACCGTGCCAACGAGGTGACACATATTTCCACAAAAGACCTAAGAAAGTTTAAAAAAATGTTCCAAACACATGAAAATGAAGTCACCCAAGTAGTGTAGCTGGATCAGGTATTTGATCTATTTTCAGCTGTTCGTGGCACCTCCACACTGAATTTTGTAGTGGCTGTACCGGTTTGCATTCTTTTCAGCCTTATATAAGTGGTTTTCTTTCTTGATAACCATGATAGCATTTGTTATCCTTTTATCTTTTTTTTAAATTTTAATTATTCTTACTGGGATAAGATGAAATCTCAAAGTAGTTTTAATTTTCATTTTTCCAATGGCTAGTGATGTTGAGCATTTAAAAAAATGTTTCTCATCCATTTGTATTTCATCTTTTAAGAACTCTCTGTTGAATTCCATATCTCCTTTTAAAAATTGAGTTATTTGCTTTATTGGTGTTTAATGTTTTGAGTTCCTGGTATATTCTAGAGTGTAACCCATTGTCAGATGTATAATTAGTAAGGATTTCCCCCCCACTATGCTGGCCGCCTTTTTATTTGAGTGATACAGCTCTTTGCCATACAGAAAATTTATAGTTTAATGAGTTCTCATTTATTAATTGTTGACCTTAATTCCTATTTTATTGTGGCTCTGTTGAGGAAGTCCTTTCTTGGGCCAGTGTGTTCACATGTTTTCCTTTGTTTCTACTCTATCAGATTTCAGATACCAAGTCTTACATTGAGGTTTTTGGCCAATTTTAAGTTTTTTTTTTGCAATATAAAAGATAATGGTTGAGTCTCTACATGTAGCTATTCAGTTTGACTAGAGCCATTTGTTGACATAACTGTCTTTTCTTCAGGGAGTATTTATGGCTTCTTTGTTAAAAATTAGTTACCTACAGGCATGTAAACTTATATGTGGACCTTCAATTCTATTCTATTAACCGGTGAGAGTATTTTTAAGCTTGTTCTCTGTTGCTTCTTTTACTAAAATTCTGTAGTATAATTTGAAGCACGGAATGATAACTCCACCAGGAATTTGTTGTTAATATTCAGGGCTCTTTAGTGTATCCTGGGTCTTTTGTGTTAGCATGTAAAATTTAAAATTTTTTAATTTTTTTTTCAATTTCTGTGAAGAACCCCATCAGATTTTTTTTTGATGGGGGAGTTAGTTGAATATGTGATGTGGGATGTCTATTTGCTGTGAATATGTTTTATTACGATTGGTTAATAAAGACGTTTCTTTAGCCTATGAGAGGGCAGAATAGAGCTAGGTGGGAAATCTAAGCATAGAGAGAGGGAGAAAGAACGCGGTGTCAGGGAAATGTCAGCAGCTGCTGGAGAAACAAGGTGTGAAGTAACAAGCCATGACCCACATGGTAAAATATACAATAATAGAAATGGGTTAACTTAAGTCATAATAGCTAGCTAATAATGAGCCTGAGCTAATATGCTAGACAGTTTGTAATTAATATTAAGCCTCAGAGTTGTTATTCAGGAGCTGGTGGGCAGGAGAGAAACTTCACTTAGTATCAACACGAGGCTCTTAAATTTCCATAGGGCCCGGAAAAGTGTGAGAAAAAGGTTCTGAATGCACAGAAATGGAGCCACACAGTTTTATACCAGCAGCAGCAGGGACACATGTCTCCTATCAGCAAGATGAAGCCAGTCACCCGCCACCATGGGCTAAGTGGCCAGTCACCCGCCACCATGGGCTAAGTGGCCAGTCACCCGCCACCATGGGCTAAGTGGCCAGTCACCCGCCACCATGGGCTAAGTGGCCTGGCAGATTTTCCCAGTGTCACACAGGCCTTGGTCTACAGAGGCTGATCAGCCTGAGCTCTATGGTGATTT
>NW_026067931.1:6983034-7021153 GCF_014885135.2 Alexandromys fortis
TTTTTTTTTTTTTTTTTTTTTTAGATTATTGTAAATGACATTACTTCCTTAATTTCTTTCTTGGTGTGCTTGTCATTTGTGTATATAAAGACCCTTTTTGTGGATTAATTTTATTTTTTTTTGCTATGTCATTGAACGAAATTATCAGCTGTAAGAGTTTTTTAGTGGAGTCTTTGGGGTCTTTATATCTAGAATGACATACTTAAAAATAAATATACTTTTCATTTTTCCTTCTCTATTTGTATTCCTTTGATCTTTTTCACTTATCTTATTGCTCTAGCTAAGATTTAAAGTAATAATTTGAACAGCATGGTGCAGAGTGGATATCCTTATCTTGTTCCTGATTTTAATGGAACATCTTGGAGTTTTTCACCACTTAGAATGATGTTGGTCATGGGCTTCTTGCATATTGTCTTTAATGTGTTGAGTTTTGACCCCTGTATCCCTGTTATCACCAGGACTTTCATCATGAACAGATATTAAATTGTATCAAAGGCCTTTTCTGCATTCAATAAGATTACCATGTAGCTTCTGTCCTTTATTCTGTTTATTGATTTATGTTCATTGAACCAACCCGCATCTCTAGGCTAAAGCTGATTTAATCATGGTGAATATTTTTATGTGTTCTTTAATTCATTTTGTATCTAGTTCATGAGAATTTTTGTGTCTATGTTCATCAAAGACATTGACTTATATTTCTTTTTTTTATTAGGTCTTAGGTTCTACTGTTAGGGTTTTTGATAGTAGGAAGATTTTTGTTATTACCTCTACTTCATTGACTATTTTGAGTGTACTTAAGTTAACTAATTTATACTGAACTTTATAAAGTCATATACTAGGTGTATGCCCCAGTGGTTGACAGGTTTCAGAGAACAGGCAAGGAGTAGGCAAGGGAAGAGCCAGGCCATGATGGTGGCAAGAATCTTGCAGCCTGACTAACAGTCAGAATGTGTCTTTATTTACACAGAATTCAGTAAAGAGGGATAAAATAGTGTTGTTCCAAAAACATAGATCATATCTTGATTTTGAAACTAATGTTTCACTTTATCTTGCATATCTTTTCGTCCTCACTGATACACTGTGATACAATAGTTATCTTTTACAGCCATTTTCTCTCAAGTTTAGTCATCACTGATAAACAGAGTTACTTTTACAATCATTTTTTACTCACCAACCCCACCATCCAATTTTTAAGTATCTGGAGGCATATGAGAGTCAATTTTCAGGTTGCCATCTCTTTCATTTTCAAGGATGCTAGATAGAAAGAAAGCCTCTGAGCCAGCCCAGGTGGTTTGTCATGTCCCAGGCAATGTATATTAACTCTTAATGGTCAGAGTGCCCCACAAAAATTCTCAGGCCAAAGCTGCTGCAGTTATATTCAAATTCTGGTGGAATACAATGTCTATAGCTTATATCTTTGTAGAATGTATTTATATATCTAATCCTGGCATTTTTTTGTTCCTTGGTCATACGAAACCACAGTGGCTCTGAATGAGCTAACTTTTCTAAGAAAGGGAGGTCCTGACACCTCATTTTTTTTCATCTTCCCTCACCATTCTTTGCTCATCAGTTTAAGTCCCTGTGTAGGGCAGAGGTAACTTCAGCTAATCTAACTTTGTTGCTGTATATGTCTTACAATCTTAGTGTATGGTAGGAAGAGGTTTGTAATCTGACCTGTGGCCAACTCCTCTAGCCCACAGACTCATGTTGAGCTTTTAAAGTTTACTTTGCTTTGATCATATTATTCCTGAGTAAACCCAGAGGCAGATGTTTTAAGTATGTCTCAAAGCCTCCTAAAGAGACCTTTGATTTCTTTTTGTGTGTCATTTTAAAGTCTAGTTTCTTGAGTTCTCTATATATTTTGGAGATCAGACCTTTGTCAGTTGCGGGGTTGGTGAAGATCTTCTCCCAGTCAGTAGGTTGCCTTTTTGTCTTTGTGACAGTGTCCTTTGCTTTACAGAAGCTTCTCAGCTTTAGTAGGTCCCATTTATTCAATGTTGCCCTTAGTGTCTGTGCTGCTGGGGTTATACTTAAGAAGCGATCTCCTGTGCCCATCTGTTGTAGGGTACTTCCCACTTTCTCTTCTATCAGGTTCAGTGATTTTTTGTGTGTCATAACCTCTAAGGAAGACTTTCATGTAGATAAGGATATCTCCCTAAAAGTGGGAGGGATACTATGTTCAGGACATTCCTGGGGAAGTCTAGAAGCAGTACTGTGGGAAGAAGGCATAAGTGATCCAGAGGAAGTTTTCCATTCATCCAGTATCCCCAAACAGTACATGTAGTTAAGGCCCCCTCTAGTAGACAACCTGTGGAGATCAAAGCCAAAGGTGGAATGGAAGCCATCATGTAGCTCAGGTTTGCTGAATCTTTGTCAAACAGCTGTGCTGGCATTATGATTTGCTATTCCCATCAGATATGATTGTACCAGTCATATATGTGTCAAAATTCATCCATATTTTAGACGTTCCCTTTTTGTGGAATGCAGATTTTAAAAGCATGTCCTTATGATTCTCTGAATTTTCTCGGTGTCCCTTGTACTGCCTCCCTTTCATCTCTAATTTTTACCAGTTTGTCTACTTCTTTTGATTAAGTTTACTAGAGGTGTGCCAATATTTTTTTAAATTGCTTAATTTCATTGATTCTTTGTATTGGTGTTTCATTTTTATTTTGTTAATTTCAGCCCTTATTTTGATTATTTCTTCCTTTCTACTTTTTTTTTCAATGTGTTGATTATTCTTTTTGTTCATGTCTGTGTTTTCATTTTCATTCAGTACTAGGAATTTAAAATTTCTTTTTTGATTTCTCCCTTCATCAACCTTTGACATATTAGTGTATTGTTTGGTTTTCATGATTTATCAACTCCCTGCAGTACTTATTGCTGGTACCAAGTTTTATCCCACAAAGGTCACATAGAATGCAGGATATGATCTCAATCTTCCTCTATTTGTTGAGACTTGCTTTGCATCTTAAAATGCAGTCTATTTTAGAGAGATAGTTCCAGGGGCTTCTGAGAACAATGTGCAGTCTTCAGGGTTTGAGTAGAACTCCCAAACATGTTTCTTATTGTCTTCTACTGTTAAGAACTTGTAGTGCATTTTATTTGTATTTTAATAAATAAAGCTTGCCTGAAAAAAAGAATGGTCTGCAGATATTTGGTAGGTGTGTTTGATTTACAATGTAATTTAATTACAGAGTTTCTCTATTTAATGTTTTCCCATATGATTTGTATGTTGGTTAAAGTGGGGTATTGAAACCATACACTATCCTTGCGTTGGCATTAATCTGTAGTTTAAGACCTAATAGTGTTTGTTTTATGAAATCTGATGCTTCTGTGTTTGGTGTACTTATGTTTAAGATTATAATGCCCTATCATTGGAACTTTCCCTCAATGAGTATAGATAGTTTTGGTTTGAAGTCTATTTACCTCAGATATTAGAATAGCCATGCTGTTTGCTTCTTAGTTCCATTTTTACACTCCTTTACCCTGATGTATTTATTCTTGATTGTGGAGATGTGCTTTTTTGGAGGCAGGAACAATATGGATCCAATCATTTGGTCTATGCCTCATTTTTGAGCAGTTAAGACCACTCACATTCAGAGTTATCATTTGACAATATGAATTAATTTCTGTCATTTGGTTTCTTTTGTGTTGACTTCTCAGACCTCTTGTTAACATGAAATGTTTATTTTTTCTTTATGCCTTCTTGGGTGTGTTTAAACGTCTCTTCTTATCATATTCCCTCCAATGTCTTCTGTAGAGCTGACTCAGTGGTCATGAATTCCATAAATCAACTGTTTTCATTGTGAAAAGTTTCCCTTAGCCCTTTAACTATGACTAATAGTTTTATCAGGCATAATAGTCCTGACTGGCAGCGGTGGCCTTACAGAACTTGTAGGACATTGGTTAGTGCCTTCCAGCTTTTATAGTCTCCATTGAAAAGTCAATTGTCATTTCTTTGGACCTGTCTTTGTGACTTGATCTTTCACTCTTGCCACTTTTAATATTTTTGTTCTGTACATTTAGTGTTTTGACTATTGAATGTGGTGAGCTCTTTTTCCGGTGATTCAGAGTTGATGTGAGAATAAGGTGTTAGTAGGAGGCCTGCCTTGACTTACATGAGGTTTCTGAGCCCAGCAGCAGAACTTCTGTGAAGTTAAATGATTTTCCCTGTCAATTTTCAGGAATCTGGAGAAGGTTCTCAGGATTTTCCCCCCAAGAAATAGGTTCTAGTAGAGTAGGTGATATAAGTCTAGATCCCAACATGAAAATAAGGGGTAGGAGGAGGGGATGAAGGCAAACACTGGATACATCTTCAGGTGTTTCATGGGCTTGGGTGGAGTTGCCAGTGTGAGTAAGTCCCTTCCCTGAAGAGGGGTGGGTCACCTGTCACGGGCATGGGTGGAGTTGGTTAGTGAAGTCCAGTGTCTCGTTCTGCATAGGAACTAGGTAAAGCATGCATGGCGGAGATGGGCAGGTAGGATTGGAGAAAGGATTCTAACCTTCTTGATTAGAGGGGGTCAAGGACATTGAGCAGGGGTGGAGGAGTTATCAGAATGAACCTGATGAGAGGTTACTGAAAGGGCCACAGGAAGGCAGCTGTGAGGTATGTGATCCTCAGGAAGGTCATAGGGGTATAAGGATAATATAGAGATATTCTTACAGTTGACACTATGTTTTATGCAAGTTAAATTTATTTTACTTAGATATATAAAACCATAGACATTATGTTCATGTTCCGTGACTATTTTGATGCATGCATATACTATGTATGCTTAAATAGTGATAAACATGCCTATCTGCTCCAACTTCCATCAGTTTTATGGTGAAATCATCAACCCTCTTTTTTAAGCTCTTTGGAAGGTGCAGTTATTATGCAACATATAAAATCAATAGATATAAATATTTTATACCTTATTTTCATTAAATGATAGATCTTATCCTAATTATTTTCAGTTTTGAAAACCTTTTTTCTTTTGTAAGAAAATTAAAGATGTGATAGAAAAAAACTTAGGAGAGAGTTTTTGTTTGGGTAGAATAGCTTGGTAAAAATCACTGTTATCTCTGAAGATAATGAAAAAAAGCTAATAAAACTCTGTTTAAAGCAATTAGTGAGCTATTAAGCCATTGGGCCAAGACTGCAGAGATGGGAAATGGAGGGAAGTGAGCTGACCTTCTGCGGCAGCATTTGTCCTGTGAGGGGCGGGGCTTGGTGGTTGTGGGACCGTGAGAGAGAGAGAGAGACAGAGAGTCCGAAAGCTTAGTGCTTTTCTAAGCAGAGTGGCTGTATTGAAGGATGAAGCCACTAACACCGTTGGTGAGTACTAAGGTACTGGGAAGAAACAAGTGGAGACTTCAGGCAAGAACCCTAGAGTAGGGCAGCCAGGGACAACTGAAGCAGATGGATCTCATTTTTGTCTTTAAGACGATGATTGAATACTGAATTACAGTGTGCCAGTACAGGAGGTCTATGGTCCAAACAGCCTCTGAACAGCAAAGCAAAGCTCTTAGGCAGCCTCCAAACACCGACATACATGGACTGATGCTTAGGACCAAACAGGTGAAGAGGCTTTGGTAAGTGCCTCCGTCTCCCAGGCAGAAAAGCTGTGGACTCACACTGCAGAGCTGAGTTCTGGGTAATGGACCTGAGCACACTGAAGGCTCAGTATGCTTAACGGAGCTCAGTCTATGGTGGAGGAACAAGAGAGGATGGTAATCTGGATATTTCATTATATATAGATATTACATCTATATAAGTACATGTAATCTGACACATAATAAATACTACTAGACATTTTTTTTACCAAAAGCTAAAGTGTTACCATATGCAAACATGCATGCAAGCATGTTCAGGTGCACACATACACTTTCTAAGACAATAGGGACACGACTCAGTTTTTAGTAGAAAAACAATTTAAAATAAAGACAACTAATTTCCCCTTAAACATAGAATTTGGGGAAAATAGTTTGAGGAATACATACAAAAATAGATCATATTGAAATTTTAGAATCGAAAAACACAATAGCTGAAACTGAAGACAGTAAAAGATGGTTTACATAAAAGGCTGGGTGTGAGAGAAATTAGGATTAGTGAAGACAGAGCCCCAGGGGGCAAAGTGAGGCTGAGGAGGCCCAGTGGGCGACGCGGTAGTGAGAAGTCACCCTGGTCCATACTTGACACAGAGGTGAAGGAAGGATGGGGCAGGGAACAGCTTCAAGAGGTGAAGAACACACCAAAGAAACAAATTAGGATCCAGTTTCTTTTTCACAAACTATAAAGCTTATTCGTACACTTTTCAAAAGATAAGTTGCTTTTGATTAAACATTATAACAGCCAATATATGTTTTACTGTAGAAAAATTTGATCTTTTATTGTATTCATGTATGCGTTACCTGTGATACTCAATGTCTTGCCCCCTATCACTTACCCAAAGCAGCAAAGAATAGCAAAGCTTTCAATTTTTTTTTTATATTTACCAGCTTAAGACTTGTCTGTTTAAAATCCCACAACACAGAAGCATGGGGTAGAAAATGAAGAGCGCACGCTACAGTACAATCCCACTATGGATGCCTGTATGCATTTATATTTTTTTCAAACAAAAATCACATTATATATAATATACACTTCGTGTTACAATAATCATGGAATTAAAAAGATTTCATATAAAATTGCTGTTCACTAAAAGGAGGCGAACAATGTCTCTATTTCAGCAGCTGTATTTCCCTACAAATGTAATTTGGGAGCAGTTTTTCCTCAGTGGCAACAGTGCTTTTAGTTTTCCACTCATTCAGTTGCATTTATTGATCCTATCTCATATACTAGGTACTGGACTGGATAGTGGGGAGAAGAACCAGACATATTTATTGCCCCAGGGAATTCAGTGCCAACTGGGAATACAGACGTTGACTTGTAGCTGTAACAAAGAACTTGTCATGAAAGGAGAAATTCAAGGTGCTCTTGGGAGGAATAGCAATGTCGGGCCGAGAGATGCTGCAAAATTCCCTGAGGGAAACCTATTGTATGAATAAAAGTTTCCATACGAATAGTCAGATGTATACAGAGACACACACAGACTCAGACACACCAGACACACACAGATACAGACACACACATACACACATAAACACACACACACACAAAAAAACACACACACACACAAGCTAGAGCTTGTTTTGCAGCTCTAGACAACCTGGTACCCACTGTATAACCTACGACAGTCCTCTGGCTTTAGATTCTCCAGGGCTGGCAGTAAAGCTGTGTTACCATCACACCTCCCGAGAATGATTAGATTTAGCAATCAAACATTTTCCAACATCAAAGACTTAGATAGTCCAGTATCCGTAGGGATCTTTTTCCCTCTAGAAATTTAAGGCATGAATATGCATTTGCTATTCTACTATAGTAAACTCATTGACCACATAAACTGGCGAAGGGGCTCCTAGGCAAAATAGACATAACTTCGTTCTGATAAACATCTCTGCTTTTTCCAAAGAACCTACTGATCAAGACACAAAAGTAGGATATCCTGAATAAAATGTCCAAATGTTTCTTTTAAAAAGCCAGGCAGTACAGGTCCCAAGGAAGATGACAAAGAAAAGCACAAAGCATGGACAGAGAACAGTGCTCCATCTGTGACAGTCCAGCGCACAGTGTGGCTGCTGCTGAAACACCTACATGCACACTATGAGGGCACGCGCTCTGAGGCCAGATTGCGCAGTTTCATCGCAGGCCTGGCTGTGAGCCACCCTGGTGGTCAATGCAGCTGGAACTCGCTGAACCATGATCTAGTATAACGGGGACAACACAACAGACATATCTGGACAATTTCAAATTCTTTCTTATTTATTCCCCAGAAGTAATTCTTGCAAGTGAAGCATCGTCATTTAGAAGTTGGGGGCATGTTGGCGTTGTTAAGGGGAGTGTCCGGCAAGCACGGAGAATGGGACTTCTGAAGGTGCTGAAGTATGTAGTGCAGAGAATGGGCGCTGTGATGTGTGTGTCTTACTTCCGACTGTTTTCTATCAGCCCAGGGAATGAGGAGGGGCAATAGGGAAGGGTGTATCACATATGAACTAAACTGCAGTGTTTCGAGAGAATCTCACTGTACCAGCACTCTAAGGCACGAGACTATTAAATGAATAATCCCATACACATTTGATTTTGCATGCTAGTCTACTAAAATAGATGGTACCATAAATTAATTTCCAGACATCGAACTGACCTTGTCCTCTTGAGATAAGATTCTCTTGGTCATGACACAATATGGTAATGAATGTTGTTATATATTATTAGATTTTTTTTAAGATATTGGATTTTTTTATGTATCCCAGACTGGGCTAGCCTGGAAGTCACTAGATAGCTCAGATTGGCTTCAAAATTACTTTTCTCCTGCGTTAGTCTCTCGAGTGCTCACACTATAGGAGTGCACAGCCATGCCCAGCTTACGCTGCTGCATTTGACCCGATCACTTTTTCCTAATGCTTTCATGAGGGATATTGATCTGTAGATTTTCTTTACTTATAATAGCAGGATAATGTTGGTCTCATGAAACAGTATGAAACATTTCTTCTTTGACTTCTGAAGTTCATATGATATTTGTGATATTTATTTTTTTAAAAGGTGATCTGCTTTATCAAAGAAGCCCAGTGTTAGAGTTTCTGCGTACACATTTTTTAAGGTATGAATTCAGCTCATTTGCCATGGACCATTCAGGTAACAGAACCCCTGATATGTATGTCTTCCAAAGAATTCGTTCATGTGATGCAAGTTATTACACTTATGGGAATAAAGGTACTAAAATATTCTCAATATTCTTTTAATAGCTTAGGAAACTTTGCATCACCACTTTTTTTTTTGAGGCAGGGTTTCTCTGTAGCTTTGGAGCCTGTCCTGGAACTAGCTCTTGTAGACTAGGCTGGTCTCGGACTCACAGAGATCCGCCTGCCTTTGCCTCCTGAGTGCTGGGAGTAAAGGTGTGTGCCACCACCGCCCAGCTACCTCTTTATTACTGCTATATAGATTTCTGTATTTATTATTTAGTCAGCCTAGAGGCTTATTAATTTTCTTGACTTTTCTCAAAGCTTATTTTTAGTTTTATGAAATAGTTTAGTTTTTTTTCTTTCCAATTTAATTGATTTCTAAACTCTTACCCTTTCTTTCTACCTGTTTTGAGTTTAATTTACTGTGATTAGTTAGCACTGGCTAGAAAAATGGATAATTTGCTAGCGATCTTTCTCCATTTCTGATAAAAATGATATTTCATATAAAATTTCCTTGAAATACTGTTTAAAATCTATGAATTCTGATGTAGCATTTAATTTTTAAAATTACTTTTAAATTTCTCCCTCTCTCTTTCTGTGTGTATCTGTGGGTAGCTGCCTACAGAAACCAGAAAGAATTGGAGCCCCCAGAGCTAGAATTATAGGCACTTGTAAATTGCTCTATGTGGACTGGAAGCTGGGTACAGGTACTTGGGTCCCTGGGATATCAGCAGCTGCTCTTAACTACTTAGCCATCTTTCTACCCTCCTGATATAGTATTTTAATTTCCCTTTGGTTAAATATTTTTTGATTCTTTTGTCTAGACAAACCCTAAGTATTTGAAAACTAAACAAGTATTTGTAAATACTTAGGGTTTGTCTAGACATATTTAGCCTAATATTTTTAGTTGAATTCCATCATCACCAATGGATTTTATTGTAAGATTTAAATTTTTGAGAACTATGTTGACACTTATTTTATGGGATAGAATATATTCTATTTTGATGACAGTTTCCTGTGAACCTACAATAAGGTATGTTCCTATGTTGGGAGTATTCTACATACTGCCAATTATATCAGATTTGTTGATCATGTTCTACACACACACACACACACACACACACACACACACACACACACTGTTTTCTTGTTGCCATGGAAAAATATATGACATAAACAGTTGAAGGGAGGGTTTCTTGTGGATCTCATTAAGGGTGTAGTCCATCCTGGCAGCGGGAGTGGGAGGAGCTAGCAGCAGGAGTGGGAGGAGCCGGCAGCAGGAGTGGGAGGAGCCGGCAGCAGGAGTGGGAGGAGCCGGCAGCAGGAGTGGGAGGAACCGGCAGCAGGAGTGGGAGGAGCCGGCAGCAGGAGTGGGAGGAGCCGGCAGCAGGAGTGGGAGGAGCCGGCAGCAGGAGTGGGAGGAACCGGCAGCAGGAGTGGGAGGAGCCGGCAGCAGGAGTGGGAGGAGCCAGCAGCAGGAGTGGGAGGAGCCGGCAGCAGGAGTGGGAGGAGCTAGCAGCAGGAGTGGGAGGAGCCGGCCACATGACAGCCAGCAAGTAGAGAGATGAATTCTGGTCTTCAGCCCCCATTCTTTTCTTCATTCTGGCAGGGATTCCAGCACAAGGAGCGATGCTGGCCACATTCAAAGTGTGTTTTCCGTCTTCAGAAACCCCCTCACAGATGCACTCAGGGCTTATTTTCTGTGAGATTCTAAATCTAGTCAAGCTGTCAAATGAAGATCAGCCATGGCAACACCCTTCTGGATTCTATCACCTTGCTGCGCTGCTGCTGAGGAAGGAGTGCTAGCAGCTCCACACGTAACTGCAGTTTTTCCCGGCTTGTCGCTCAGCCTGTCAGGTTGTGCCCCGTGTGCTTTGAACCTGCTCCTATGGGTTCATCCATACCGTGGCTGTTCCCACTTCCCGAGGAACTGCAGTTATTGCATTGTTCCTCTGCATCTTTGATCATGTTCTGTGTTCTACGCAATGGTAGTTATTCCTGTTGTTCAGCACACGATCAACCTGTTAATTTTCAAGCCACATGTTTATTGCCTCTGGGAGGTGACTCCAATCCCTGTTCCTTGCTAAAGGGCTTTGGTTCTTTGCTATCCCGTGCCTCCCAGATGTTCTATGATTTGAATTGTGGTTGGAGTCTCAGTGCCACTCAAAAGTCGCTGCTACATTGACTTGGTATCTCATCCTTGTGTGGGCTCCTAAGTCTCTTTAGGAGAGCCTGTGCCTGTGTGCATCTTCTTCAGTAGCGAGCGTCACTCGGCAGTTTCCTCGCTGATATTTCATCCCACAGTCTCCAACTCATTGAGACCTTTTATATCCTGGTTCTCTGGCTAGAAACATGGTGTTTGTTTTGTAGTTTTGTCACCCAAGTTGACATTTATCCAATAAGTCACTTCCTTTTCTATGTGCTGACTTCCCGTTACGCCATCTTGTGTTCACGTCCCCTGGTAGTCAGGAGGTTACTATATACATGATTAAAGGCATGTACCACCACTGCCTGGCTTACCTTCTATATTTTGTCAAGCAATTTAAATTGTAATCAGAAGGACGTGAGTACCATAGAAGAAGAGTTTCTTTCTTTCAATGCCAGAAAAAAAAAAACCCTCTACTTTTTTTTTGCAATGTGTCTCAGGCAGGCTGAAAACATTTAATTCAATGCTATCATCAAGAAAATGGAGAAGCCGCTCGCTTTCCAGACTCACAGGACTCTGGATAGTCTTAGCAGCGGGTTGCAAGAGACTTGGATAGAACTCTGCTTTTAGTTCTTTTCTTCTTTCTTTTTCTCCACTCCAGAGACATGTACTGACTCTTTGTTAGTGAAACTAAGTGAAGACGCCCCGAACCCTCCATTTTCACAAAGGAGATAGATCTGGTTTTTTCCCAAACAGTCTGTTGCCCAAATTTGAGATTGTTCATTCAGCTGGAATATTGGCCCTGCGGTCCTCTTTCATTCTCGGGGTGGGAAGTGATTTCTCTTCTCTTATTTGTCATGTGAGAGCACTAAGTGATCCACAGCCTCAGAATCCTCACACATTATTTAAAAACCTGTGCACAATGTGCTGAGGTCTTGTATGGACTTGTCTATGCCAATGTGCAAAAGCCTCCAGCTGCCTTGGAGACTGTGGAGCTGAAGCTCTGCTCCTCATTAGGATGCTGACATGCCCCTGTCTTAGAGGGAAGAAACTTCTGCAGGCATCTTTCCAGATTTTAAGTTCTCAAATGAGCCTTTAACCCCAACTTAATATACACAGATTAATTAATGTTTTTCTGTTCGTAACTATTATGGTTACTTACAAGAATATATTTGGGAACTTAAAATCAAGGTGGATATAGTTGAAATTTTTGTTTGCATGATACTTTTTGAATAAGCACATATACACAGTTAGGCTCATACATGTGTCTCTATAAATTCGTTCCATGTTAAAATCTGAGCAACAATTTGGAGATGAGTTTGGGGAACAAATCAGGTTCAGCTTTCTGTCTTCACATCTTTGTCCTCATTCACCCTTCTGCCTCCTTTGATTGCCAGCCTTGAAAAGATAAGTCATTCAAACCCTTTCTATGAGCAAGGACATATAGACATATTCAGAAGAGAAAATATACATGTAAAGGCATGGAGGCAATTATGAGTTAGACTTGTGCAAATGCAGTACAGACCATGACTCAAAGAAAGAAGATGTCTCTATCTCCTAGCCTCTCAAAGTGGTGTTTGAATAAAGCTACACACACCCCGGAGGTGCCATCTAGGAGAGGCACCTGGCACCTTGCTGTACATTTTTACAGAGCAAGTGTGATAGTTCCCCCTGGAGACAAATATTTTGAGACAGAAGATCAAATAGTCTCAATTGGTAACCAGCTACCAAGAGGAGTTATTGGGGATCCCAGGGGGATGTACAAGACATGTGTGACCCTTCTTATGGAAGAGATGTCTTCAAACCCACTTAGCTGATCTCTGGGTAAGACAGAGAGACGTGATCAGGGTTTTGGAGACTCCTGCTTGTTAGTCTGTTTCATTGGCAACAAACTTTTAAATTTTGAATAATTATAGATTTACTGAAAGATTATTATGATAGCAATAAAAAAATCTCTTGATTTCCCCTTCCCTATAATAGTAGTATGATGCTACATTTGTTCAGACTAATGTGTTATGCACTATTAAATAAATTCCAGCCTTTCTTCTGATTTTATAGCTCTTGACTAAGGTCTTACCTCTGCTCCAGGATGGTACCCAAGGCACCATATTATATATTTAGTCAGTACCTATTTTGGTACAGAAGGATGAGTTCTATGGCTCTCTATCACTGAAAAGTTTCTGTACATATCCCCACAGAACATAGTCATAAGCAAAATCGTGTGTGTAAGTTTGCTGATTACAAATTTTAGTTAGGAACGCAGTGTATTGACACTGGCCATACAGGTTTATTCATTCTGGGTGCCTGGTTTTGATCAGGATTATTAGGCGACAGGGGCTTCAAACCATCCTTTTTGCTCAGCACAGTGCCTGCTTACCAGAGACACTCAAGGCTCACTAGGAAGCTAACAGACAGATTAACCTGACTCTCTGAAGCTGAGTCATCACGACCCAGGCTACTGTTTCAGCACGCCTCTAGCACTTTATTTTTAGAATTCAGATGGTGTCCCGATGAGTCTTTAGTTTCATAACAATTCAGATTCTTGAAAGACAAAAAATAGAAAATGGTCTATCCTACGCTTGAAAAGGAAGATACAAGAGAAGCAGTAACCGGGCTAATAGTCACATGGTTTCTTGGCACTTGACACTCAGCATGACCTCCTTCTCCTTCCTTTGCTCTTTTTTTTTTCTAAGAAAAAATTAATATATTCAGTGATGACTTATTGAGCAGTTGGACATCCAGGGTCGGCTTGGTCCTTGAATTGGACTGGGTGAGCTGCGCCTAGAGTGGTTTTCATCTGTCGTTACGAGTTTGACGGCCTGGTAGGTAGGTGGAGCTGGGATGATTGAAAGTACTTTGGGAAGTTTTCTAATCTCATAATTAGGGGTGTGGTTTTGGAAATACTTTTGATTTTGCCCAGACAGACGACAGACAGACACACAGGCAACCCTTCCCACAGACGCAGCTGCTCACAAGTAGTTGGTGTGTTGAGACATTTGAAAAGATGTTCACGTGATGGAAGTAAATGAGGCAGCATGCAGGTTACAACACGTTTCCAATATGGAGGGGGCTAGTTATACGTCAGCTATGTAAATTCAAAAGACCCAATATGAAATCAAATAAAATGTCCGTTCATCAGTTGCACTAACCGCATCTCAACTGCTCATTGCTATGTTAGATGGCAAGACCAGTTGCACGGGCTCATAGGTTTCTGTTTCAGGCAGAGCTGCGTGTGAAAGCGCAGGTCTGATATTTGGTTACTGCTTGAGGGTTAGACCTAAATGATTCTGAAACCATGTAAGCCTTGTTCATTGGGTTACGTTTAAGAGTTTAATTCAGTTCTACTTAAGTTCAATCTGAGCAAATAGCCCTGACGGATGTGAGTCACACTAACCAATTTGAGTAGTGTGAGGTTTGTTTGTTTGTTTGTTTGTTTGTTTGTTTTGTCCACTTGCAGGCTACCTGAAAATAGGCAGATTTTCTGTACTCTTCTGCACTCTCCTCACGTTCCATAATAGATTTTTTACTTTATGCTTTGGTGTATTCGAATACTGTTAGGTTCTTTAAGGTTTATTCTCGTTGCATATTGTGTTTCAGAACCACTTATAGCTCTCTATGGCTATGCTGTTTCTGGTTCATGGAGTTTATTTTGCGATCTCAGCTGTTTTTTTTTTTTATTTACCTTTGCACATTTTATCTTTGGTTCCCCTGGATTCAAGATGGCATGGTGTGCTGTGCACCACACCCCCGTGTCTGCGCTCTGTGCGCTGGCACCCAGTTCGCGAGCTTCGGGCAAGGGGGCTGGAGGTTAAAATACACAGACACACACAGACAGAGAGACAGCGACACGGGTCATCCTTGAATTCCCCAAGAATGCCCCCTTTATTGTGTTCAGGGGTAGATTATATAGAGATAGCCATGCCCCAGCCAAACCCACCAGAAACCACTCTCCTGCCATCAGGAACTCCTGAAGGTCTCGTGCTCAAGAGCAGCTGTAGGCACTCAGATCAGGGGATTACAAGAAATTCAGGATTCGGGGTCTCACTGCTCCCAACAATGGTGGTTGAGGATAGGAGTTTATGTGGAGTAGACATGAAAGCAATGACTTCCTATAGCTCTATGCAGAAAAGAGCTACTCTAGCACACTTGAAACAGCATTCTTATGAAAGTTTGCCTTATGAAGTTTGCCAGGCCTTGAACTGGCACCTGTGAGACTGGCTGCC
Organism: Alexandromys fortis; assembly: GCF_014885135.2. NCBI lineage: Eukaryota > Metazoa > Chordata > Mammalia > Rodentia > Cricetidae > Alexandromys > Alexandromys fortis. Next base: position 6,998,164 of record NW_026067931.1, read on the forward strand.
CACAAAGTTCTGACCGTCACCCGTGCCCAGTCTGTGATGTGACTTGTTCCAGACCAGCATCCTCTGAGGAGACACAGGATGCTCAGGAGATAGGTCTTCAGTGGGCACCCAGCCTCTAACAGGCTGCCTTGAGCGGAACCGGGGCGCACAGATTGCATGTTTTGTTTGGCTGGTGTTGTTTTGCCGGTAGAAGGGTGTGTTCTGGAGAGCCTCACACAGGAGGCACAGGACACAAGAAAGTCTGTGCGTGAAATTTCCACTCTCCACGTGCATGTTTCCTTCTGCTGCATCTGCTCATCGTCATCACTTTGTGTAGCATTTTAGCCACAAGTTATCCAGCTCTATGAACCCTCCTAAATGCGGGCGTGGCTTTGGAATTTATAGACCATCACCTCGAACTATTTGTTTATGTTAGGAATTGGACCTGGAGTCTTGTGCATTCTAGGCAAGCACTCTCCCATTGGGCAAATCCCTAGTCATTTTTAAAAAACCTTTTTATCTTCAGACAGGTTGTTACTAAGTTGCCCAGGCTGACCTAGAACTCACTCTAGCATAGACAAGCCTTGGATTTGTATTCTTGCTTTCTCTCTTGTAGCTGGGATTACAGGTCTCCTCCACCATGCTTGTCTTTATTTTTCTGAAGGAAGGATACAAGTGTTTCATTGTGGGCAATTAACAAGTCCTAAACTCAGTGTGCAACAGGCTCAAATTGTAACTCTTTTCCTGAGATCAAAGAAAATGGAATATTTAAAATCTACACAGAGGTGTCCAGCACAGAAGAGGGGTCTAAGTATCACGGGACTTTCTCCTTTTCCACTACCTCTCATCTCCAGCCCCATTAGGACAGAATGCGGTGGTTGTAAGGGGGTGGATGTTAGGACACACTGATGTTGACTTTCCACACCTCTGCTATTGCTTTGCTAAAAAGCTTACAGTATATTTAGAAGTTAGCTCATTAACCAGCGTTGTTTTTGTCGGCATCTGCTATTATAGTCTCCGTTTTCACTCCAGCTTTTTCTCATCGTATGTTCCTACCAATTGACTCTCGTTTGCTTGTTCTAAAAGGAGAAATATGAACCACAGAGAGGAATCGTTTTGTGGTTTCAGAGCTGGCAAGGTCAAGCAGGAGTGCTTATAATTGAAATCTGAAATATGTGCTTTGTTCTTCTTTACAAGCAAGAGTGAAAAGAAGAGGCCATGACCCTAGCCACTCGCCCTTCTCTTGACGGAGCCGGGAAGTTATTGAAGCAATTACGGGAGCTTAGATTTCAGGTCTAGGATAGGAGGAAAGGCAGGCATGCAGGCACTTACCGGAGAAGAAAGAATTTAGGAGTTTTCTAACACTGGGCCTTGTGACTTAAAATTCTAAGCTTCCTGTTCAATCATGAAATGTACAGAATAAACCTGGCCTACAAATCAGGTCTTCTCACTGACCAGCATTTAAAATGTGGTTAAGTTTAGAGCCTGCAGGGTGATACCCAGTCCTCAGGGAAACATTCAAGTACACAGTTACAGTTCCCACTTCCACAAACTTTTTTTTTCTTTCTTTTCCTGAAAGAGTCTTGTTCTTGCTATGTGTCTGAGGTCTGGAACTTGCTATGAAGCCATGAGCCTAGGCTATGAGCACGTGAGATACAGTATATGTATACGGCTTAGTTGGTTCACAAATGCTAAAGGCACAGACATGGAAGGCACACTGTACCTCCTGTGGACCACTTGCAATGATGAGGATGCAGCATCCTTCAAACAAGGGTTTGGCCCAATTCAAGGTCTAAGTTATCATGCCACACTCTTCCATAGGCGCCATCTTGGCAGGAAACGTGGGTGTTGAAAACACTTCGGTTAAGCCTAGGGATGTTTCTTCTGCAACCCACTGGTTCTGCCATGGTTGGCTGCATCAGAAATGTACTGGCCACCTTTCTAGATGTGTTAGATGTGAAAGCTGTCTCGTGAAAGAGGTGGGGAGACTTTCATCTCTGTACCTCAACCATTTCCGGACTTTCATAAAGTACGGGTGGGCAGCAGAGCATCCTGCTAGTTTAGTTCTCTGTTTTTAACGTGGCATTTTGATAAATACCACTATTATAAAATGGTCAGAAATATTCAATTGCAGCAGACTCTCAGCTCAGCCGACACCCAGAGGCCAAGTCCTTAGTCTGAAGGGATTTGTCAGTGTTGTTCCTTCTTATCTTCTCTTCCTGCTGCTGTTTCTTCTAGTTTCTTCCTTACCTGTTGATTGCATATTGACCTCTCTGATGCTAGACACTGTTAGGCCCTGTGGCAAACTTCATATGTTATTCTTCCTGCTCTGACTGCAAAGCAGCCCAGTGCTGTACCTCAAAGGCCACTGGCCATCGAGCATATCCCACGACTCACAGTGCAGACAGTAGGATGTCCGTTTTCCTTCGATGAATTTATCTGTTTTCACACATTATGACCCACTGGCTCGAGGAAAGGAAATGAGTAGATGCAAGCACTGGAGTAAAAATGTGATAGTTACGTGACTCAGTGCAGCTCTGAGCATATTTACCATGAAGTTAAAATTGCACTTACGTAGCAACCATAAACTTTTTAAAATCCACGAGTGTCTTGGAATTCCAATGCCTATTCTACACGCACACACACACAAACACACACACACAAGTTAGATTATAGAAATAATTACAGAAATAATGACCCAGATAGCATTGATTGAATATGTACTATAGCTCTAGTATTTATAAGTAAATACATCATATAAATCTTTATGACCAGGAAAATTGTCTCTACAAGTCAACTATCTAAAGAAATGTGAATGGTGAGATTGTTTATTCAACCTGAGGCTAAGACAAATATGACATGTACTCACTCATAAGTGGATATAAGACGTAAAGCAAAGGAAAACCAAGCTACAATCCATAACCCCAGAGAAGCATGGTAGAAAGGAGGACCCTAAGAGAGACACACATGGAGGGCCCTAGCAAAGGAGATAGTTAAGATCTCCTGTGTTAACTGGGAAGAGGAATAGTAGGGAGGGAATGGGAGATGGAAACACAAGGCCTTGAGATAGCTGTGTTGGGAGTGGATGGAGAGGGGGAGCAATGAAACAGACACCTTGAGCGAGGGAGCAGTATGGAGTTAGGGAGAAACCTGGTGCTAGGGAAACTCCTGGAAATCCACAAGGGTGTCCCCAGCTAAGACTCAGCAATAGTGGAGAGGGTGCCTGAACTGGTTTTCCCTTATAATCAGATTAGTGGCTACTCTAATTGTCATCATAGAGCCTTCATCCCGTAAGTGATGGGGTCAGATGCAGAGATCCATAGTCAAGCAATGGACTGAGCTTCTGGAGTTCAGAAGAGAGGGAGGAGGGATCATATGAGCAAGATGGGTCAAGATCATGGTTGAGAATACCACAGAGACAGCTGATCTGAGCTAGTGGGAGCTCATGGACGCTGTATTGACAGCTGGGGAACCTGCATGGGACTTACCTAGACCCTCTGAATGTGGGTGACAATTATGTGACTTGATCTGTTGCGGGGGGTGGGGGGGCACTGGCAGTGGGACAGGATCTATCCCAGGTGCTTGAACTGGATTTCTGTGGCCCATTCCCTCTGGTAGGGTACCTTACTCAGTCAACCTTAATAAGGGTAAAGTGTATGGGGGGTCTTGGTCTTGCCTCAACTTGGTATACCAGACTTTGTTTACTTTCCAAGGGAGGCCTTACTTCTTCTGAGGAGTAGATGGGGGTGGGTTGGGGAAGTGGTGGGCAGGAGAAGTGGAGGGAGGAGTAAATAAGGCTGGTATGTAAAATGAAAAATAATTTAAATAAAAAATCCAAAATTTCTCTAAAATTAAGCATCTCTATAAGGTGTATGTGGTGGGGGGGGGGTATGACAGTGTTCTGATGTAATCCCAGCCCTTGGAAAGCTGAGGCAGGAGGATGATGAGTTCAAAGCAAACCTAAGCTACATAATATGAAACCATCTCAGAAAACCTGCCTCTTAGGGGATTATTCTTCTGTTGAAGATGTGGCCAGCGTATAGGCTTCCCATGCTCCGGTGGATACGCCTATACACACAGACATACAGGCAGCACTAATTAGACTTTGTGGGTTATCAAAAATGACATGAAGTTGTAAAAGGGATATTGGGGGAGTTTGGGGAGGGGAAGTTGGTGTAGAGATCACATTTCATTTCACACATGTATGAAGTTCTTAAAAATAAAGGTGAAAAATTAAAACATTCTTGGTAACATTTATCATTATAAATGTTATCACTATGTATAGTGAACATATAAGAATAAAACAGCAGCTTCTCTAAATAGCAAAAGATGACAATTCTGGTTGAGGGAGTCATTTGTTTTCCTAGCTAGTGCTAAGCATACAAATGTTTTTTTAAAGTAGTAGGACTTTTCCTCTTTTCCCCTTAAATCAGTTAGTAGTGCCATTGTAATATAATACAAATGGACATGCTTGGTACAACATCAAAATAAAGAAAAAATGAACTAAACTTCTGCCTGCATTTCTTGGATGGCCCTGAACCAACACTCAGAAGGCTTTGTGGAACACAGGGACCATGTGGCCTGGTAGAAAGAGAGCAAAATCTAGTTAAATGGAGTGGGCTGTGAATCCCAGCTCCACGCATGCTACATATTTCAGGCAAATTTATTTAATTTCTCTGAACATGTTCTATTACCCTAAAATGCAACCAAACAAAGACCCTAAAAGTATATATTATAAGAGCTATCTTTCAGGAGAGAATGTGATGTCAGACATGGTCCACAGTAGGGATTCCACAAACATTAGTTTTCTTCTCCCCTTTAAAAGCCTCTATAGATTAAAATAAAAAGGACTTTTGTTGAGATATAAAGATGTGTTTGGGAATGAGGCTTTGAGTTCAGCTTCAGACCTTGCCCCCTGTGAAGGAGGTTTAGGTAGCTATCTGTGTTCAGAGAAGGGAGTTGCTTAGGCTAGGTTAGTCTAGGAAGAAGAAACAAATCCCCTTCCAATCCATACTCTCACTAATAGGCAGGTCATCCAGACAAAAACTAAACAAAGAAAGGCTAGAGTTAATAGACATTACAAACCAAATGGTCCTAGACTTTCTAGAATTCAACGAAAATGAACACACAACATATCCAAACTTAAAGGACACAATGGAAGAGGTTCTAGGAGGCAAGTTCATAGGACTAAGTGCCTACGTACAAGTAAGAGCTCATGCTGGAGAAGATGTGGAGATCATAGGAGTGCAGACTTTTATCGTCACCAGGAGAATCAATATGGCGGTTGCTTTAGGAGAAGGCTTCCTGACTCAGTAGTAACAACAAAACTGCAAGAAAGACCTGCTCCATGGAAAAGTCTGCCAGATACTATGAGCCCATAGGCTGAAGATGGATGCCCCAATATTACAGAAGAACTTTGGATGACTGTATAGGCAACGAGATAGATGTCTCTGTCAATTCTAGAGTTTTGGAAGTTGTTAACAATACACTTCCTGTTAACTTAGGTAATATTATATCCTTCATTTATAGTTTTCCTTAGTGATGATAAAGAGTAAACTGGGTATAAAACTTTAGACTCATGAAGGTAGGATAGATGATAGAGTATTTTCCTTAATTTGCCAAATGTAAATGAACTAAATATTATAACTATAATTCTTGCATAATAACTGCTTAGTTGTATGTAATCTTACCATGTTAAAGTTAAAGTTAAAACCTTTCTTTTTATTTAGACAGAAGAGGGAAGATGATGTAGGATTCTGCTCTGTATGCTATGAATGTTTTATTGCCATTGGTTAATAAAGAAGCTTCTTTGGCCTATAGCAGGGCAGAATTTAGCCAGTTTGGAAGAGATATATATAGAGAGAGTAGGCAGAGTTAAGGAGATGCCATGTAGTTGCCAAAGGAGGCAGATGCCAGAATGCCAGAACCTTACCTGGTAGGCCACAGCCTTGTAGCAAAACACAGGTTAATAGAAATGGGTTAATTCAGGATGTAAACATTAACTAGAAATATGTATAAGCTATTGGTCAAACAGTGCTATAATTAGCATAGTTTCTGTGTGATTATTATTTTGGGTCTGGGCAGTCGGGAAATGAACAAGCAATCTCTGTTTACACATACAAGTGAGAACTCGTGCTTTTGAGGCTATGGAGCTGGCAGGAGTGCAAACTTTTACAGCCACTATGGGAATCATTATTGTGATTCCTAAGAAAGTTGGGAATCGATCCACCTCAAGACCCAATTTTACCACTCTTGGGAATATGTCTAAAGGATTCTACCTCTTAGTCCAGAAGCATTGCTCAACCATGCTCATGGGTGCTCTATTCATAATAGCAAGAAATTAGAAACATCCTAGATGTCCATCTGTGGTGCTTTTAGAAAATGGCCCCAAAGGGAGTGGCACTATTAGGAAGTGTGGCTTTGTTGGAGTGCTCGTGGCCTTGCTGGTGGAAGTATATCACTGTGGGGGTGGGCTTTGAGGTCTCATACATGCTCAAGGCACACCTAGTATCTCCAACCACTTCCTGTTGCCTGCAAGATAACACATAGGACCCTCAGCCCCTTCTCCAGCACCATGTCTGCCAGCATGTCTGCTGCCATGTTCCTAGCCATGATGAAAATGAACTACATCTCTGAAACTATAAGTTGCCACTTCAATTAAAGTATTCTGACCAATACAGAAAGACCACGAAGAAGGGTTAGTGAGTTCATAAAATGTTTTACAAGCTACATGAAATTACAAATGAAATAAAGATTCTTTGGTATAAAAACCAGAAGGATTTTAAATTATGCTTATTTGAGCTTGAAAATACAGGCAGTGTGGCAGGAACCACAGGGAGTATAGCTGATAATTTCATTATGATGAGTTTTCCAATCTATGCACAATATGTCTAAGCTGTGTTTTGTGGTGGAAAATGGTATTGGAATACAGCCAGATCCATTCATTTATACATTGCTTGGTCCTTGCTATAAGAGACTTAGGTAGTGGTGACAAATACGTATGTCTCATAAAGTGGATAAGATTTATTGCCTGTCCCTCTATAAAAGAATGAGCTACACTCTGAGTCAGGATCAGATAAATAGCCACTTTGTGTTGTTAACCAAAAAAGGAAAGCATATTATGGAACAATATAGAGGTATAATACTATTTTAGGTAAAAACCTAAATTCTAATAATTCCTATTAGCTATATATTGAGATATAACCAAAGGGTTGAAATAATACAAACATTGACTAGTTTTTTTCAGGATAGCAGTACTAAGGGTGATTTACTGTTGTCTGCATTTTCTGCTTTCCATCCTCAATGACCAAAAGGAATTTAGTAAATTAATAAGGGGAACTCTTACACTTTTCCCTACCACTGATCCCATAAAACCTGTCCTTTTCAGGTGAATGGTAACTTTCCAACTGTAGATGATATGGTAATCAGTTATTTGTGTGAGAGACAGAGAATTATGCTCTCCTGACATGCCTTCTGAAACATGTATGAGTTCCCGAAGGCCCACAATTGAAGAATTCTTAGTTGGTAAGCACGGGAAAGTAAATGCCATAGGTACGAAAAGTCCCAACCTGTGGCTTATTCTTGATTATCTGACACTTGAGGCTTGCTTACTAGTAACTGTGCAAATGTGATGTGCCTATTGCTGAACACCATGGCAAGCAAAATTGTTTCTGCCGTGTGGCCATTTCAAACCGTGGGTGCTCAAAATATAGCCATGTTTCTGCAAATCTGGCCTTTTACCATCACTGCTGAATGTGAGAGTTGCCCTTTCTCCTGTACTGATGATAGTGGAATTCTATAAACGTAGACAGCTCAAATAGCAAGCCACTCTGTGTCACCTGCCCTTTGAGAAACTGAATGCATGCCAAGAAACATGGTGATTATTGCTATGTTTCCACTGGAAAGTCAGAGCGGATCTCTGATAGGGTCATGAACGACCAAAGGGATGCTCAGAAGCGACACGGGCACCTGACAGGTTAATGACCGGCTCCGCAAAGTCACAATGCACCTCAGATAATGCTGTTCTCTTCCTAAGGAGAGAGTATTTCTTAAATGATAACCCGTGTTTTAACCTAACTCTAAATCAACTCCTGCAGTCCCCTTCACGTGGCAGGAATTAAAATCCATTTACACGATTTTAATAACTCTCGGAGCTATCTATCAGCAGTTCCCTCATCACAACCACCGAAGAACGTTTGGTGGGGGAGGAGATGTGAAATCCTCAGAGGCTCCGAAACACGCAACGTTTTCTCAGATGAGAGCATGCCTCTTACGCAAAGACTGCAGCTGCACCATACAGCTTGTCGTTCCTTTGATTCTGGGTGATGCCCACACAGACCCATGAAAAGCAGAAACCTAGCAATTTTTTTTAATTAAACATGATCAATATTGACACTCCAATGGCATCATCCTAACCCAGGAGTAGGTTTCTGGCCACAATTATCCCATTTGTCTATCTACAGTCTTCACACTAACTGTGTAAATTTGCTGATCAGATCTCCTTTACTACCCGCTGAAGGCAGGAGGTTTAGGGATTTACAAAGCAGCCGAGAGTGAGTAAATGATGCCTATTGGTTAACAGGGGAGGGGTGACAGCTGCCCGCTTATGCTTGATATGTGTCAATACGATAATGAACAAGACATTGATCCTTCCTCTCGTGGTGAGAACCTATGTCAAAAAACCGAGTGGGTAATTATGGATGAAGGACGTGGACTTAAATATCTCCATTCAATAGTGCAGAACATCAAAAGATAGAGAGACTAGGCACTTCTGTATGTTAGGGAACGAGGAAGGAATGTCTGGAGGAAACTTCCTCACGTGGGGCAGATGGAGAGCGAGGCAAAGACACAGACCAGGGCTTTGATCAATTAAACGCTGTTGGAACCCCAAAAGGGCACATTTAAGAGGAGGGGCAGCAGTGGAATGGTTAATGGTAGTTGTTAGTTTGATTTGAATCTGGAATCAATGAGGAGATACACCTCTGAGCTAGTCTTTGGGGGATCCACTAGGAGCTTTAGCTGAACTGAGGGGGTAAATACCCTCCCCTGGGGTCAGCAGTACTTTCCGTGGTGTGTGTCGGAGCATCTGTAAAGAGATCCAAGTTAAAAGGAAAGCAGGATTTTGTCTGCCTACCTGAACTTCTTGCTGGTGAGTGAATCCCCTGTACTGCTGCTAGTGTGGTCACCAACCTTCACTGTCTTTGGAACCCAGATGCCTTCACTTTCTAATGGGAATTGAAGATCAATGGCTGTCATGCTCTCCTGGATGGTTGAAGCATCCAGCATCATGGGTTGTCTCTCCAACCTGAAGATAACCATTGTTCCACTACTGACCTCATATTCTACAATCCAATGCAATGAATCCATTTTTAAACTAAAAAATTAAATTTATATTATTATTTGTGTGTGTCCACGGGCACACTCATCAAATTTCACATGTGGGAGGCCAGAGAATAACTCTGTGGGGTCGGCTCCCACTTTCTATCTTATGTGGGTTCTGTGGATTGAACTCGGGTCTCCAGACTTTCGGAGCAAGTGCATCTACCCACTAAGAAACCCCACCAGCCCAATTCCATTTTCAATGTATATTCATTCTATCAGTTTTTTTCCTGTAGAGCAGTGGTTCCCAACCTCCCTAATGCTGCAATCATTTAAGACAGTTCCTCATATTGTGGTGACCCTTAACCATAAAATTACTTTTGTTGATATTTTATAACTGTAATTTTGCTACTGTTATAAATCATAATATAAATATCTGTGCTTTCTGATGCTCACAGGTGACCCCAGAGGGGTTGCGACTCACAGGTCTAGAAAATCCTAAATATGGGCACTTAGGGTCTTTCATGGATTTTATAGGAAGACATATAGCCCAATGTTATAAAAGAACTAGAATCAGGCTTGGGAGGCTGTCAGGAATCTAAGGAATTCTCCATTTGCCTTTTTTTTTTCTTCATTTTTTTTCTCTATGGACTTATGTACCTTTATATTTGCTAACGACTCCAAGCTCCTTAACTGAAGGGCAATAAGGGGAATCTTCTTATTATACACAATGCCAGTTTTATGAGCTCTTGTTAAGGGAGTGAAGTCACACGCAGCTTACAGAAGATCTAAAAGTTCATAGGCAAGGTTAGATGACCTGTGTGTAGTCACAGTCCCGGAAGAGGTCCATTGCACTGTCTAAGAGAAGGAGCAGGACAAGCTGCGCAAGTACTTGTTTGAACGGGTAGGCGAAGACAGCTAATGAAAGGCAATTGGGAATGAGATGACTGTCATCGTCAAAATGACTAGGCTGGGCCTCATCCACAGGATGGCAGCGCCCCTCTATTGTGTCTGTGAGGACACTTCCAGCAATCATCAGCTAAGGAGGAAAGGTCTACCGCCAATGAGGGTGACATGATCCTACGAGCAGGGGACGTGGATGGCGTGAAAGGGGACTATCAAGCTGATAAGTTCCCTTCTCTGCTCTTAGGCCTCCGACGGTGTGCCCTGAGCTATTCTGCCATGCCTTCCCCACCACGATGGACCATGTCCTCTGAAGCTATAAGCCAAAACAGATCTTTCCTCCATGACAGAGAAATGTTTTCTGCTACAACAGTAATAAGAATAATTAATACAGTGAATCACTGTGAGAGGCAGAAATAAAATCTGAACCGACAACAGCAGCATGTTGAAGTATGAGATTTTTTTTTTCAGCCTCAGGTTTGTGTTGAACTCATGCATAATATGCATTTTCATAAGTTATTTTAGCATCTTTTGGAAGCAGGAAGAGATATGGTACAATAATTTTCAGTTAATAACAAATGCAGGTAAGAAAGAATAAAAGAGTAATTTAGAATTTGTGTTAATGAATTCTTTGCTTTGTGATAACAGTACCATAGTCTAGAAACATGTTTTCTACTTTATAAAACATATAACTACTCTGCTACAAATGGCTGCATAAACAAAATGTGAACAATAGGAATACCAGTAGACATGCTAATGCCAGAGGCAAACCTCATGGGTCACACCCCCGGGTAAGGAACTATAGGTAACTAATGACTGTTGGGAGAAGGGGAACCAGCTTTTCCCAAGTATGAGTTCCCTAAGTGGTTGTCCACGACAAAGTGGTCAATCTCAGAATGATATGCACACAGCCAACACAAGGAGATCCAGAAGGTTGTATTTGTATATTTGAACATACATGTACATAAATAATATATAAATATAAATGTACGTGGATAATAAGAGAGAAAGAAGAGGCTTGGAGAGAGGGGACTAGAGAGATGCTGAGCAAAAGGAAAGGGCAAAGTTCTGTAATTATATTTCAATTAAAATGTATTTTATAAAGCCCATTAGACTCAACTAGAACAAACAACCTCTTTTGTGCCCGTGATTACCCTTGCTTCACACCGATCTTGTCTGAGATTTTGGTTTCTTACCTTTGAGCCATGATTGTGCTTCAGGAATCCTTGCCACTTGCCTGGGAGCTCATCAATACCAGGCCACTGAAGGCATGATTTAAGGCTCAGCTATTTGTCACTAGGCTGTGATTCTAAATTACTGAGCTTAGAATTCTAAGTCACTGTGTCTTTAGCACATTTAAGTTGATAAGGATGAAGAAGGAGCCTTTAGCCCAACTCTCTTATTTCATAGATGAGAAACAGGCCCAGACAGACGATGTGATTAGCATAATGTCATGCTAACTAGCAAGCTAAGTCCCGAGATCATATTCTTTGAGTAATTTTAATGGAAAAATTGCTCTTGCTGTTATAATCCTTCTCCTGTTTGATCATTGAGCTTTGGTTTGAAATTTTTTCCTCTAAATATATGCAATTGAACATTCTGAATTAATTTTTTTTGAATTTTACACCTCTATCAAATTGCCAGGGCATTATGACTTGAATTTGCATTCCACGGATAATAAAATCTGACATCCAATGTATTACTCTAGACACACTGGAATTTAGCAGTTAGACAGAAACTTGTAGCTATTCCCTTAATGTCGCTGTCTATGGACTTTAACCTACTTCGGGACCAATGAATGATTTCTCTTTCTACAGGATGTCAATAAATTAACCTTCATGTGCACCTCCTGGTCTGTGCCACAGTTCTGAGTACTGTTCTTGGTGTTCTGCAAGTCCTGTGTAAGTTCTGTTTCCCTGGATGTCCCAATTTGTCAGTTGCAGAACCAGGATCCTAGGGTTTTACAGTTCTTTCAGAAGTCACTGATCTGCTGCTTTGAGTATTTTTAGATGGACTTTTTTAGTCCAGCAAGTCACTTATTAAAACAGATTTGGGTGTTACATCCTCTTCGGTACAGAGGCTTTCCTTTAGGTGTTATGCATTAAACCATGTTACAGTTATTTCTTTATCAGTATGCTCACCTTTGGTGATCCTTGATTTCAGAGCAGCATGGGCCCACTGTCTTTTAGCTTAGCGTTCAGTGGGAGCTCACTAATGAAATCAAGTCTACGCATACATTTATTCTTATGCTATCTTTCATTTTCTTGGGATTTCTGGATTTATTTGGAATACAGCCTCCTGCAAAAAAAAATATGTCCCTTGCCCATTAATTTCAGATTATTAACAACTGTAAACTACAATAGTGAAAAAGTCTCTATTATCCCAATGGGCCTTGGGTTGGGGCCGGCTCTTGTCAGTTAAATCTAATAAGTACTCTTGAGCTGCTGAGTGTGCAAAGAGCGGGAGAAAGAGTTAGCAGTGTGGCTTTTCGGCAGGAGGTAGCTTAACTGAACACCTTCACTATGCTATCCTCAGATTATTCAGCCCTTGCTGACTCCTCCTGTGTTTGGGCTTCTTCCAGTGTTTCTCCCTGTCCAGCACTACAGCCTCATGGTAGACGTTCATTCAAACATCCTGGCTTTGAATCCTGACTGCTTTTCTTCTATGTGATCTTGGACAAGTTACTTAGTGCTTCAAAGTGTCGATTTTTCCACATGTAAAATGGGCGTCACCATCCATTCAAGGGTGTGGAGAGGGTGATAAGGAGAAATACAGGTAATGGTGGTAACAGTGGTTTTTCACTGCTAGTGTAGACTCACTGTCGTTTTATTCTCTGTTCAAGGCTCAGCGTACACACACTACTGTCCCTTCAGAAGCAAATGATGGTGACCCCAACTCTGTTTCACCCACACTTTATTTTCTCTGTCACAGGGTCTAGCCGTACGGTCTAGTTGACTGTTCACTTCTGGTACATATTCCTCTACCTTCCTAGTTTTGGGATGGCAGTGCACTCTACTAGGACTGTCTCACTTTCAATTTTCAGTGTCTTTAAATTTAACAAGGTTTTTTGGGGACAGTTTCATGTATTTATATGATGAATTTTAGCCATTTCTACTCCATTCCCCTCCCTCTGCTGCTGGAACCCTTCCTATCGACACGTCCTCCCTTCTGCTTATGTGCTTGCTTTCTGTGTGGTTTGTACTTCTCAGCTCTAACTCCCAGTCCCTTGTTACATGGCTCAGTGCTATTCTCCAACGACCTCTGTCTGACACACAACCAAGTACATGACTATAATAGTTGTACTGCCTTGTTCATAAAAAAAAAAAATGATCATTCCCAGAATGTCTTCAGTTTGCATGAGTTTTAGGAAACACATGGGCATGGAATCAGTGAGACAGAACACAGAATCTCGGGTGTAAATATTCTGACTCAGTAGCCTAAGGGACAAGGCCACAGACAAGCTAGGTCCCCACCTCATGTCTTGTTAACACCTGCTTTCATTTTACACTGTATTTTTTTTTTCAAAATGGTCACTGCATTCAAGTTCTGCCCTTGAAGCACACAAGATAATCATTGACTAGCAAAAGATTTTTTTGTGGCAGCTTCACCCACTCCAAACACCAGTCATAACCCAAAGTTCTGGGTGGATTCCACAGCAGCACATGAAATCAGCTTGGGAAATAGCCATGTATGGATTCTTTACCCACTAACTCAAAGCTTTCTAGTCAATTCATCTCAAAAACTTGTGGATCAACCAGTTGTGGATCATGCAAGATGGGAAAGACACTTAACAGGAGTCCTCATTGCCTACTTTCCCCAAAGGTCCTGAGCCTTGCCAAATCTCTCCCATTCAGATCTGAAGGGATTGGTACCCATGATGCCAGCTAGTGACTTCTGTTTGGGGTGGAGGTTGGCAGACAGAAAGGAAATGTGAAAGGAAGAGAGACAGAGATCATTTCACAGAAAACGATGACATTCTTTTCAAATGGATGTTGATTATATTGATGACTTTTAATATAATTATTAATATTATTATTATATTTAATATATTTAAGTGGATAAAGTACTCCAATATCTGCATATAAGTTCACTGAACTTTATTTTCCTTGCCATGTTATTTCTGCATCCAAACTAAAGCTATCCAAGGATTCTGAAACTTCCCTTGTATTGTGAACGCTGTTTTGTAATATGTGCTTACTTTTTCAGTATTTCCAAACCAACAGCACGTAGGACAATATTGGAAGTGTCTTAGGTACCACCCCAAGGGGCAGATGAAACAGCAGGAGGAATTCTGGGCCATCATCCCTTCCAACTACACTTCATTCTGCTTTTTATAAATGACGACTCAGGGTAAAATCTGGCTAAAGAACCAGGACGGAAGCTAGAACAGTTGCCTTGTTGCCAGTCATGGTTCCAAAGGGAAGAGTAAGATAAGCAGGGGAAGATTCTATGGAGGCAGACTTAGAAAATCTGCTACAAATAGAGTGACCATATCCTATAGTTTATGCATAAAATGTCCCTCAAAGCTCCTGTGCTGAAGGTTTTTCTCAGCTCGCACTGCTCTTGGGATGTGCTGGAACCTTTGAGAGGTGGGAAGGCCTACTTGGAGGCAGTGAGGTCACTAGAGGTCTGTCCACAGGCGTATGTTGAAAGCCTGGCCTGGAGGCTTTATATTTTTGTTGGATCGGCAGCTCACAAAAAAAATGACATGGAAACTTGTGAAAGCTCGGCCTTAGCTTACGCTTGTTTCTAACTAGCTCTTACAACTTAAATTAACCTTTTTTTTTTTTTTTTTTTTTTTTTTNCAGAGATCCGCCTGCCTCTGCCTCCCAAGTGCTGGGATTAAAGGCGTGCGCCACTATCGCCCGGCTTTAACCCATATTTTAAAAATCTGTGTTCTTCTGCAGACTTGTAACCTCGTCTCCATCTGCCCGTCCTGCTTCCTTCCCAAGCTCTCTCTGTCCAGAAGTCCCTGCTATTCCTCCTGCCAAGCTATGGCTACTTAGCTTTTTATCAAACCATTTACAGTGACATATCTTTATACCGTGTAATCAAATGTCTCACAACCATGGTCTCTTCCTGTCTCTTCCTGCCTCCTTCTAGGAGTTTTACTGTGCAATCTGGCCATGATTGTGCTCCTGGCCACAAGTCCCAAAGCAAGGGGTTGACCAACAACTGACTGAAACCTCTATCTCAGGTCTTTAACCACACTGCTTAACTGACCCTGCGATTCCGCTGAGGCTAGTCAGGCTTGAATATGCTTGTTACCAAAGTGGTATTCGGCAACTCTTTGGATCTACTTTCTTTCAGCGTCAAGTGTCAAATTTGGAGAGTAAGTTTCAAGGCCATTGTACCTAAAAGGAATACTTTTCGAACAGATACATCGGAGATTAAAGAGGTCACTTTGTGAAGCAGAGTCAGAAAGGGAGCTAAATGAAAGAAGCAGCAGGGAGTTGGGTTCAGTCATTTCCGACTTTGGAATTCCATCTAGATTGCCTGGGACGGAGCCTGGAACTGAATGTCTGCAGTCTCCCAAGAGATTTGATCTTTAGTGACTCAGAAAGTAATCTAATAATTTCCAAGTCAGGAGTCATAATGCTGAAGGTCAGGTGAGATAAGCAATTATTTCAATTATGCTAAAGGCTGCCTCATTTTCTTGTCGAAAAATACCACTTGTCTACCTCATATTTAAGATTTGTTAAACCTATCGATGATACTGTGACTAAAGTCATGTGTTGGAAGTTATCAAATTAATGCTAATTTATAGTAGCTATTTGTCCTCGGGGATTATTCTCAGCAAACCAGTACTACTGAAATGCAATTTTTTATTATGTTTATACTTTACACCCTTCTTAAGTTTGTAAATGGGTCTTTATACTGTAAGGGGATGGAGTGATTCTCTTCATTCAACTTTAAAGAGAAAGTCAAATAAACTAAATGCTGCAGACCTGGGTCATGGCTGGTGGTGTGCTGGGAACTGTTGAGCCAGTAACTGTGTCAGAGAAGCTGTGTGGAGAGCCAGGCTGGGAGAGAAGAAAGAAGGAAGGGCTTTGTATGCAGGGCACTTTCTCCAGTGTC
Source organism: Alexandromys fortis (assembly GCF_014885135.2). Classification (NCBI taxonomy): domain Eukaryota; kingdom Metazoa; phylum Chordata; class Mammalia; order Rodentia; family Cricetidae; genus Alexandromys; species Alexandromys fortis. Next base: position 7,014,442 of record NW_026067931.1, read on the forward strand.
GATAAGTTTGCGCCATGACAAACTGACTTCCTTCATTGTGGAATTAGGGGAAGATGTGAGGAGTAGGCTTGGGCTGAGTGATGTAAATTGGCTTCATAGGCCTCTGGGCTGACTGAAAACTTAGTTCTCATGGCTATAAGGTTAGTGTTCTTTTCTATTCTCTACACATAGAGCTGTCTGGTTCAGAATGCCTGGTCACATACTATCTTGAGACTGTCATTTTTATGCTAAATTTAGAGTCACACACATGTACAGTTATCCATGTACGAATTCCCCAAGGTCCTCTTCTGTTCTCCATACCACTTTACAGGTGTTAGTTTTGACTCTGCAGACAGCTTCCAAGGAGATTTTTTTCTTTTACTCCACCCCCACCCTTCTTTGCCTGGCTATTTGATTTCAGTTTCATTTATCTTCATGATGTGGGAGTCCCCTCTGTATGCTGTGATTACCATTAATGAATAAAGAAACTGCCTTGGCCTGTTGATAGGGCAGAACTTAGGTAGGCGGGGAAGATGGAACTGAATGCTGGGAGAAAGAAGGGTGGAGTTAGAGAGACATCATGGATCAGCCACCTGAGATAGCCATGCTAAACTTTGCTGGTAGGTCACCACCTCGTATTGATATACAGATTACTAGAAATGGGTTAAACTAAGATGTATGAGTTAGCCAATAAGAAGTTAGAGCTAATGGGCCAAGCAGTGTTTTAATGAATACAATTTCTGTGTGATTATTTCGGGGGTCTGGGCGACTGAGAAATGAACAAGCGGCGCTCTTCCATCTTCAGGTCATTTTCTCACCAGCATTGCTTTGGTGAGGGACAGACCTCTGAACTGTGGCTCTAATGCGCAGTCTTTTCCAGTCTCCCAAGGATCACATGACACTTTTAATAAGAATTATTAGCATCCCAGTTCTTACTAACTTGGATCGCCTGTCCTTAGGGTGGTACTTCCCAAACTGAAGTGTAAGTGAGTGTAAGGCACTAGTCCTTAGATGGTGGGGTGGCTCAGAGGGTAAAGAAGCTTGCTGCCAAGTCTGACAACCCAAGTTTGGTCCCCAAACCCAAATGTAAAAGGAAAATACTGGCTCCTGCAAGTTGTCCCTTTCTACATGTATGTGGTGGCACAGACATGTATATACACACATGTGTGCATGCATGCACATGCAGACACAAAGTCTTTGATGTTCAGTATTCAAAAAATGTTTGAAGGGCAAATAGTGATGGGGAAGATGCACCCTGCTGTTCTGTGGTTGCCTCCTCCACTCTTATCTTTAAAGATTCATTGTCCTCAGTCAAAATTTAATAGCTTTCAATAGTCTTATATAAGAGATACAATCATTTTAGTTTGATCCAACAATTTCCAAAATTGCTCTATTGTGGATCTTTATTTCAATCTCATGAGGTATGTTTTTGGGAACACTGACAGTTTACTGAAAAGTATAGTTTATCATATTTAAAAGCTTATATTCCTTTTTGGAGTACTCTTTAATTTCTACATGTGAGTGATACTTTGCCCTGTTATTCCACTCAATTTGTGGATTGAAAGATATGGCATTCTGATATCAGCTTCCCCAGTTTTCAGTGGCCAGTATTTTTTCCTATTCCAGAGACCCTCTTCTTGCTTCTTTGATGTGTTGCCTGGCATAGTGAATTGTGTGTGTGTTTTTGTTTTTTGATTTCATAAAGCGTTTTTATATGGAAGGGCTATCAAATAATATTTCTGTTTGCAGTATTGACGCATGAATGTGCTATTAGAATGGATACTGCACAGGATAGTGATGCGTGTGGACAAGGAAGTGTGTGGGCAGTAATGGGAATTTTAGATGGCAGAGGAATTTAAATGTGAAGATGCTAAGGAAAAGAAACGGAGCACACGCTCTTTCCTGTTATCGAGTGATTTCATCAAAGGAAAGAATTGCAATCTCTTTACAGTGTTCAGTCTCTTTACTGAAGTTATGACTTCATTATGGATTTCTTTCCTTTCTTTGGGCAACGGTATGGCTTAAAACATTAGCAGCAATGAAATAATGTGCCTGCATGATTTCTGTGGACCTCTTGCTTTGGTCGTTTCCCATCCCTTTCCTTGTTTTTCCATAGTGCCTGATTAATTTTGATTGGACTGTGTGGTACTCAGGATGGAGTCCCATAGCAACAGTCATGAATTTCCTCATTGCACAGGGTCACAGCCCTGGAGACTCAAACCTGCCCGAAAGGAACAATAAGGTTACTAGGATTTTTCTCATGAGTGCCCGGTGGAATTGGATTAATGTTTTGAACTTCCCTCTGATGAGATTTTTTTTGGTCTCAGAGGAGCATATTTTCTGCAATCAATCCAATCTACATCTACAGGGGATAGAAACACTTAAACTGCTCATCGTGGCTCTGGAGATAGATGTTCATCCATCTTACAAGGAGGTTAGAGAGACATGGGAATCTTCGCGCTGCCTCCTTGTACTTCCTCCGACCTGTCTCTACCTGATGAAACGCTTTCTGACATGCCGCCTCTACCTGTCTGGCTGTTTGATGATTTCTAAGCATTTCACCCACCGGGACCTTCTTAATCCAATTCCCAAAGCTTCTCCAGTCAAATTTCATTCCCGTCTACATTTCTCTGCTCTTGCAATGAAGTAGTCACTCAGCATTCTCTTCATTCAGGAGATTTCCTGAGATTTCACTCTTCTACCCAAGTGTCATCATGGATTCCTCAGTATAGGCATGTGATTTGGAAAGGAAATGTCGAAACCTTGTCGGATTTTTGGTCCCTGGTGACTATCAGAGTCCCTAAGAACCCTCTGGAATCCTGGATGGATTTCAGGGATTGCAATGTTCTATTTGGCACTCCTCAGACACACATGATTGCATGGGTTTTAGTCATTCACACATTTCTCTCATCTGCTTCTTAGCCCTCAGCTTAGGAGTCAGATGGCCATTCTCCCAACAGTGGAGCTCAGTGGAGAAGACTCACTCCTAGTGATGTATTTTTCTGGGATTTTACTGAGCATTGCATTGAATCTGTAGATTGTTTTTAAAAAGGTTGCCATTTTTACTATGTTAATTCTACCTACCCAAGAGCATGGGAGATCTTTCCATTTTCTGGTGTCTTCTTCAATTTCTTTCTTCAAGATTTAAAGTTCTAGTCATACAGGTCTTTTACTTGTTTGTTTAGAGTTACTCCAAGATATTTTATGTTATTTGTGGCTATTGTAAAGGGTGATGTTTCTCTGATTTCTTTCTCAGCCTATTTATCATCTGTATAAAGAAGGGCTATTGATATTTTTAGTTAATCTTGTATCTTGTTACATTACTGAAGGCGTTTATGAGTTGTAGATGTTCCTTGGTAGAAATTTTGGGGTTACTTATGTAAACTATCATATCATCACCAAATAGTGAGAGTTTGACTTCTTTTCTGATTTGTAGCCTCTTGACATCCTTTGTTGTCTTATTGCTCTAGTTAGAGTCTCAAGTACTATATTGAATACATATGGAGAGAGTGGGCAATACTGTCTTGTTTCTGATTTCACTGGGATCACTTTGAGTTTCTCTCCATTTTAGTTTGATGTTGACTTACTGTATATTACTTTTGTTAACTATGTTCCTTGTAGCCCTGCTTTCTCCAAGACCTTTATCATGAAGAGATGTTATATCTTGTCAAAGGCTTTTTCAGCATCTAATGAGATGATCATGTGTTTTTTTTTCAGTTTGTTTATATGGTGGATTGCATTGACAGATTTTTATATGTTGAACCATCCCTGCATCTCTGAGAAGAAGCCTACTCGGTTATGGTGGATAATTTTTCTGATGTGTTCTTGGATTTGGTTTGCCAGTATTTTATTGAGTATTTTTACATCAATGTTCATGAATGAGATTGGTCTGTAGTTCTTTCTTAGTAATGTCTTTGTGTGGTTTGAGTATCAGGTTAATTATAGCCTTGTAAAAAGTGTTTGGCAATGCTCCTTGTAATTTCATTTTTTCTTTACAGCTAATTAATATTTAGCTATGCAACTATACTACATCGTTATCCATTTGTCATTTGTTGGTCATCTACGCTTCCTCCATTTCCAGGCTGTTGTGAATAGTAAAGGCATTGCTCTAAAAAGGTCTTTTGGCTGTATGCCTGGAATTGTACAGCTGGATCATATGGTAGTTTTATTTTTAGGTCTCTCTCTCTCTTTTCCTTTTTTTTTTTTTTTTGAGAAACTTTCAGACTGACTTCCAAAGAGGCTGCAGCAGATCATATTCCCACCAAAAGTGATTTGAAGGTTTAATTACCTAAATACTCAGGTTAACTGAAAAGCTCTGGACAGGAAAGTTGGCTTGACTGATAACACCTGTGGAAGTTTCTGATCAGGAGATCCACATTTCAAAACTACCACTTCCAAACTGCAAGGGAACTGATCTGGCAATGCCCAAAGTTCTTCCTTTTCCCTTCTATGAAACCCCAATACCTGACACCATGTACGAAAAGTCAAGGTTTCTGAGAGGGACTTTCACTTTCTGTTATTCTAAGGATAATTCTGCTTCTGGAGGTGTCTACTTCTTCCTTTTTTTCTACATCATTGTCATCAGTTCCTGCTTGGACACATTTACCTTTTTCCACATCTGCACCAGCATGTGTGTGTTTATTTTTTTTAAATCCATTTTAATTAATTATTTTTCCAGCCCGATCACAATTTTCCCTCCCTTCCTCCTCTCCTCCCAGTCCCTTCCCCCATCTCCCCTCTTCTCCTGCCCTCCCACCCACTTGTTCTTTCTCTTCAAAAAAGGGCCACCTCTATGTATATTAGCCATCCTTGGCATATGAAGTTGTAATAAGACTAGGAACCTTCTCTCCTGTTGAGGGTGGTCAAGGCAACCCAGTAGGAGAAAATGGTCCCAAAAGCAGATAACAGAGTCAGAGACAGCCCCTGATCCCACTGTTAGGAGACTCACAAGAACAAGCTGCACAGCTGTAACACATTCAGAGGGCCTGGGTCAGTTCCATGCAAGCTCTCTGGTTGGCGGTTCAGTCTCTGTGAGCCCCTATGAGCCCAAGATAGTTGATTCTGTGAATTTTCTTGTAGTGTCCTTGGCCCCTTTGGCTCCCACAATCCTTCCTTCCCCTCTTCTACAGAATTCCCTGAGGATCATCTAAGACTTGACTGTGGGTCTTCATGTGTTTCCATCTGTTTCTGAGTGAAGCCTCCCTGACTGTTGGGCTAAGCAATGGTCTATGAGTGTAGCAGAATATCACTAAAAATCATTTCATTGACATTTTTTTTTGCCTGTCATGTTTGGTTTTATCCCAGGTCTCTGGGCTGTCCAGCCTCTGGATCCTGGCCCCCCAGGTAGTGTCTTGATGATAGCCCTTCTGACTGGTGGGAGCTGAATCCTAAAGTCTTTTACTCTGTGTTTTCCTCATAGTTAAGGATGTTGAGCACTTTAAGTTCTCCCAAGCCATTGTGTTTCTTAGTGTGAGATCTTTCTGTTTAGGTCTGTGGTCCAGTTTTTATTCAGGTTGTTTGTTTTCTTGGTGTTTTTGAGTTCTGTAGATATTCTTTAAAATAAATTTTAAAAATTTTATTCATTTTATGTCTATGAATGCTTTGCCTACATTCATGTCTGTATACCACATGCCTGCCTGGTACCATGGGAGATCAGAAGAGTGCATTGGATTCTTTGGCACTGGAGTCACAAATAGTGGACTGGGTGTTGGGGACTGAAATTGGATCTCCCACAAGAACAATACCTGCTCCTAACCATTGAGCCGTCTCTACCTCTCCAGACCCAATTTTTCTATATTCTTGTTGCTACTTGGTCAGATGTACAGCTGGCAAAGATCTTTCTCCCATTGCACATGCTGCCTCTTTACTCAGGTGACAGTGGCCCTCATTGTGCAAAAGCTTTATAATTTAATGAGATTCATTTGATGATTATTGGTCTTAGTTCCTGTCCTACAAAAGTCTTATTTATAAAGTCCCTGCTTATACTAATATATTACAATGCAAGCCCTACCTTCTCCTCGAGCAGTTTAGAGTATGTTGTAAATAAGATAACAAATGAAGGAGACATGTGAAAATAAAGCAGTTTTAAAATATTTCAATTTTTTTGAGAATTTCGTATATGAATATTGCATTTATATTATTTTCCCCTCTTTATATGTATTCATATTATTTATCCTCTCTTCAGTTCCTCCTGTTCTCTAGTTCTTATGTAGGAAGGTCATTGGTTAATTATAATAAACCAACTGCTTGGCCTCATAGCTTAGAACATAGATGGGAGGAGTAAACAGAATAGAATTCTGGGCGGAAGAGGAAGTGAGGTCAGACTCTGCTCTGCTCCTGGACAGACTCAACAGCTCTGCTGTGGGGCAGAGACGCCATGCTCCCCTCTCCCAGGCAACTCCTACCCAGGATGGACCTAGGCTAGAATCTTCCCGGTAAGCGCACCTTGGGGTGCTTACACACATCATTAGAAATGGGCTAGTCCAGGTGGGAGAATTAGCCTGTAAGGGCTAGAGTTCATGGGCCCAGCAGTTCTTACATGAATATAGTTTGTGTGTTGTTATTTCGGGCATAAGCCAGCCAAGCGGCCGGGGTGTTGGGGACGCAGCCCCGCGCTCCTATTTCAACAGATGGCTGCCCAACGTGAGGATAACTGAATCCACAAAAAGCCTGAGAAAGCTTGGGAAAGAATGGAGTGAAGCATGTTTTCTTGGTAGCAGCGATTTCTCAAGTC